>NC_083610.1:45768336-46081333 GCF_029168945.1 Cannabis sativa | reverse complement strand
CATCATCCGTAGCCACCGTAGCCATCGTAAACCACCACCATCCATAACCATCGTAAACACCACCACCCACCACTACCGAAACTACCACCACAACCTATTTTTCAAATCCATATCACACAAAAAAATTAAATACTAAAACTAAATTTAAACAAATTCAAATCTAACAAACAAATAAACACACACAAATATATACACAAAATTTCAGTCCCAAAACTCAAATCTGAAAACCCTAAATTTATTTTCCCCTACAACAATTATCTTTTCTCATATCTAAAAATAATAAACACAATAATACTCAAATAGGGATATCTATACACAGATCTTGATGATTGCAAAAAAAAATTTATAGAAATCCCTAGATCTAAAGAGAGAGAGAGAGAGAGAGAGAGAGAGAGAGAGAGAGAGAGAGAGAGAGAGAGAGAGAGAGAGAGAGAGAGAGAGAGAGAGAGAGAGGAGATCGAGCAAATAGAGAGAGATAGGGGATCGGGTTTTACCTGGCATGGTGGTCCTTGACGACGGCGACGGCACCTGGCGTGGTGGTCCTCGACGACGGTGACGACGACGACATGGTCCTGAGGTTGGGTCTTATCGGGAGAGAGAGAGAGAGAGGGGGGGGGGGATTGAGAAAGAGAAGATGACTGAGAGAGAGAGGTATCGACAAAGATGGTTGAGAGAGAGAGAGGGGGATCAAGAGAGATCAGAGATGGCAGATGATGGTGGTCTTCTTGGGCTGCCTACCTGCGAGAAAGAAAAAGAAAGAAAGAGGGTTGCCTACCTGCGAGAAAGAGGGTATTTGCAAAAGAAAGAAAAAGAGAAAAAAGAAAGAAAGGGAAAAAAAAAAAAAAGAAAAAAAAATGTAAAATTAAAATTTGTTTTTTTTTTTAATTTTTTAAGAAAAATAATGTTTTTTTTTATTTTTTATTTTTAAAATAATTAATTTTTTTATTTTTTTATATATTTATTTACGTGGACTAATAAAATTGTGCCACGTGTACACTGTGTACACGTGGACATTCCAACCTGGCACTTAACAGCCAAAAATGGATGGAAAGAGCTAACTGCTAACGGACTAGTGATTTAAGTAGTTTTACCACTAAAATTTTAGATTAGGGGGTTAGTTGCAAAAACCTGTCCACTTTATGAGGTTTTGCGGCAAATTAGTATTTACCCAAAATATATTGAGATTTTTACACCTCATGTCAAAATTGACACCTTTTTTACATTTTTATCCTTACACGGTTTTTTAAACTTTTTTAACTTTTACATTTTTCAATTTTACTTTTCAAAAAGTTTAATAATTACAATTTTACCTTTTCCCTTCTTCCTTACACACGTACACGCACGCCACCTCATAAATCCTTTCTTTTTCTTTTTTTTTTTTGAATTTTTCATTTACCTGATTCTTCCACTCTTCAAACCGAGCTTCCCACGATCACCATTATCAAGCCCTAACCAATTTCTTCTTCCCACGATCACCTTCTCCAAGCCCTCACCCACGTTTTCCTCAACCTACATTGTCATCCTCCTCTATATTTTCTCTATATAAATGGCAACCACTAGAAGTGGTTCGAAATCACCATCTCCGGCGAAGAAAGTTTCTAAAAAATCGAAGAAGGCTCCAACTGTTACTTCCAAAGTCGAACCTAAGATGGGGTTAAAAAAAATTGCTAAAAATTTAGTGGCTGATGTTCCAGAGACATCGGGCACTAAGAAAAGAGCCCCTCCTGTTAAAGTAGATGCTCCTAAGACTAAGAGAGCAAAAATTTCCAAGTCTGCACGCGATGTAAGTTTCTCTTTGTTGTTTTTAAATTTTTCTTTAGTTTTTTTCTGGTTGTTTTATTTCTGGTGTTACATTTGATGATTTAAAGTTTTCCCCATTTTTTGTTCTAGGTTTCCTCAGATTCTGATTTTGAGGATGAAGTGCATGGTGAGGACCAAAAGCCCAAAGTTGAATCAAAGGTAATTTAAATTTGCTTGGTTTCATTTTATTGTGTTAATTTTTACATGAGCTTTTTAGGTCACTGGTTTAGGTGTTTATTAGGATGTTTTTATGTTTTTTTGGTGTTCTTTATGTATTTCTGTCATGTATTGTGGTTGATGTTGTTTTGTTGTTTTTATTCAGTTGTTGTTTGGTTGTTGAAAAAAAACCCAGTTCAATTCGTATTTTGTCACAGTTTTGAATTGCTTTTCCCCATTGGTTGGTTATATGTTTATTGTGAATTTGTTTTCGGTTGTTTTACACACTATTGGTATTGAGAAGCATTTTACTAATTTCAATTGCAACAAGATCTTTCAGTGTTGTTTATTCTTTAGTTTTGTATATGTTTATTGTCAGTTTTTTCTCGGTTGTTTGTCACACTACTATTATCGACTACCATTTTCGAAATTTCATAACAACGAGTTTGTACAGTGTTGTTAATATTTTAGTTGTTTTTTTTTAAGTTGTGACAGTGTTGTTACTGTATTTTTTTGAAAGTTGTTTATCTCTTACATTTATCATACTGTAAGGGTTTCATAAACGTTGTTTTTAGGTTTTTTATTGGCTGTAATTTGGTTACTACATTTTTATATATTCATTGTTATTGTATCTAAGATTTGTTGCTTTTGTTTTTCTTTTTTGTTGCAGGTCCATGCTAGGACCTCAGTGAAGGTTGAAGGATTTGACCTACCAAAGAAAAATCCCCCTAAGGTGTCTTTTTTTTTTAAAAAAAAATATTATTTTTATTATTTGTTTTCTATTTTTTTTTTTAGTTTTTTTTGTTTTTGTCCTGATTTATTTTGTTTATATTGATACAGGAATGGGATTATATTTATGACCAGAAGAATCTATTCATTGCTAAAGCCTTTTCCACTGCTACTTTCCAGGTGATAGAGAACATTAAGTCTTGTCTTTCAGATGTACAGCTTGAAATGTTTTCAAAAACCTGTTTTGGTCATTTCCTTAACCTTCCCGATTTTAAAGTTCAACCCCAAGTGTTTCATGGGTTGTTGCTCCGGGAGGTTCAGCAACCTAATGATGCTGAGTTGTGGGTAATGATACGCGGTGTTAGGCTTAGGTTTAGCATTGAGGAATTTGCATTGATTACTGGGTTAGACTGTGAAGGTGACTGTAGTGTCTTAGATTTTAAGCAAGAGGTTAATAGTCTTTGTGAAAGATATTGGCCAACTTCGTCCTCTATCACTAAGGAATCTGTTAGGGAATGTTTTACCACCAAGAGGTGGGGTGATTCTGATGAGGATGCTGTGAAGTTGGCAGTTTTGTATTTCGTGGAGTGGTTCTTGCTTAGTGGCACTAAGCATAAAAATGTACCCAAGTCTATTTTAGATGTTGTAGATAGTGGGAGGTACAATGAATTTGCTTGGGGCCGGAGTTCTTTTGAATTGACTATTTCCTCATTGAAGGGTAAGCTTGATAGTTGGGTTGAGGGGGTTAGGAAGGCAAGGAGTTCGGGAAAGAGGCCGAGTATTTTTACACTTTGATTGGTTGTCCTCATGTTCTTCAAGTTTGGTTCTACGAGTGTTGTAAGTACATGAAAGGTAAGTACTGCCAAAAGGAAAGCTCTCGTATTCCAAGGATCACTCAGTGGACATGCAATAGTCAACCTACTTTCAAAGTTTTGAAGACTACTATCTTTGATGTTTCCAAAGATAAGGTATATCTGTTTGTTGTAATTTGGTTTTTCAGTAGTTGTTTTTGTGTTGTTTTTCATTATTATTAATCTTCATAATTGAAATTTTAATTTTGGTGTTTTTTGATCAGCTGCAACTTTCAAATATGAGGCCCACGGCTGGTGAGTTCAAAGCTTTGAAACTGAGCAGTTTCAAGTTCGACACCGACTACAACTCTTACAAGAGTCTTCCTGTTCCCGAAGAGCCAACTGTTGCTCAGAGTGACATTTCTGTCAAGCTTGATGCCTTTTCTGAGAAATTTCATGGGTTGGAGGTCAAGATCGATTCGTTGCATACTTCCCAACAGAAGATTTCATCTGATTTGGTTGAGTTGAAAGAGTTTGTGTCTGCACAGTTTGTTTCTTTTGGTGCTCAGATGGCTTCAATGCAGACACAGTTTTCTACTGTTTTTGCCGATTCCTATGCCAAGGTATTTTAGTTTTTCAATAGTTGTTTTTCGGTTTTTTTTAAGTTGTTTTATACTAATTTAATTTGTAATTTCAATATAGGAAAAAGGCAGTGACTCTTCCAATGATGATGATGGAGGTGGTGATGAAGCAGATTTTGATTTAAATGAATCTGAAGAAACTGATGAAAATGAAGAAGAGAATGTTATGGGTGATGAGGAAGGGGAGGGTAGTGAAGGTGAAGAGAAGGATGGTCAAGCCGATGAAGATTCTGACTCAAAAGAAAAAAATGATAATGGCAGTGATGATGATGCCACTGATAGTGAGGAGAAGGTAGATAAGTAGACAATGTAACTAGGTTTTAGTTACTTTGTGTGGTTTATTTTGTTGTAAGTCCGTTTTAGGTAGTGCTCTTGTAATTCTATGTTATTGTTATGTCTCTTGTTATGTTTTATTTTTCAGAAATTTGCAACTATTTTCAGACTATTTATTTGTATTTATTATGTTATTTATATGGCTGTGTTTGTAGATTATGTTGTTCGCAATTTATTGTTGGTCTTCTTATTTTACTTGTTGTTTTTATTTTGTTATGTAGTTTTTTTTTAGTTGTTGAAGTCTTTCACAAAAAATAACTTCACTTTTTTCCATTTTCTTTTTCCTTTATTTTCTGTATCAAGAATTTCGTTGATTTCAATGACGGCCCTACTCAAATAGATGTTGAGGCTACTGTTCAGTCCGGGGTAAAAGCAGTTGAGCTTATGGTAATGTTGCTTTTGTGTTGTTTTTTGGTTGTGTAAAGGTTGTTATTTTTTAACCATGATCTAATTCCTTTTTAATACCATATATAAACAGATGTCTTCAGATGGAATTGGTGGTGATCCTTGTAAACAGATTTCAGTTTCTGAAAATGTTGAGGTTACGGATCGTCGTCTTGTTTGTTTTGAGGTATATTTTTTTTTGGTTGTTTTTTAGTTTCTTCATACTTTTTGTGTTTAACACTGTCTATTTTCTTTCATTTTTGTGGAAAAAATATATTAGATGGGTGCAACAGGTCTCAATGTTGATTCTAACATTGAACTTGAAGATGACCCAATTCCCGTTGAAGAAACTCCTCTTGTTGACAAGAGGAAATCTAAGAAACCCATAGCGCTGACGTCTCCATTTATGGAGTATGACTCTTCCATTTCTAGTTCTAAAGATGGTTCTGGTTATGGAGTTGTTAAGTATGTGGTTGGGTTGTGTCCTCTCGATGATAAGATTGGTGAAGATGTAGAACATAAAGACGAGATTGATTTTGACTTGTGGCTTGGTGAAGGACGCCGATCGAAGAAAGATCCGTAAGTGTTTATTTTCAGCATTTTTGTTGTGTTTTTGTATTTTTTGTTTTTTACTTTACTATTTATGTTTCATTTTTTTTTTTTAAAATGTTAGGCATGATAAGGAGAAGGTTTACTTGAAGGGTAAGGATAAGATTGTTCCCCCTTTTCGTTTTGGCGTGGAAGATGTTGCAACCAAGATGTGGTTCCACAAGCTTGCATATCCTGGCCAATGTTTGACTAATTCTGTAAGTTAATTTATTTTTTCTTTTGATTTTTTTCAAAAATTTCAGTCTATAGTTTTCTTCATGTTGTTTGTTGGTTGTTTTTTAGTTGTTGAAATATAATTCATTTTCTGATTTTCAAACATTTCTCATTTTTTATTGTTCAGCATCTGGACATCATTTTTTACTATCTACGTAAAAAAGGAAAGTATGCAAAGGAGCCAAAGGTTAAGTTCACAACCACCGATTGCTTATTCTTCAAAACCATTCATGCTTTGTATGAAAAATTTATTGCACAGAAAAAAAATCTTTCTTTGATAATCGCACTTGACATGCCATTGCTGATTATATAAGAGGTAGAAAAATGTTATGTGGTTCCCCTTGGCATTTGTGCGATCATGTTTTCTTTATCATCCATATGGAGACTGAATCACATTGGATTCTTGGTCGATTGAATATTGAGGAAAGGCGTGTGTACATGTACAACTCCTTGTCGACTGCTATGAAAGATAGTGCTGCTATCAAAGCTTGTCAGCCATTTGCGGTGTTGTTGCCCCACTTTTTTGCTTTGTTTGATGAGTTCAAAAAGGAAAACAAACCGGTTTGTTTAGACCCTTTCGAAGTTGTTAAGGTTGATGGTTTGCCTCAACAAACCTCGAAGTAAGTTGTTTTTATTTTTTATTTTCAAATGTTTTTAAAATTTGTAATGTTATTTTCCTTTTTTAAGTTTTTCTGCTGTTGTTTTTTGGTTGTTTTGCAGTGACTGTGGTTGTTTCGTTGCATCGTTCGCCGAATACTTTATTGATATGAAACCGATTCCTCCCATATTTGATGTTGAGAAACACCGTGATAGGCTTGCTGTGTTGTTCTATAAGTATGCTCGCATGAAAGAAGTGGAATTTATTGATAGTGAAGATGAGGCTCCTCCAAAGGGTCCAAAGAAGAATTTGTCTTAGTTATCTATTGGTTGTTGTTGGAAATACTACTTTTTTTTTATGTAGCTTTTGTTTTTTCTATTACCAGATTATGTTCATAATCATAGACAAGTTGTTGTTTCTATCATGTTTTTTTCTTAATTGGAATTGGTTTTTAATTTGTTCATATTTTTGGATTTTTAATCTTTATATTTACTCTTAGTCATGACAGCATACTATTAACAACCTTATTACAACCATCTGACAAACAACTAAATTGCATTTGTAATCACTTTATGTAGTTTATTTTTCCTTCTTATTAATTTCAACCTTCTTCCACTCATTTAATTATTTAACTATAATATTTGATGTTCTTTTGTATATTAATGATAATAATACCAATTCCCTATTATCAATATCTCTCCACATAAAAAATCACAATAAAAAAATGTATGTAACAACCAATCGTAATATGCAGTATGTGTTTTCTAAATGTTTTAATATAGTTGTTTTTTGGTTGATGTGTAGTTGTTTCCACTTCTATGCTGTAATTCTTCTGCAGGTCTTTTTGTTATGTCCCTTTTGTCCACACTTGCCACACTTGTTTTGTTTCTTTGTTTCCCAAGCTGTTGCCATTCTTCTTTTCCTCGGCCTTCCAGACTTGATTCTCTCCTTTGGAGGCAACACTATGATTTCTTCAAAAAATTCTGGAAGTTCCCATTCTCTTACGTTTCCAACTGGGTATACTGTTTCTTCATATGTTTGCAGCCATGCTTTTGATGTGTAGTATTGTGCACAGTAGTTGTATGTGTTTATGTTCAAGTCCTTCATGACGGCGACTGCATGGTTACATGGCATTTCATCTTTTTGAAATCTATTGCATGTGCACGTCTTCTCCTTCAAGTTTACTATTCTTGTTCTGTCTTCATCTATCACCTCAAACAGGTTCGGTTTGTTTTGGTTTCACCTGCATGTTTTAAACCAACTTTAAAACAACCAAAAAACTATTCAAAAACAACTGTTTTTATTTTACTTTATGCGAGCGATAATCTGAACTTACTGTTAGTCGCAATGACTGTACATAGTTCCCTATGAGTTTTTTCTCAGATGATGGTGTCAGCCTTGTTGTGCATTTTTGTGCCTCCTTTCTATTATTGTATGTCCACTCTTGCATTTGTGCCCTCAAGCACTCCATTAATGTTGTCACTGGTGTTTCCCTTGCTGCTAAATTTGCTGAGTTCAGTGCCTCAGCTATGTTTGATGTCATGGTAGAGTACCTACAATTTGGACAGTTTCTGTCATAGTTCTACTTTTGGAAAAAAAACTCAAACGCAACGCAAAAACAACGCAAATACAACGCTATAAATAGGTGAACATATCATTAATTTTATCCTTCTTATTAGTTTTCACCTGTTGTTTTCTGAATGATACCTTGACCATTTTTCATGGCCAATTTTCTCCAGGTACGGTCTTATGCGCTTATCCAAGTTGTCTAGCTCCCTCATATGGAATTCAAACTCCATTTCTGTGTAAGCTTTTGCAGCTGCAAAGAATGGCACTCTGAAATGCTTTGCATTTTTCTTGAATTTTGTTTTGAGGTTCGACAAGAGGTGGAAGATGCAGTAGCCATGTGTTATTTCAGGGAACACTTTCCTAGTTGCTTTGATGATGCTTTCATGTCTGTCTGATATTAGGCATTGACATTCTCGAACCCCGAATGCTTCTCTTATTTTTTTTAAGAACCACTCCCACGATTTATCGTTCTCAGAATCAACTATGCAGTATGCTAGTGGAAAAATTTTAGATTCTGCATCTTGTGTGTTGGCAGTGAGCAACGTGCCTCCATACGCGGCCTTTAGGAATGTACCGTCTACCACGATGATTGGTTTGCAGTTTGGCCAACCTTTTATAGCAGCATTCAATGCAACAAATGCATATTTGAAACTGTCATCATCATCTTTCTCTATGTCTATTAATGTTCCTGAATTTTAATCAAACAGGATTTTTTCAAACAACATGTACTCAACGAAATAACAACTCAAAAACAACTGTTTTTTCACAAATATTTTCAAAGTAAAATTTTTAATTTTTTTTTTTACCTGGATTTGTTTTCTGTAGCATGTACAGGTATCTTGGCAAGAGATTGTACGACTCTTTAGCATTTCCATGTAGCTGGGTTTGTGCTCGCTCTTTACTACGCCATGCTTTCATGTAATTCATCTTTATTCCGTATTTGTCTTTCATTTCTGTCTTTATGTCTGCAGGGCTGCACTTTGTTTTCAGGTTCAAGAATTTTGGTTTTACAAAGTCTGCTATCAACTTTGATGTAGCTTGTCGTTGATCTCCAAATCTTATTGTAACTGCACATGTGTGTTCTTCTTCGTAGCTCCTTATTATGAATGTTTCTGTGTTTCCATTTTTTGTAGCCTTTAAACTCCATTTGCAGTTTGTGTCCAAACACACTATGTTGTATTCTTTTGTGCAAGATTTCACTACTTTGTATTGAAATGTCTTCTTGATTGCAAAGTAGCATAGTGTACTTATCAATGTTTCTTTGTCCTTGTAAATTTGCCCCTTCTCTATTGTTTCATGTCGTTTGTCATTGATGATCATCATTTCTGTGTTGTCCACTTCCTCTTCTTCTTCCTGGTTGTTTTCTAGTTGCTGTACCATTTCTGCAGCCACAAGCTTTTCATAGTCGGTGAAGTCGAAATCTTCATCTACTGCTGTAGTTTTTTCTCTGTTGTTGTCTGGTTGTTGTATGGTTGATTCTGATGACTTTATTCTTGTTTCTAGGAAAAATGCATCAACTTCACCAGATCCCATCGTCTGCGCAGATAGTTGTTGCTTGGAAGTTGTTGCCGTGTTGTTTCCAGGTTGCTGCAAGTCTTCCTGTGCTGCGTTGTTCTCATACGATTCCATGATCATATTGTTCCACACCATTGTTTGGTTAGGTGGTGCCGTGTTACTGTGTAACGCCCGTACTTTTCTAAAAATACTAATTTTATTTACAAGCGTTAAATGCGGAAAATTAAAATGTCGCATTTTTATTTAATACTTGAAAACGTTCACAACTGGCCAGTTTTCGTAAAAATAAAAAAAAAAACATAATTATTAATAACTAAAATAATTGCGACATAAGTTTAATAACATAAATAAATAAACAGAGCGCCCTAGACCGCCCGCAGTTATATGGCCCTCAGCGAGCTCACACACACAAGCGTCCAAAGTTCCACTCGCCACCGGCATTCTAGACTTTTAGTTACTTTGGTCTGCACATGGTAATTTAATAAGGGTGAGTTACTAAACTCAGTAAGGAAATGTGTGTCAGGTAGTCACATAAATAAAAACAAAACTTAATTAAAATGCACATGTACACATTTAGGCAGATAGCAAAACATAAACTTAATCATATCACTAGTCACTAATAATTAGGTTCTAAGCTAAATCACATAATAATGATTACGCCCGAGTCCAATTTTGGCAAATAAACTCGAGCTATTGGACTAAATGGCGGAGAAATTTGGGTTCAGTAAAATCGTACCCACTACTAAATGGCCCCCTATCTACCATATAGACCCAACAGTCAAGTATTTAACCATTATCTTTTCGGTCAAATCATGTCACATAAATTATAATCTGCCTAATTTAAATAATGCAAAACTACTATACATTATTTAAATAACATAATAATCATAACTAAATAATGTGAATCTTATAAACACACTATTTACATACATACTTAAATAACATGAATCTTATAAACATATTATTTAAATATATACCTTTAGCAATGGCCATGCTCTAATACTGTAAACATACATAAATAACATGAATCTTATAAACACATTATTTAAATATATATTATACAGTACAATAAATAACAAACAATAAAGAGTCAGGCAGAAGACCTTAGTTAACTTCCCTTTTACTATTCCCACTCTTCTTATGAATGTTATTACATACAGAAAACTTATGTTTTTCTACTTAATTTCCTTACCTCGAATGTGGAGTCTTAACCTTGATTGCAATGAGAGAGATATTTGAGAACCAATAATCTTCTTATGAAAACCTAGTTTTCATGTATTTTTATTTTAGAATATATTATGGTGACATAAATATTTAAACTTAACCTTAAATCAAGAATTTAAATGACAAGACAATATACCTTAGCTCTTAAAGAAGATCTAGCTACCCGAGCCCAAGCCTTGTGTAAGCTCACGAGTAGTTTGAGATGATCTTGAAATTTAGAAACAAAATGATAATGATTTTAGAATTTGTAGGCACTATTATGGTTTATGGAAGATATGGGAAATAACGATGGTGTATGGATGGCCTATATATAGTGCTTATATGGAATAAGATGTGGGATGTAGAGTAATATGTGACTATGTATACAAGGCACAAGGGACCAGAGAATTAGTGTGATAATGAGAGAGTTTGGCTTTTTTTAAAGTGTGAGAAGAAATGTGAGGGATGGCTTCTATTTATAGGCCTTAAGTTCAACATTAACAATTCCCTTAACCAT
Organism: Cannabis sativa; assembly: GCF_029168945.1. NCBI lineage: Eukaryota > Viridiplantae > Streptophyta > Magnoliopsida > Rosales > Cannabaceae > Cannabis > Cannabis sativa. Next base: position 46,070,275 of record NC_083610.1, on the reverse strand, counting down.
ATATCGTGGCTTTAATCTAACTGTGGTTAATTTATATTAACTAATAAAATAATTCATCTATTAACTACAATCTCTCAACCCCTCCATACTACTCGGTCAAAACCATTAACAATGAACTAATTCACTTGAGTGAGCCGTAATATGACTATAACTTAGTCTTCAAATTTTGAATTTTAGAGAGATTAACTCTCAAAGGCTTCCACGTAAGTATTCCAATTGGACTAGGTTTATTATTTGAAAATTTGAACCTCATGCATGAAGTAAACATTCAAGTGCCACATTTGAAGACTACATCAAAATATTCAATCAACTCCTCTCCACGTGCTCCACTTATTTCTAGTTTTAGTTGTCATCTATCATCTAATAATGCCACATATCCAAATAAATCATCAACTATCTTTTGAGTGCCACTTGATCAATATTATTTAATACCTAAATGTATAATATCCACTTATAAGTCTAAAGATAATTTAACCACTCCTCAATCCTCTTAGATAAAAACATATATTTGTGTAAGATAACCTGACTACTACTCTTTGTAAAACCTTAACCATACGAGATTATTGGGCTGTAACAAAATTATTAGAAGTTTTTGCAAAAATACCAAGCTGACATAACTATGAAACTATAATTGATTTAGTAATAGTTTTTGACATTTACTATATAACAATAACATAATCTAAGAATTTACTATTTCCACATCGAGATATCTAGACTATTGTAATAGAAAATAATCTAAATATTTTGGTTGTTACAATCTACCCTCCTTAAAGGAATTTCGTCCTCGAAATTTACTTACTTGAGAATAACTCGGGGTACTGATTCCGCATGTCCTTCTCCAACTCCCATGTCGCTTCTCTATCAGAACTATCACTCCACATGATTTTAACTAAGGGTATAGTCTTATTCCGTAAGACTTTTGTTCCTTTTTCTATCACGCGCACAGGGCGTGTCATATAACTCATGTCCTGCTGCAAGTTCAAGTTCTCGTATTTAAGCACATGTGTCGGATCAGGTACATACTTACGTAACATGGAAATGTGGAAAACATTATGCGTTTCTGCTAATGTTGGCGGTAGGGCCAAACGGTAAGCTACCTGACCAACTCTGTCCAGTATCTCAAAAGGACCTATAAATCTTGGGCTTAACTTTCCCCTTTTTCCGAAACGCATAATCCCCTTCATAGGTGATACCTTCAAGAACACTAAGTCCCCTACAGAAAACTCAACCTCCCGTCTTTTCAGATCTGCATAACTTTTCTGTCTACTTTGGGCGGTGAGCATCCTTTGTCGTATCTTTTCAACTGCTTCTGAAGCTTCTCTTACTGCTTCTGGGCCTAAATAGCGTCTTTCTCCAACTTCATCCCAATGAAGCGGTGACCTACATTTTCGTCCATACAACATCTCGTATGGTGCCATTCCGATTGTGGCTTGATAACTATTATTGTAGGAGAACTCCATTAGGGGTAAATACTTGCTCCATGAGCCAGTGAAGTCTAATATACACGCTCGAAGCATATCCTCGAGTATTTGGATGGTGCGTTCAGATTGTCCATCTGTTTGGGGATGAAATGCTGTACTTAATTTCAATCGCGTCCCCATTGCCTTATGTAGACTCTCCCAGAACTTGGAGGTGAATACTGAACCTCTATCAGAGACTATCGTCTTTGGAACTCCATGCAGCCTCAATATCTCTTGCACGTACAGGTCAGCATACTGCTCTGCGTTGTAAGTAGACTTTACTGGAACAAAGTGTGCTGACTTGGTGAGTCTGTCTATAATTACCCAAACTGAGTCGTGTTGCTTGGTTGTTCGGGGTAGTCCTGTCACAAAATCCATGGCTATATCTTCCCACTTCCATTCTGGGATTTCCAAGGGTTGCAGCATCCCTGCTGGTCTCTGATGTTCAGCCTTAACTTGTTGACAAGTGAGGCATCTAGCTACGAATTCAGCTACATCCTTCTTCATCCCTGGCCACCAATACAAGGTTTTTAAGTCATTGTACATTTTGGTTGACCCTGGATGCATTGAGTAGGGTGTAGTGTGTGCTTCCATCATGATCTTTCTTTTAAGCTCTATGTCGTTGGCTACACACACTCTTCCCTTATACCTTAGCATGCCGTCTGTACCTTCGGAGAAATCCTCTGCCTCCTTCTGCGGCATGCCTGCTCTTTTCTTCTGTAAGAACTCATCAACAATCTGTGCATCTTTAAGTTCTTGTAGCAGCGTCGAGACAATGGTTAGGTTAGCTAGCTTTTGTGTAATGATCTCTATACCACTTCTTTGGAGTTCTTGTTGTAGTGGCATTTCCATTTGTTCCAGTATTGCCAAGCTGGCATAACTGCGTCTACTTAGCGCGTCTGCTACTACGTTGGCCTTCCCCGGATGGTAGTGGATTTCACAATCATAGTCCTTAACAAGCTCTAGCCATCGCCTCTGCCTCATGTTGAGTTCCTTTTGCGTAAAGAAGTACTTCAGACTCTTGTGGTCGGTATAAATTTCACATTTCTCCCCGTAGAGATAGTGTCTCCATATTTTTAGCGCAAAAACTACTGCTGCCAACTCCAGATCGTGTGTTGGGTACCTTTGTTCATACTCCTTAAGTTGTCTTGAGGCATATGCTACTACTTTGTCATTCTGCATCAGCACGCATCCCAGCCCTTGTTTTGATGCATCGCAGTACACCACAAACTTATCCTTGTTATTGGGAACACATAATACAGGGGCTGTTATTAGTTTGTCCTTAAGTGTTTGGAAGCTACCCTCACACTTTTCTGACCAGACAAACTTCTGCGTCTTTCGAGTCAAGTTGGTTAGAGGAGTTGCGATCTTGGAAAATCCTTCAACAAAGCGTCTATAGTAACCAGCTAGACCCAAGAAGCTTCTTACTTCACTTGCAGTCTTAGGTGTTGGCCAACTCTTGACCGCTTCAATCTTTGTAGGATCCACCTCGACTCCATCTTTGGAAACTATATGGCCTAGGAATGCCACCTTCTCTAACCAAAATTCACATTTCTTGAATTTGGCGTATAGTTGGTTCTCCTTAAGTCGGTTTAGAGTCATCCTCAGGTGTTCCTCATGTTCCTCCACAGTTTTGGAGTAGATAAGAATGTCATCAATGAATACAACAACAAACTTATCTAGGTACTCCTTGAACACCCTATTCATCATATCCATGAAGGCTGCTGGGGCGTTAGTTAGTCCGAAAGACATTACCAAAAACTCATAGTGTCCATACCGTGTTCTGAATGCTGTCTTGGGTATGTCTTCCTTCCGGACCTTCAGCTGGTGATACCCAGATCTTAGATCTATCTTTGAGAACACAGCCGAGCCTTGCAATTGATCAAAGAGATCGTCAATCCTTGGCAAAGGATACTTATTCTTGATGGTCACCTTGTTGAGCTCACGGTAGTCTACGCACATCCTCATACTTCCGTCTTTCTTTTTGACAAAGAGTACAGGCGCACCCCAAGGTGAGTAACTCGGTCTAATGAACCCTTTGTCTAAGAGCTCCTGTAGTTGTATTTTAAGCTCTTTTAACTCATTAGGTGCCATTCTGTATGGAGCCTTTGAAATTGGATTAGTCCCAGGGGCTAATTCGATGATGAACTCCACCTCTCTGTCTGGAGGTAGTCCCGGTAGATCTTCTGGAAAGACCTCTGGAAATTCACAGACTATGTGCACGTTCTCCACATTTAGTTGCGTCTCTATTGCTCGATCCACTACGCTGGCCAAGAATGCCATGCATCCCGCCTTCATTAGCTGACTAGCTTTCAGGGAAGAGATCAATGGAGTCCTAAGGGCTAGCTTGTCGCCCTTGAATATAAACCGATCCCCAGCCTTTGTTTCAAAAACGATCAGTTTCTTTCGGCAATTGATTGTCGCACCGTGACTAGATAGCCAATCCATCCCAAGTATAACATCATATTCCTTTATTCCCAGCTCTATTAGGTCGCCCATGAGTTCTTTGCTTTCGATTATGATAGGTACATCTCGCATTCTTCTTGTTGATAGCATGGTTTCTCCCGAGGGTAATTCCGTCACAATACCACATCTAAGTAGGTCACATGGCTTATCTATACTATCAATCAACCTAGTAGCTATATAAGAATGAGTAGCTCCAGAATCAAAGAGAACATTACAAGGCAATCCGTAAATAGAAACCTGACCTGAGACAACAGTGTTGCTTGTGGCCGCTTCTCCTCTGGTGAGAGCAAACACTCGAGCGGGAGCGGCTTGGTTCTCCTTCTTTTGTCCCTTTGGGCAATTTTTCTTCAGATGGCCTGGCTGCCCGCAATTGTAGCACACCCCTGACTTCATCTTACACTCCCCAAGATGTTTCCTATTGCATGTGGGGCAAATTGGGAATTCTACATAGGACCTTTTCACCCCATTGTTGTTATTTTGGACCACTGCTTTCCCCTTTTTATCACGATCATTACCGTGATTTCCCTCGCGTTTTCTCTTATTCTCTTGATTTCCTCCATTGTTTCTTCGGGCTTCCCACTTAGCAGCATTCTCCTTCTTTATATCATTTTCGAGCAACTCAGCTTCGAGAGCTTTCTCTAACACCTCAGCATAAACTGTGTTGGTCCCCACCATGATTTTCACATCTTTTTTTATCATGGGGTTCATCCCCTTCAAAAACCTTTTGACCCGAAGGGCCTCGGTTGGTACGATCTCTTGTGCAAACTTTGCCAGACGGTCAAATTGCCTAGCATACTCCGTGACAGTGAGATTGTTCTGCCTCAGATTCATAAAGTCATCTTCTTTTGCAGCCAGTATGGCGGCACTGTAGTACTTTCTGTTGAACACATCAACAAAGTCCAACCAGGTCATAGTTGTTATGTTGCGACTCTGTCTTACTACTTCCCACCAGATCCGTGCATCCTTTTTAAGTAGGTCAAGGCAAAGACACGGGATACTCTTTCCCTATCATTGAGGTCCATATATTCCAATATGGACTCCACTGAGCGCAACCATTCCTCAGCTTCAAGTGAGTCCGAGCTCCCATTGAATATTGGTGGTTGTTGTTTCCTGAATCGCTCGTACACAGGTTCAAAACGTTGTATTGGTTCTGGATTCATTGCAGCTGGTTGAAGAGCTAGGTTTCTAACGGGTGGATTTTGATTCCGGCGTAACTCCTCATTCTGAGCTCGTAGCCTTGAAATTTCTTGAGTTAGCTCCTCACGTATACGAGCGTTTTCTCGGAGTATCTCAGCTTGAGCATTGGGAGGTTGTTGTTGTTCAAGCGCTACTTCATCTACCGGTGCTACCGATGCTCCTTGTCTACCTCCCCTACCGCTTTGGCCTCCACGTCGGCCTCCGCGTCGACCATCACCTCGGCCTCCGCCCCTTGCGGGTGCTGGAGCTGCATCCACGTGGATGTTTCTATTGCCGTTGATTCGAACTGATCTTCTTGGAGACATTATTTCCTAATGTTCCTTGTTTGTTTCTAAGTATTTCTAAAAGACGATAAACTTAAATAAGATATCACTATTTTCAAAAAAATGTCCATACTTACATAACTAGTTCACAAATAATTTCTATTTATTCAAAGATAAAATAAATAATCACATAAAATAATAAGACACACATTTTTTTTTTTTTTCAAGAGTCATATGGTGCTATCTAACATCAAGTTCTAAAATTTTACCCAAAATTTTATTTTAAACTAACTTGAAATATATTTATATGTATTAAAAAAAATTATTTCATATGGGTAGTACCTAAACTTGGATATTGGTACTAAGGTTTTTTTTTTTCTTTAGTAAAATGCCAATTTAGAAATTACAAAAGAAAAAAAAATACACATAAAATGCAAGTATATATAATGGACTTACTTGGTGGCAAGCGGAAACTTTTTGGCTGATGTGTGTAACTCGTGAGAACGTTCGGGACCGATATAACTGTGGCTCTGATACCAAACTGTAACGCCCGTACTTTTCTAAAAATACTAATTTTATTTACAAGCGTTAAATGCGGAAAATTAAAATGTCGCATTTTTATTTAATACTTGAAAACGTTCACAACTGGCCAGTTTTCGTAAAAAAAAAAACATAATTATTAATAACTAAAATAATTGCGACATAAGTTTAATAACATAAATAAATAAACAGAGCGCCCTAGACCGCCCGCAGTTATATGGCCCTCAGCGAGCTCACACACACAAGCGTCCAAAGTTCCACTCGCCACCGGCATTCTAGACTTTTAGTTACTTTGGTCTGCACATGGTAATTTAATAAGGGTGAGTTACTAAACTCAGTAAGGAAATGTGTGTCAGGTAGTCACATAAATAAAAACAAAACTTAATTAAAATGCACATGTACACATTTAGGCAGATAGCAAAACATAAACTTAATCATATCACTAGTCACTAATAATTAGGTTCTAAGCTAAATCACATAATAATGATTACGCCCGAGTCCAATTTTGGCAAATAAACTCGAGCTATTGGACTAAATGGCGGAGGGCTGGGTTCAGTAAAATCGTACCCACTACTAAATGGCCCCCTATCTACCATATAGACCCAACAGTCAAGTATTTAACCATTATCTTTTCGGTCAAATCATGTCACATAAATTATAATCTGCCTAATTTAAATAATGCAAAACTACTATACATTATTTAAATAACATAATAATCATAACTAAATAATGTGAATCTTATAAACACACTATTTACATACATACTTAAATAACATGAATCTTATAAACATATTATTTAAATATATACCTTTAGCAATGGCCATGCTCTAATACTGTAAACATACATAAATAACATGAATCTTATAAACACATTATTTAAATATATATTATACAGTACAATAAATAACAAACAATAAAGAGTCAGGCAGAAGACCTTAGTTAACTTCCCTTTTACTATTCCCACTCTTCTTATGAATGTTATTACATACAGAAAACTTATGTTTTTCTACTTAATTTCCTTACCTCGAATGTGGAGTCTTAACCTTGATTGCAATGAGAGAGATATTTGAGAACCAATAATCTTCTTATGAAAACCTAGTTTTCATGTATTTTTATTTTAGAATATATTATGGTGACATAAATATTTAAACTTAACCTTAAATCAAGAATTTAAATGACAAGACAATATACCTTAGCTCTTAAAGAAGATCTAGCTACCCGAGCCCAAGCCTTGTGTAAGCTCACGAGTAGTTTGAGATGATCTTGAAATTTAGAAACAAAATGATAATGATTTTAGAATTTGTAGGCACTATTATGGTTTATGGAAGATATGGGAAATAACGATGGTGTATGGATGGCCTATATATAGTGCTTATATGGAATAAGATGTGGGATGTAGAGTAATATGTGACTATGTATACAAGGCACAAGGGACCAGAGAATTAGTGTGATAATGAGAGAGTTTGGCTTTTTTAAAGTGTGAGAAGAAATGTGAGGGATGGCTTCTATTTATAGGCCTTAAGTTCAACATTAACAATTCCCTTAACCATATATCGTGGCTTTAATCTAACTGTGGTTAATTTATATTAACTAATAAAATAATTCATCTATTAACTACAATCTCTCAACCCCTCCATACTACTCGGTCAAAACCATTAACAATGAACTAATTCACTTGAGTGAGCCGTAATATGACTATAACTTAGTCTTCAAATTTTGAATTTTAGAGAGATTAACTCTCAAAGGCTTCCACGTAAGTATTCCAATTGGACTAGGTTTATTATTTGAAAATTTGAACCTCATGCATGAAGTAAACATTCAAGTGCCACATTTGAAGACTACATCAAAATATTCAATCAACTCCTCTCCACGTGCTCCACTTATTTCTAGTTTTAGTTGTCATCTATCATCTAATAATGCCACATATCCAAATAAATCATCAACTATCTTTTGAGTGCCACTTGATCAATATTATTTAATACCTAAATGTATAATATCCACTTATAAGTCTAAAGATAATTTAACCACTCCTCAATCCTCTTAGATAAAAACATATATTTGTGTAAGATAACCTGACTACTACTCTTTGTAAAACCTTAACCATACGAGATTATTGGGCTGTAACAAAATTATTAGAAGTTTTTGCAAAAATACCAAGCTGACATAACTATGAAACTATAATTGATTTAGTAATAGTTTTTGACATTTACTATATAACAATAACATAATCTAAGAATTTACTATTTCCACATCGAGATATCTAGACTATTGTAATAGAAAATAATCTAAATATTTTGGTTGTTACATACTGGTTTTGTTCACACACAATGGGTACCTTGTGAAATCAACCTCCTTCGTTAATAGCTTTATGTAGAACAACAGACTTTTGTCATCCTTGATTTGTAGTGGTTGGCCTCCTTCCTTCAGTTGATATTTCAGTTGTAGTTGTGTTGATTCATGGTTGCATTGGAGTTCTTCCATCATTATTCTCATTAGTTCCTCAAAAGTGCACTTGGTCGAAATTAATTCTCCACTTGATTCATAATCAACATAGTTTCTGTTGTCATCCCAATGCCCATTGCTCTGCACTAATATTTGTAATGGTTCCGTTTCCTGAAATAATGTAAATTATTTACTTGGTTCAGTTTTTGTAGTTGCAAACAACTATTTTAATCTGTCAAAACAACCAATAAACATACAACTCTTTCCAACAATAACTTATGCATCTAACACTTTCATCTGACCGACTATTTATATAGGTTAAATCAACTATCAAACAACTATTTCAAAACTGATCACTAATTAATAACAGTAGATTCATATTTTCCAGTTTGTAGATCCCAAACAACTATTATTCCACTGTAAAACAACTTGTAAACAACAGTTTCAGAATAAAACACTGTAGCAACTATTTATATGCCTTAATGTTTATTTTCATGCAAACCGTTGTTGTTTTTTTCTCAGATTCATCAATATTTCATTATTATTTCAATTTAATCCGGTTTTCATCAATTAATATCAAATTTCTATTCATCTACACTAAAATTTTTTTTCACGTTCATTAAAAAATTTGTTTACCTTCAATTCTCCTTCTGATTCAATCATGGGTGAGTTTCTTTGATTTCCAGCTCTCCTTCTACTCGGTTCTTCTCCTCTGATCGCGATTTCTTTGTTCAATGATTGTTGTTTTTGAGTTTTTTTTTGTACATCAATGGAGGTTTCCTGGTTTTTTTTTTTCCTTTTCGTTTTTGATTTTGGATTTTCGGGATTCAGCTGGTTTCCTAGGAGTTCTACATTTTGAATTGAATTTGATTTTGCTGGTTTTTGGAAGAAAAATGGTTGAGATTGGGTTGTTGGGCTTGGACGGCTGGGTCACGAAGAAGGATCGGCTGGTCACGAAGAAGATGGAGTTTCCCTTTCCGTTTTCTCAGCCGGCATTTTTGTAATTAACAATTTTTTAATTTCCATTTTTGTTTATTTCCTTTTTTGGGGTCATAAATGTAAATTTCATCTATTTTTAGTCTATAATAGAAAAAATCTCAAATATATTTACCTATTGTTTATTTGTGGGGTCCTGATTTATTTAAACACATATATAGTAGTAATATTAGTTTTGTTCCTATGTTATATAAATATTTTTTAAACTGTTGATTTATATGACTTTTAAGGGTATATATTATTTAATACGGTGTTTTGTATATCTGTTAAATTTAAGTCTCTAAAATTCTGACACCTCCTTTTTTAAAAATTAAAAAAACTGAGCAACATGTCACCAATTACCACATTTCCTTTAGAAAGTGTCATTAAACAAAGCTTTTATAATTAAGCTTATTTATTTAGGCCATCTCCAATGGGCCTATAAAAACTCAATAATAGGGTGATATTACACTAAAAGTAAGTCCAACCCCACGGCATTTACAACATTAATTTTGAGTTTATCTACAGTGTCCTATTTAAGTGGGGAAATTTGATTTTTTATACTTAAAAAACCTTCATATTTTATTCTTAAACCAATACATTTCAAACTAAAAATATATGACACTTTTATCTAAAACCCAAAAATACTCCTCTCATAACTCAGCCCCATTTTTTTTCAACCCGCATATGCATCAGACCCCCCATCGGACCCGTCGGACCCCATCGGACCCCCCCAGCTTGCAAGCATCGGACCCCCATCGGCCCCGTCGGACCCCTCCATCGGACCCCAACCCAATTTTTTTCCCCAACTCGCAAGCATCGGACCCTCCATCGGGGTGCCCATCGGACCCCATCGGGCCATCGTCTTCCCCAAACTGCAATTTTCCCAAATCTCAAATCTGAACCTAAAATCGAACCTAAATCTAACAAAACTGACGGTGCACACATAAATACATACATTATACATTATAACCCTAAAATCAATACCTATTAATACTCCAAAACATATATCACACAAAAAAATGACAAAAATAAGGGGACCGGCGGTGGGAGATCGGTTTTGGTTTGGGACGGGGCCGGCGTTGTGGACGGTGGTGAGGGGCCGGCGTTGTGGACGGTGGTGAGGGGGGCTTTTGGTTGTGGACGGTGGTGAGGGGGGGTTTGGGTTGTGGTTCGGTTTAGGTTTTAGAAGAGCAAAGAGAGAGAGAGAGAGAGAGAGAGAGAGAGAGAGAGAGAGAGAGAGAGAGAGAGAGAGAGAGAGAGAGAGAGAGAGAGAGAGAGAGAGAGAGAGAGAGAGAGAGAGAGAGAGAGAGAGAGAGAGAGATGGGGTTGAGTTATCAGAGGGGTATTTTTAGGTTTTAGATAAAAGTGTCATGTTTTTTTTAGTTTGAAATGTATTGGTTTAAGAATAAAATATTAAGTTTATTTTAGTATAGAAAATCAAATTTCCCTTTAAGTGGGCACTGTAGACAACACTAAATCTTTTTTTTTTACTTTTTTTACTTTTTAATAATTATATAATATTTAAAAAAAAAAGCTAAATAATTATAAATAAATATTAATCAAAACTTTTATAAATGTATTTGTTTGTATTTTTATATTTTTAAGTGTGCTAAAAATATATTAGGGTGTTTGTAGTGCGAGTAGTGCGATTTTTGACCATTTTTTTAAACCAATCCATACATGCGGTTTTTCCAATTTCTCAAACTGCACCCGCACCGCGAAACTAAAAAATCGCGAAAACCGCACCGCAAAAAATGGTGTGATGCGATACAGTTTTTGCGATTTGAATTATTACTAATAATTAAGCTATCACAAATACAGCAAAACTTGAGCAACACTTGTCAAAAATACCATAAGACTTAAAAATATATATATATATATAAAAAAAATAAATTTCAATAATTGTAAATTAAAAAATGTAATATTTACTAATATAATTTATTGGATTTAAATATTAAAATATTTTTATTATTTTAATAAAATAATAGAATAATAAAGAATATAATATTTGGTGTAATTTTTAGTGTTAGGGTTAGAATTGAGAAAAGATTTGGTGTTGAAATAGTCATCATTATGTCTTTCTCTCTTCCTCTTTTTTGATTATGTCTTTCTCTCTCTTCATGCTCTTACTATTCAGATGTCAATCGGTTTAATTGTTGCAATCTTTATTTATATTCATGGAACCACACCTCATATAAAACATTAATAATGGAAAAAAATGAGAAAATTATCTTGGGTTTTGAAATTGTGGTATTATTCTTTAAGTTCCCAAGTAAGATTCGGTTAGTTAGTTAGTCTTTAACTAATTTAATTGTCAAAAAAGACCGTAAGTATTATTGGCTCCTTTACCCTATATAAAGAGAACTACTCATCTCATTCACAAGATATGAAACATAAGTATAAAGTCAACAACAAAAAGACACAACACAATAGGGAGAGAAATTAAGAGTGACAAATAGAGAGAGAGAGAGATATTTGAGAGGGAGAGGGCTTGGATTGATTATGTTGGCTCGGGTTAGTGAGTTAATGAATGTTGAGGCATTACACCATGGGTGATTTAGTGTGATTATTTTCTTGTAGCTCCTGAGATTGATATCTCTTATTCTCATTATCAATTAAGATTGGTAGCATTGCTTTTAAACTTGAGTATGACCAAGTTCACATTGAACTTAGGATCAGAACAAGTATAATTCTCGTGTGTTGATTGTGTCTGACAAGCATCTAGATTCATCTGTTTTTATTTTTCTAGTTTAATGTATTTGCTGATTTTTTGTTCTTGATTTGTTTATTTCGATTTAATTTTTATTTGTTTATGTGTGATCTTAAAGTTAAATTACAGAAGTTAATTTCTATGTATCCGAGCTAAAATTTCTACAAAAACTTATAAACCTAGATAGAAACCAAACAAAGATTTAATTTGCCATATAGAACAATCATTAGAAGAAATTATATCACTTTGTTATCAAACAATTTTTAAATTTAAATATATTATATAAATCTATATATATATATATAATTTGAGTTGTCAGTTGAAGAGTTGTTTGAGTAAAAAAATTAGTGTTCTGAAATTCAAATAGTGATGTTATGTTTAAATCAACAAAAAAGGTATGAGTTTTTATGAATTTTTCAAATCCATTTGTTTTAGCCTTCTCCTTAAGATCTATGAATTAAAGTTGCTTAGCTTATGATTTTGATACCCAATAATTTTTCTACCAATTAAAAATTGCTTAGACTATATATTTTATTTCTTATTGTGATTTTTTTTCTGTGTTTATGAACACAATTCAACAATATAAATTATACTCTCAAAAATAAAAAATAATATAATTTAAGTATATCTTAAACTCCATTTTTACAAAACAATAATTAAAAAAAATTTATTACTCACGAATGAGATGTAAAATTAGAAAAATAAAAAAAATATTGAGATAGTATAGAAGAAGGTGGTGAAAAAGAAGAGGAATTAATTCGTGAGAAGAGAAAAATAAATAAAAAAAGCAAGAGCACATTAATTTACACCATCAATTCCAAAATATTATTAAAAAAATAAAAATTAAGAATAATTTAATACACCCTAAATATTCATTATTATTGTATACTCATTCATTTATCACCTTTATAGTTTTAATTTATGGCTGTAAAAATATCTCTATCGTAGAGATAAAATTCATGTGCCTACCATCAGTTGCAGACCCAGAATTTAAAGTAAGGGAGACCTAATGTTTTTTGGTAAGGCAATGGCAAAAATAAACTTAAAAAAAATGTTCTTTAATTGAATTATTGATCTCTATCCTATATGTAATCTAGTTTAACCATTACATTAAAACTAATATTATATCTATAAATATCATTTTTTTATTACATACATATTGTAACTAACTAAGTTGCGTATGTTGCGAAAATTATTAATTACTACGTAAGTGCACGCAATCAAGTAGTATACTCACGCAAGTGAGGTCCAACCACAGGGAATTGGATTAATTACTACTAAACTATACTTATAATTCTATTTGGTAAATCAAAAGTATTTATGATTGAAAAAGGAAGAAAGAAATTCAAGAAACTTAAAGAAACAAGTGAATATTAATCAAGATGAGAGAATAGGGAGACGAATCCTGTTGTTAAGTTACCAATGTTAATGTCTAATTGCTATCCTTCTCTTGAAGTGAATGACAGATTATAAATTAACCTAGCTCTTTTCAGATCTTCTAGGTTCTAAATCTCATGCTCTCTAATTAATCTCTTAATTAAACTAACATGAAATCAGCATTAAGCAATAATCTAAATGTCACAAAGGCTATGTAAATACTTTCGTTTCACATCAAAACCTAGACTATCCAATTTTAGCATTCTCAATTCTCACTTTTCAGATTTCGAATTGAGATCATAAAACATGTAAAAGGTGATCAATCTTGCACATGGAAATTAAACACAAATATGAATAGTGTTCACAATCAAGATGGAGGAATGGAAATTATTCATTAACTAGGAAAAACGTAAACAACATTCATCATTCTCCCTAAATAGGAGTTTAGTTCAAGACATCCATAATCAAATCCATAATTAACATTGAAACAGAAAATAGCATAGAAAAATTAAAGAGAAGAGAAAGAACTAGTTGAAGCAATTGATCCGGGTCGCCACAAGCTGCTCTTCTAGCCTCCTCCTTTGTTTCTAGGGCTCCAATTCTGAATAAACCCTAATTTCCACGAACTCCATCTATTTAAACCAAGTCTCATCCTTAAAATTCGTGAAATTACAAAACTGCCCAAAAATCCCGTCTCTGGTTCCCCGTTGCGATTGGCAAAGCCCCCGTCGCGACTGGAACAGGCAGAGACACCAATCTTGGTTTTTCTTCTCGATTCTTTCACCACTTGTCCTCAATTCTTGTACATACTTTCTTTAAACACCCAAGGACCTGAAACAAAAGAATCAAGCATAAAATAGTCCTAAAACTAGAAACAAAGAGTGAAAACTAACCGAAAATACAACTCGAAATTTAGACTAATTTTAGCCTAACAAATTCCCCCAAACTAGATTCTTACTCGCCCCCGAGTAAGGTAAAAAAACTAACTACACTATCAGATAATCACTACGCTGCTGACTCATGCTCTGCTTACTTCCTTGTATAAACTAGAATTTCGATCCTACTAACTCTAACAATTAACTCGAATGCTCAATTAATAACACTATGAACAACTGCAAAAATTTATTCAAATGTGAAACATTGTTATGAAAGTTTTACTCTTTCCAACAGTTCCACAGCCCGATAACTCATAAGCTTGCATGCTTACCTTTCTCCACTAATGTTGACAGTATTCTTTGGAATCATTAGGTCTTTTCAAGGCTTAGGTAATATGGCTCAGATATTCAGGGATAGGCTAAAGACAATTTTTGCTCAAGATATCATAAGCACACAAACAGAACCCACAAGCTTTTTACTTTTCTTTTTCTAAAACCCCATAATGTTCCCAAATTTACCAAGATTGATAGAAGACATCTCTATTATTTTCCAACATCACTGAAATCATATTTATTTATTTATTTATTTTTTTCAACACATATTTTTACTTTTTATTGTTTTTTTTTATATATATATTTCATTTTTTTAGTGACATTGAATTACACAATTTTTTTCTCTTCTCATTCTCACAAGTTTTTCTCCCTCTCACTATTTCCTCACACTCAATGTTTCTCCTCCCCAAACTAATCATGTAGCTTATGATATCATGGATAACATGGTGAAGAAAAATTAATAGTGTGGTTACAGTTTTTTTAAATCAATGGATGAAAAACATAACAGGTTTAGGCTCAAAAGGTTAACTAGGGATACACATTATTACGGTAGGCTTGAAATGCTCAAACTATCCAACAAATGCCTAAATCATATTCCAATTGAACACTATCAAGGATTTCGTCTCAAAAGAATAAACATGCAAGTTCTAAGCTATCCTGTCAATCTTACCACAAA
Source organism: Cannabis sativa (assembly GCF_029168945.1). Classification (NCBI taxonomy): domain Eukaryota; kingdom Viridiplantae; phylum Streptophyta; class Magnoliopsida; order Rosales; family Cannabaceae; genus Cannabis; species Cannabis sativa. Next base: position 46,054,958 of record NC_083610.1, on the reverse strand, counting down.
CCATAGTAAAACAATTATAACAATTTTTACAGATTGAATATTTCCAGATAAACACAGGTTTCTAAGCATCCAAACTAATCCAAAGAGTTAACAGAATCAAGCACACAGTTATTTTACAATTTCAGAACACATCACACTAATCAGCAGTATACAACTATCGTCAAGCTTATTGCCATTCCTTGAAAAACTAAAACAGAAAATTAAAATGCAGAAATTAAAGTGCAGAATTTAAAAATTTTAATAATTTTAAGTCTCTCCCCCCAAACTAAATATGACATTGTCCCCAATATGCTATTATACTCAAGGTGAGAAGGACTTACCTGAACCCCCATCAGAAGGGGTTTGGCCTCAATACTGCTTCAAATTGGATCAAGTCCACCTCTTGCATCCAATAGGGTCCTTGTACCAAATGAAGAAAATTGACCTCCAATGTTGCGAATTTCAGAGTTTTGCACAAGAGTATGTTCACCTTCAGAACTACCACACATCAATCTTTTCCAACGACGTCGAATCGTTCGAAGTCTCTCTTTAGGCTTTGCTCTCTTCTTATTAGCTTTAACAAAAGAACCCTTCACCATCTCAATCTTGCAACAGGTAGGAATGTCAGTTGGGGTAAAAATATTAAAATTGACCTCTTCATCTTGCACTCGCAACTTTAACTCCCCCTTTTGAACATCTATTAATGCTCGACCCGTGGCTAAGAATGGTCTTCCCAAAATAATGGGAATAGTTGAATCTTCCTCCATATCAAGAATTAGGAAATCAACAGGGAAGATAAACTTACCAACCTTCACCAGTACATCTTCAATTATCCCATGAGGATGAGTCAAAGAACGATCTGCCAGTTGTAAAGTCACTGTTGTGGGCTTTGCTTTTCCCAATCCTAGCCTTTTGAAGACAGACAAGGGCATTAGATTAATGCTTGCTCCCAGATCACAAAGAGCTTTAGTTTCCACCGAACCCCCTATAGAGCATGGAATATTGAAACTACCCGGATCTTTAAGCTTGGGCGGTAGTTTCTTTTGCAAAATGGCGCTACACTCCTCAGTTAATGCCACTGTTTTATAGTCCTCCATTTTTCTCTTCTTTGACAGAATCTCCTTCATGAACTTCACATAACGGGGCATTTGTTCCAAAGCTTCAGCAAAAGGAATGTTGATGTGTAATCTTTTAAAGACCTCTAGAAATTTTGTGAACTGCTTGTCTAGATTGGTCTTTCGGAGTCTCTGAGGATAGGGTATTTTCACATGATGATCAATACTGATTGGTGGAGACTGCTGTGGTGGTGCTGGACTATCAGTAATCTTCTTATCTGATGATGCTTGAGTTGGTGCTGTTTGATCTTTAATCTCTTCATCCACTGGTTGTATCATCTCAGGCCCATCATATTTCTTTCCACTCCTTAAGGTAATTGCTTTACATTGTTCTTTTCCTTTTGCATCATTAGTGCTAGGCGAATTTCCTTGAGCTTGTTTTTCCACTTGAGTAGCCAATTGTTCCATTTGAGTTTCTAGAGTTTTAATAGAGGCTCTAGTTTCCATCATGAATTGGAGCAATAAATCAGCTTGGATAGTGGAGCCTCCACTAGAACTTTGTTGTTGCAGCTGTTGTTGGCTTTGTTGGGGCTGGTTTCTCTACTGGTAGAACCCCTGTTGGTTGTGCCCATAATTATTGTTTTGGGAATAGTTTCCAATGGCTTTTGCTTGATCCATTGGCAAATCATCCACATCTGCCTAACACTCAGAAAAGTGATGGGGACCTCCACATATCTCACAAACCACTTGAGCTTGTTTGGCTTGCACTGCAATCAGCTTTGTTAGGGCCTCAACCTAAGCTGTCAGCTTTGTAATGGCATCCACCTCTAGCACACCAGCTACCTTCTTAGTTTGACTCCTTTCAGTTGGCCACTGCTGATTGTTTATAGCCATCTCCTCCAATAGATCATAAGCCTCATTAGCACTCTTTCTCATAAAGGCTCCACCAGCTGCTGCATCTATCAGGGTTCTAGTGTTACCAACCAACCCGTTATAGAAATTATGAACCAACATCCACTTCTCAATACCATGATGAGGACACTTTCTGATTAAGTCCTTGAACCTCTCCGAAGACTCATAGAGAGACTCATTCTCTTGTTGACAGAAATTGTTGATCTCTCCTCGCAGCTTAACAGACTTTGCTGGGGGAAAGAACTTAGACAGAAATTTAGTTGCTAAGTCTGTCCATGTTGCTATGGAATTTGGTGGCAAGGAGAATAACCAGCTCTTGGCTCTGAGAATGGAAACAGTCTCAAACGAATGACATCATCACTAACTCCATTGACTTTAAAAGTCTCACAAAGTTCCATGAAGTTCGAGAGATGCAGATTAGGATCTTCAGAAGGGAGGCCACCAAACTGAACTGAAGACTGCACCATTTGAAGTATGGCAGGTTTGATCTCAAAGTTATTCGCATCCATTGTCGGTGGCCTGATACATGACTGCACCCCCGTAAGAGTTGGGAGGATGTAATCTCTCAAGCTACGGCCATTAGCTTGATCTTCCACGACACCACCATTATTACCGTTGTTTGCAGCATTATTCACAACATTAGCGTTGTCAGCCATGATTTCTGGTGTTTCAACAGGGGCTGAAACTCTCTCTTGCCTTTTGTTCCTCCTACAAGTTTTCTCGATTTTAGGGTCGACGGGTAATACAACTGCTTGCCCTTGGCGGCGCATGCACTCAAGATACATGAAATAGGTAAAAGTAGCTTTGCAAGAGACAGGTTAGAAATTTAGCAAGAGAAATAAACCAAAGTAGAAGTTAGTATAATTTTGTGTAATATTAATCTTTAAACAATTCCCCGGCAACGGCGCCAAAAACTTGTTGCGAAAATTATTAATTACTACGCAAGTGCACGCAATCAAGTAGTATACTCACGCAAGTGAGGTCCTTGTTGGAAGTTATTTTACCAGGAACTTAGATTTACTCACAAGTATGTTGATTTAACAACCTAAATATGAACTTCTAAAACGATAGGAAATTAAACACATAAGAGTATCAGAAATCTTACAGTGATTGCAGCAGAATATATGTCTCCTCCCACTCAGATCTCTAACCCTTGATTCCTTTCTGTAGCAGAGTATAATCAAGATCTGAGCCCGATAGTCCTTCTTTGTTGTTTCTGAATTCTACACAGCCTTCCTCACTATGATTGAGGTATTACTTGATGTGTGTGGGCACTACTCTAGCACTTATACTTTTCGCAACAGTGAAGGAAGAGAGAGAGAGAGAGGGTGGCGGCTCAGAGAGAATTTTCTGAGAGAAAATTCTTTCAGAATAATGTTGTGAAAAGGTTGTACAGTTGTGTTCAACTCTGAAGCCTTTGCCTTCTATTTATAGAAGACCACCCAGGGCTATGATTGACATTTGGAATTGAAAAAATCAAAGAGAAAATGAAGCTAAGTGGCCGGCCTAGGCATTGTGGAAACAAGGCTTGCCACTTTTCCAACTTTCCTTTTTCCTACACTGATAGTTTCCTGTTTTGTCAAAAACTGCCAATTCCTTTGTTCAACCACATAAATGTCAAATCTAATTATTTAATAATTAAAATTAATTATCAAATAATATATTGTCATTTATTTTATTAATAATGAAACTAATTAAAGTTTCCTAATTAATAAATATGCCCTTCAAAATCTCTATTTACTGTTTTGCCCTTAATAAGTGATAAATTCTCAAATAGACAAGTCTATCTTGAGAATTTTTAATTGATTAATTAAAATCAATTAAATGAGTCTTACAAGTAATATCATCTCAACTAGTGAGGGGACCATGGATCTATATATCCGATCTTCCAATAAGCAGATCTAGAATTTACCACTTAAATTAACTGACTTATTAATTCTTCGTTGAATCCACACATAGAACTCAGAATTGCACTCTCAGTATATAGAATGCTCTATATGTTCCACCATATAGACACATTATTAGTTATCCATTGTTATAATCCTAATGTGATCAATGATCCTCTATATGGATGATTTACACTGTAAAGGGACTAAATTACTGTAACATCCTACAATGTATGTTATCCTTAAAACACTTAACCCTGTATAAATGATATTTCAACTAAGTGAAATGAGTACTCAATCATTTATCTCGTTTGGTTAAGCTCGAAGGAAATCACCCTTTGCTTACTATTCGCCAGATAGAAGCTATAGATTCCATATTTATGTTAGCGCTCCCACTCAATCGCACTACCGTGTTCCCAAAATGTATGTATTGCCCAGACTAAAGATTAGGCTTAACTAACAAATCAAAGAACACGAATAATACTCTTGAAATTAAGCCTAACCATATCAGGATTTCGATCATGTGATCTAGGATCAACTTATGATATTGAATTGAATAGATGTTTACGGTAAGTTTCAAAATCTAATTCAAAGTTCAATATCGGTCCATTCCAATGCATACTCCATGCATCCAACCTGAGCTTTACTTTAACCTATGTTCTGGAAAGAACATAACATTTCTCCAAATGTAAGTAAACTCTGTTGTAGATTATCATATCAGTAAAACCCAGTGTTCTGATAAATCTAGGAATACTTTATTCACATAGTCATGTTTATTTTCCACTGTGTTGACAACACAATAAACATGATAAAGTATGTGAAAAGGGATTTGGATGAATTTATAAATCAAATAGACAAGCAATTGATTAAGTGAACCAAAACATACACAAGTGAATGAAAAATTACTTCTGTTACTTTATTGATATTGAATAATCTGGATTACATTGAAACAGAGTTTTATTTAGGGCATAAAACCCAACAAACTCCCACTTGCACTAATATAAAACAAATCAGTACATTTCAATTAATCCTAAATTCTGACGGTGCTTTTCGAATGAAGTTACTGCCAAGACTTTGGTGAATGGATCAGCCAAGTTATCCTGCGTATCCACTTTCTCCACCAGTACATCCCCTCTTGCCACATATTCTCTGATAATATGATACTTTCTTTCTATATGCTTACTTCTCTTGTGGCTCCGAGGTTCCTTACTGTTGGCTATAGCTCCAGTGTTATCACAACGCAGGACTAGAGGCCTTTCCATTCCAGGAACTACACCGAGACTAGTGAAGAACTTCCTAAGCCAGACAACCTCTTTAGCTGCTTCAGCCGCAGCTATGTATTCTGCCTCCATGGTAGAATCCGAAATCGCAGTTTGTTTAGCACTTCTCCAAACCACTGCTCCACCCCCAAGAGTAAACACCATCCCAGATGTAGATTTCCTGTCTTCAAGACATCCCTGGAAATCTGAGTCTGTATAGCCTAAGGGATTTAAAGCACCACCCTTGTAGACTAATACATAATCTCTTGTACTCTTTAAGTATTTCAAAATATACTTAACAGCATTCCAATGTACCCGTCCTGGATTTGATCGATACTGCTCACGATTCCAACTGCATAGCAGATGTCAGGTCTAGTGCATAGCATAGCATACATTAGACTTCCAACTGCAGAAGCATAAGGAATTTTTGCCATGTCTTCTATCTCTTGAGGATCAGTAGGACACTGTTCCTTAGATAGACGGATACCATGTCTAGAGGGCATGTTTTCCCCATTGGTATTGGTCATGGAAAATCTCTCTAGAACTTTGTCAATGTAAGCTGTTTGAGAGAGAGCAAGGGATCTGTTCTTTCGGTTTCTGACAATCTGAATACCAAGAACATAGGCTGCCTCACCCAAGTCTTTCATGTCGAATTGAGTGTCAAGCCATTCCTTGATGTGAGTCATTTTCTTGACATTGTTTCCAATGATTAAAATGTCATCAACATAAAGGACCAGGAATACTACTACTTGGTTTTCCTTGAGTTGGAAAACACAAGGTTCATCTTCATTCTGATGAAAGCCGTAGGTTTTGATGATCTCATCAAACCTTTTATTCCATGAGCGAGAAGCTTGCTTAAGTCCATATATGGACCTATTTAATTTGCAAACTTTATTCTCCTGCCCAGGAAGAACATAACCTTCTGGTTGCTCCATATAGATGGTTTCTTCAAGAAGCCCATTAAGAAAGGCTGTCTTGACATCCATTTGCCAAATTTCATAATCTAAAGCGGCAGCTATGGAGAGAAGAATTCGGATGGATTTGAGCATGGCAACCGGACTAAAAGTTTCCTCATAGTCCACACCTTCTCTTTGGGTATAACCCTTGGCGAACAATCTAGCTTTGAAAGTTTCGACTTCGCCTCCAGCACCTCTTTTCTTCTTGTAGACCCATTTACATCCAATTGGACGAAAATCATCAGGTGGTTCTACATATTCCCAGACTTTGTTCTTTTTCATGGAATCCATTTCTGAATCCATACCGGCTGACCATCGCTTCCGTTGCGGACTTGCCATTGCCTGTTTATAGGTTAATGGGTCGTCATCAATACCGTTACCAACGACCATATTGATTTCACCATCCAAGCCATAACGAGATGCTTTTGTAGAAACCCTCCCACTACGACGAGGAGCGGTGACCTTCTGAACAGGAGCTTTAGTAGTAGTTTTCTCAGTTGCTACAACTGAGGGAGTGGGATGTTCCTCTTCTTGAGTAGAAGAAGATGGTACATTTGAAGGAACAGTATCTGTGAGCATTTCCTCTAATACAATTTCACTTTTCGGTTTGTTGTCTTTCATATAGTTATCTTCAAGGAATGTAGCATTTGTAGAAACAAACACTTTGTTATCCTTGTGACTATAGAATACTCCACCCCTAGTCTCTTTAGAATTTTCGACAAACATGCAAACTTCAGTTCGCGATTCCAGTTTGCCTTCTTTCTTTCTTAAGATGTGAGCAGGGCACTCCCAAATCCTATAATGGCGTAAACTAGGTGTATGACCATTCAATAGTTCGACGGGTGTCTTAGGGATTGCTTTAGATGGAACAACATTTAAAATGTCGTTTGCCATTTGAATTGCATATCCCCAGAAGGACATAGACAGAGTTGAATAACTCAGCATAGACCTAACCATTTCTAAGAGAGTGCGATTTCTTCTTTCTGCAACTCCATTCTGCTGTGGAGTGCTTGGGGCAGTATATTGGGATTCAATTCCAAGTTCAATTAAATGATCTTTGAACTGCATATCCATATATTCTCCACCCCTATCAGTTCGCAAGATCTTTAATGTTTTACCTAATTGGTTTTGAGCCAAAGCATGAAATTCCTGAAACTTTTCAAACGTTTCAGATTTCTTTTGCATTAGGTAAAGAAAACTATATCTAGAGAAATCGTCAATGAAAGTGACGAAATACTCATAACCTCCTCTGGCTTTTACATTCAGCGGTCCGCAAACATCTGAATGTACTAACCCTAGGGGTTCTTTGGCACGCTCTCCCTTCGCAGAGAAAGAACGTTTGGTCATTTTTCCTTCTAGGCAAGACTCGCAGACTGGCAGTTCTCCTAAGACGACATTTTTCAATGGACCGTCTTTGGTTAGCCTATTGAGTCTATCAAAACCTATATGACCTAAACGTAAATGCCATAGATAAGTTTGATCATCATTATCAATCTCTTTTCTCTTAAGGCTTCTAGGTTTAGCTACATTGAAAAGTTCAGTATTTAGTGAGATTTGAGTATCAGGTCTTAAAACATAAAGCCCTCGTTCCATGTTTGCAACACATATATGAAATCCATTACGAGAAATTGAAAAATTTGAACTCGAAAAATTCAATATATAAAATTGTGTCTGTAAACATGAAACGCTAATCAAGTTTCTACTAAAATTGGGAATATATAAAACATTCTCTAAAAGTAAAAACTTCTTAGAATTAAACTTGATTCGGGCTGTTCCTCTTGCTTTAACTGATACCAACTCGCCATTTCCAACTTTAAGCTTTAACTTATCTGGGTGAAGATTCTCCCAAGTTTCAAGTAGCTGCAATGAAGAACATACATGGTTAGTAGATCCAGAATCAACAATCCAGGAGCATTTTTCGTTCTCTAAAACACATGATTCAAATACAAAAGCATCACCTTCGTTTGAATTGTCTAGAAGCCTGGGACATTGTTCTTCTTTATGTCCCTTTCCATTACAATTCGCACATAGAACGTGATGTCTGATAATTGTACTTGAAGAAGCAGCTTTGTTAGAGCCCTCATGCTTAATCTTCTTCCTCTGATCAAAGCTTGCAATGCCAGGAGGTCTCATTGCAATCAGATTCCGCTCATGGGCCCTTAACTCAGTCTCGAGTTTGTCCATGTCGGAGGAGTTAGGATTGTTCAATAAGTAATATAGAACAAAACTATTATACTCCTGAGGAAGACTATAAAGTATGAGTCTTACCCATTGTTCCTTTGATAAATCAATTCCTATTAGATTTGCCTTTTGGAATTTCAGATTCATCAACAATAGGTGCGAGTTAATGCAACTACCAGGATGTATTTTCACATTATTGAGTTCTTTTGCAAAAATACTAACTAGGAGTGGATCGGGATGAGGGTTATTCATATTGGCACTACAACATATCAATAAACAGAAGTAAGGTTTTTGGTTCTATAAATTCATACACAGGTTCAGAAAACAAATAATCACATATGTTATAAAAATACTAAATCTAACATAGTTTATTTTCTAAGGTTTCCAACGAACTGATACAGTGTCCCGTTTAGGCGAGAGTCAAAGCATCATCCATTGAATAGAGTTGTCAATTCATCTAAAATGTCAAACATTCTAGCAACCTTTTATTCGATCAAGATTGGAATTCAGCGTTGTCCCGTTTAGGCGAGAGTCAAGGCAATTCTATCTTATGAGCTTCTACCATTGTTTCGCATTCTTGTAAGTCTTATATAGTCGCCACCATTAGGGTGGTCATGAACCATATAAAAAAAAACTTATAAGAATACTTATCTTTCGAGATTAAACGGCGCTAACTTGCTAATGAACGTTCCTCCATTAGGGAGGATTACTCCCTAAAACAATAGCTATGTAAAACCAACAATGGAGATCGAATTTCTCTTGATTAAAGCTCATTATTTAACAATGTATTTTGTTTAATCATTTATATTCCATATCTCAATAATGAAATATTACAAATTAAAGTAAAAACTTTAATTAAATTTCAAAAATGGAATAATTTTGAAAAATATCTTATTTAAGTTGTTTAGAAAAATCTAAATACCCAACTTAAAATATTCTTCAACCAATGACTTAATTAAATATTACCAATTAAGTAGTAACCACTTAATTTAGAAGATATCAACTTAAAAAATATCTAAAGAATCTTAATAACCAATTCCCAAAATTCCTCAACTTAATTTATAATAGGAAATTCAAAAAATATTCAAATCTAAGTTGATTTGATAGATTTAACTAAATCTCAACTTAAATAGGAATATTTAATGAAATTATAAAATTAAGATTCAGAAAGAATTTATATGGTTATAATTCCATATTTAATTAAAAACAAGAAAAATACATATAGCTTTCCAGAATATAACTATTCAAACTATGTTTTTCTTAAATTAATTTCAAGGAAGAATGAAATTATGTAAAGCCCGCTTAGTTAATTTGGAAATTAGCAGTTAATCATGATTATTTATGAAATTATTTATAGCTATTTAAATAATTTATTATACTGTTATTTATGGAATTCATAAATGCATGGTTATGTTATTCAGTAGTTTTCATATTTTGCATTTCTGGTGCCCGGTATTTTGGAACTCGGCGTTTGGCTCAGTAGAAATCACAACTTAGCATGTTATTAGTTTGGGACGGTTTATTAGACATTGGGAATGTCGGGAATGGCCGGGAATTTAGAATTTCCCAAAAATACCCCTTTAGTATGATTTATGTGGTTTTATGGTGGAAGGGCAAAATGGTCTTTTTGCCCCATTAGTGTTTTGTCTTTTAGTGACTTGTTTATTTGAAAATAAATATTTATTTAATTGTTATTTGGCTGAAATGGATTTAATATATGTTATGTGATTTATATTCCTTTTTCACAAAAATTCAACACTTAGAAAATTTGAGAAAAGCTTTCAAAACCCCTCTCTTTTCCTCCTCTCTCTTCGGCTGGGTGCATGTAATTCAAGGGCTGGATTTTCTTCAATTTTCAGGCTAGATTCATCATAGTTTTGTGAACTCTTGATTGTGGTAGGTGTTTCTTAATTTTCCTCCTTTATTTCCTTGATTAAAATGGTGAAAAGTTGAGTAAATGCATGCTTTTTGTGGCTGTTGTTATTGCTGTGTTTTGTTGTTGATTTCTGAGGTTTAAAGCATGTTTAATTGAAGTTAATTGAGCTGTTTTGAAGCATGTTAGCTAGGTTGTGTGAAGCTTTGAATTTTCTATGCAAAAAGTTATGATTTTTGAAAGAAATGGTTTAATTTGTTGCTGTGAAGTTGCTGGATGTTCTTAGTTGTTTTCTGAGGGTTAGATATGCTTGTTTATGTGGATTTAAGCTAGTGGAATGCATGATTAGGTGGTTTTGCTCAAGTTTGAGTTTGGAACTCAAAGCTTGAGCTCCAATGGCATTTTTCGTGTTTGAGGTTTCTGGGTTGTTTTGATGCCTTGGATATGTTCTAGGGAAGGTATAGAACAGGTCTGGAAAGTTTGAATCAATTTGGGGTTGATTTGAGCAAGATATGAAAATTTGATTGTTGCTGCCTGCGAGGAACCGGAATTCCGGTTGTGCAACCGGAATTCCGGATGAGGGTTCAGTAATTCCCAGAACCGGAATTCCGGTTGGGCAACCGGTCTGCCGGTTGGGGAATTTTCAGAACCCGTGTTTTTCCTCGTTTTTATGTTTTAAGGGGTATTGCCATGCTTTTTATCGATAGGAAAAATTTTAGTTCCTAGTTTTAGTCCCCGGGAAGTGATTTAGCGTGTCACTTATAGTGTTGTGATTTTTATGGTTTAGGAGCCTGTAATCCGCCGCTCAGCTAAAGTTCCAGTCAGGTTGACCGGCACACCTGAATTCGGAATCCAGGTAAGATTAGTATAACAGTATGCATATGTAGATTACATGTTTAGCGTGCATGTAGGAAGCCTATTAGATTACATTAGTTATGTATGTTGGCTTCGAACCATCCAACCCCGTCACGTCGGTACGAGTGGAGTATGACCGACGGCGGAGTATGACCGGTTTGACCGATCAGGCTGACACTTGGTTGGTGGTTCCGTACTATTGACGTATCCCGTCGGTACAGGCTGGAGTATGACCGGTTCGACCGATCAGGAGGATATAGTAACACGTCGGTACAGGCTGGAGTATGACCAGCAGCCGGAGTATAACCGGTTCGACCGATCAGGTTGTTACGTGTCAATAGTACCATCCCTATGAACGTTCAGAACTCAGTACCATGTTGGACATGGCAGTAGTGGCTCAGTACCGTGTTGGACACGGCAGTAGCGGTACTCAGTATCGTGTTGGACACGGCAGTTAGAATTATGTATGAGTATTATTATGCTTTTCTTACTGAGTCTGTCGACTCACAGTTTTACGTTTATGTGTAGGTAAAGGCAAGGCTAAAGCTGATGGGCCGTGAGCGAGCTTGTGAAGATTGTACATGTTAGGGCGGTTAGGCCTGGAGCGTACGATCATCGGGACAACGAGGCTGATTTTTGTAACTGGTCGTTAGACGACCTTTATTTTGTGTATCAGTTAATTGAGCTGTTTTGAAGCATTTTAGCTAGGTTGTGTGAAGCTTTGAGTTTTCTATGCAAAAAGTTATGATTTTTGAAAGAAATGGTTTAATTTGTTGCTGTGAAGTTGCTGGATGTTCTTAGTTGTTTTCTGAGGGTTAGATATGCTTGTTTATGTGGATTTAAGCTAGTGGAATGCATGATTAGGTGGTTTTGCTCAAGTTTGAGTTTGGAACTCAAAACTTGAGCTCCAATGGCATTTTTCGTGTTTGAGGTTTCTGGGTTGTTTTGATGCCTTGGATATGTTCTAGGAAAGGTATAGAACAGGTCTGGAAAGTTTGAATCAATTTGGGGTTGATTTGAGCAAGATATGAAAATTTGATTGTTCTTTGCTGCGAGGAACCGGAATTCGGTTGTGCAACCGGAATTCGGATGAGGGTTCGATAATTCCCGAACCGGAGTCGGTTGGGCAACCGGTCTGCCGGTTGGGGAATTTTCAGAACCCGTGTTTTTCCTCGTTTTTATGTTTTAAGGGGTATTGCCATGCTTTTTATCGATAGGGAAACTTTTAGTTCCTAGTTTTAGTCCCCGGGAAGTGATTTAGCGTGTCACTTATAGTGTTGTGATTTTTATGGTTTAGGAGCCTGTAATCCGCCGCTCAGCTAAAGTTCCAGTCAGGTTGACCGGCACACCTGAATTCGGAATCCAGGTAAGATTAGTATAACAGTATGCATATGTAGATTACATGTTTAGCGTGCATGTAGGAAGCCTATTAGATTACATTAGATATGTATGTTGGCTTCGAACCATCCAACCCTGTCACGTCGGTACAGCCGGAGTATGACCGACGGCCGGAGTATGACCGGTTTGACCGATCAGCCGACACTTGGTTGGTGGTTCCGTACTATTGACGTATCCCGTCGCTACAGTGGAGTATGACCGGCGGCCGAGTATGACCGGTTCGACCGATCGGGAGGATATAGTAACACGTCGGTACAGTGGAGTATGACCAACGGCGGAGTATGACCGGTTCGACCGATCAGGTTGTTACGTGTCAATAGTACCGTCCCTATGAACGTTCAGAACTCAGTACCATGTTGGACATGGCAGTAGTGGCTCAGTACTGTGTTGGACACGGCAGTAGCGGGACTCAATATCGTGTTGGACACGGCAGTTAGAATTATGTATGAGTATTATTATGCTTTTCTTACTGAGTCTGTCGACTCACAGTTTTACGTTTATGTGTAGGTAAAGGCAAGGCTAAAGCTGATGGGCCGTGAGCGAGCTTGTGAAGATTGTACATGTCGGGGCGGTTAGGCCTGGAGCGTACGATCATCGGGACAGCGAGGCTGATTTTTGTAACTGGTCGTTAGACGACCTTTATTTTGTGTATCAGTTAAACAGTTAAATCTTTTTGTAAATAATTTTATAATCGGGATCCCGAGTCTTTTGTAATATTGTTTTATAAGTTTAATTAAAAAGCAAAATTTTAATTAATCACGTTTTTCCATAAACCTCGTTGATTAGCAACGAGCTGCACAGTATGTTTAAAAATCACGTAATACGCCTATGTTAGTTAGGGTGTTACAATTTGGTATCAGAGCCGCCAGGTTGTCTTCCGAAGATCGGCACGACATGTACAATCATCATCAGCAGTTAGCTCGTTTCACGGTTCAGTAAGCCTTTATTGCTTTAGTAGTTTATTTTATTCAGTTATGAAAAAGAAAATCCTGTTAGGAAGCATGTTAGTAGCCTGATAGTAGAATAGGCGCATGTTTCGTTTTTAATTTCCGAATTAAGCGGCATTAGTAAGCTCTGCTTGAATACGACCTGATATGCCAACTCTTTATTTCGCAGGCGGTTCTAATCAGATGGACGCTAGGCGGACTACCAGGAGTCAGGGCAACTCCGTAGGGTCGAACCAAGGACAGGGAGCTCAGTTTCCCCCACCTGTTAGGGGCCGAGGTAGAGGTCCCCGAGGCAGGGCTCGTGGTCGGGGTGATGAGAACCCACCACAGGCTGCCCAGGCTCCCCCAGCCGAGCAGGGAGCCCAGAATTGGGAGTTACGGTTTGCGGAGATGCAAGCCCGGATCGAAGATCAAGACCTCGAGATTCAGAGGTTGAGACAGCAGGGTGCTCCTGCAGTTCTAGTGCCCGTAGTTCCAGTGGCACCTGCCCCTGCTGCCCAGGCCGAGATTGTGGTGGCGGCCCATAGATTGGAACCGTTGTATGAGCGGTTTCGGAAGCAAGCACCTCCGGTTTTCCTTGGAGGTCCGGACGTGATGAAAGCCGAGCAGTGGCTGACGGTGATTACCAAAATCCTGAATTTCATGGGTGTTACCGGTAACGACAGAGTGGTGTGCGCCACATTCCAGTTTCAGGAGGATGCTCTGGTCTGGTGGGACATGGTGTCTCAAATCCATGACGTCACCACCATGACCTGGGAAAGGTTCCAGGAACTCTTTAACGCAAAATACTACAACGAGGCGGTCAGAAGCGCCAAGAGGAAAGAGTTCGCTCACCTGACCCAGCGTGAGAACATGAGCGTCACTGAGTATACTACTCAGTTTGATCGGTTGGCAATGTTAGCCTCGGGAATTGTGCCGACCGACTTCAGCAAGAAGGAGAAGTATCTGGACGAGTTGAATGCCAGGATCAGGCATGACTTGATGATTACCACGGACGACAGCACCACCTATGCTCAGATGGTGGAGAAGGCACTGCGAGCTGAGGGCGCAGTTGGGTGCATGTCAGAGTCAGCCAGTACTCCGGTGAGTGGCGGGGCTCCTACCCCTCCTGCATCAGGCTTTAGCAGGGGGAGTAGTGGTTCGGCCATTGACCAGAGGAAGAGAGCACCCACTGCTTCCGGTGGCTCGAGTCAGAACAAGAGGTTCCGGGGGAACCAGAACAGAGGGAGTCGTCCTGGTGGTACTGAGACCCGATTCTCCTATCCCGAGTGCCCTAGCTGCAAGAGGCACCATCGGGGTGAGTGCAAAGGTCAGGGATGCTTTCATTGTGGCATGCCCGGACACTTCAAGAGGGACTGTCCCCAGCTCCGATCAGAGGCACCGAGAGCTCCAGCGATGCCCACTCCAGCCAGGGTGTTCGCTATCACTCGGGCTGATGCAGATGCCAGCCCATCGCTTGTCACAGTCGCCTTTCTATTAACAACTCGCTATATTCGCATCTTGTTTGATTCTGGGGCTACACATTCTTATGTGGCCGCCAGAGTCTTTAGTAAATTGGGTAGACCGTATGATAGATACGAATCAGGGTTTGGAACCCTGTTACCTGGCGGAGAATTGGTTATCTCCAATAGGTGGATTAGGTCTATGCCGATCAGGATAGATGGTAGAGAGTTAAGTGCTGATTTGATAGAGATGAGTTTAGTCGAATTCGATATTATTTTAGGAATGGATTTCCTATCTAAATATTCGGCGAGCATTGATTGTAAAAGGAAGATGGTGGTCTTCCAACCGGAAAGTGAGGAACCATTTGTGTTTGTTGGTTCAGTTCAGGGATCTCGAATCCCGGTGATCTCGGCTATGTCAGCTAGAGAATTGTTGCACGGCGGTTGCTTAGGGTTTCTGGCCGTGGTGGTGGACACCACTCGGCCAGATACCATTCGGCCAGAGGACATCAGGGTGGTTCGGGAATTTTTGGATGTTTTTCCCGAAGAACTTCCAGGGTTACCACCTCAGTGGGAGATTGATTTCGTGATTGACTTGGCACCAGGGGTGGAACCGGTTTCCAAAGCCCCATACATAATGGCTCCAGCTGAACTTAAGGAATTAAAGATTCAGCTCCAAGGGTTGCTTGACATAGGGTTCATTCGGCCCAGTGTGTCACCCTGGGGAGCCCCGGTTTTATTCGTCCAGAAGAAGGATGGATCTATGAGGATGTGCATCGACTACAGAGAACTGAACAAGCTAACGGTGAAGAATAAATATCCATTACCTAGGATCGATGATTTGTTCGATCAGCTTCAGGGGAAGACGGTCTTTTCTAAGATTGATCTCCGTTCGGGTTATCATCAGTTGAGAATCTGAGAGGAGGACATTCCAAAGACGGCTTTCCGCACTAGGTATGGACATTATGAATTTCTGGTTATGTCATTCGGACTAACCAATGCTCCTGCAGCATTCATGGACCTGATGAATAGAGTATTCAAGGATTTCCTCGATATCTGTGTGATTGTGTTTATCGACGACATCCTCGTGTACTCTCAATTAGAAGAGGAGCATGAGTTACATCTTCAGATGGTACTGCAACGGCTTCGAGAACATAAGCTTTATGCCAAGTTCAAGAAATGTGAGTTCTGGTTATCTCAGGTGTCCTTCTTAGGGCACATTGTGAGCAAAGATGGGATCAAGGTAGATCCCAGGAAGATTGAATCCGTCAGGGATTGGCCGAGACCGAAGACAGTGACTGAGATCAGAAGCTTCTTAGGTTTAGCTGGGTACTACCGTAGGTTCGTCGAAGGGTTCTCTAAAATTTCAATGCCCCTAACCGAGCTTACAAAGAAGAATCAGCGATTTATTTGGTCAGACAAATGCGAAGCGAGTTTTCAGGAGCTGAAACAGAGGTTAATTACCGCTCCGGTGCTAGCTTTGCCTTCAGACAGCGAGAAGTTCGTAGTTTATTGCGATGCATCCAAACAAGGTTTGGGGTGTGTGTTGATGCAAGCCGATCGGGTCATCGCTTATGCCTCCCGTCAGTTAAAGGATTATGAACAGCGATACCCGACTCATGACCTAGAGTTGGCCGCGGTGGTTTTCGCATTGAAGATTTGGCGGCATTATCTCTACGGGGAAAAGTGTGAGATCTATACCGACCATAAAAGTCTCAAGTATTTCTTTACTCAGAAGGATCTGAATATGAGACAAAGGCGTTGGTTGGAATTAGTGAAGGATTACGATTGTGAAATCCTCTATCATCCCGGAAAAGCCAATGTAGTGGCCGATGCCCTGAGCAGAAAGGGTCCCGGGCAAGTAGCTAGTATGGTTCAGATCTCACCTCAGCTAGCAGAGGATATGGTTAGATCCAGCATTGAGTTTGTGGTAGGTCAGCTTCACAACTTAACGCTGCAATCTGATCTGTTGGAAAGAATAAAAGTCGCTCAGAGGACAGATCCAGAGTTAGTAAAGGTCCGAGATGAGGTGTTGGCTGGTCAAGCCAAGGACTTTTCAGTGTCAGACAGTGGGATGCTTTTGTATAAAGCCAGGGTTTGTGTTCCGAATAGTGTGGAACTTAGGAATGAGATCTTTGAGGAGGCTCATTCTACCCCGTATTCTCTGCATCCCGACACCATTAAGATGTACCAAGATTTGAAACCGTACTTCTGGTGGAACGGTATGAAGAAGAATTTGGTATAATTCGTATCGAGATGCCTCACTTGTCAGCAGATTAAGGCTGAACATCAGAGACCAGCAGGGTCGTTGCAGCCTCTAACCCTACCAGAATGGAAATGGGAAGATATTACGATGGATTTTGTGGTCGAGTTACCTAGGACCACGGGTTTATTTGATTCCATCTGGGTAGTGGTGGATCGATTTACGAAATCTGCTCATTTTCTGCCGGTTAGAACAACATTTACAGTGGATCAGTTGGCAGAGTTGTATGTCAGAGAGATAGTGAGATTTCACGGGGTACCGAAGTCGATAGTTTCGGACAGGGATCCGAAGTTCACCTCCAAATTGTGGCAAAGTTTGCAACGGGCAATGGGTACAAGGCTGAAATTTAGTACAGCATTCCATCCTCAGACAGATGGTCAGTCCGAAAGGACAATTCAGATATTGGAGGACATGTTGAGAGCCTGTGTTATGGATTTTGAAGGCTCATGGAATAAGTATCTACCGTTGATAGAATTTTCGTACAACAACAGTTATCAGAGTACGATAGGGATGGCTCCCTATGAACTGTTATACGGTAGGAAATGTAGATCCCCTATCCACTGGGATGAGACAGGGGAGAGGAAATATCTAGGTCCAGAGTCAGTACAGCGGACCAAGAATGCTTGCCTCACAGAGCAGATAGAAGAGTTACGCAGATCCGAAACGCCGAGATGTTGAGTTCCAAGTAGGGGACCATGTGTTTTTACGGGTATCTCCGATGAAGGGAATTAAACATTTCGGGAAAAGAGGCAAGTTATGCCCTAGATTTACTGGACCTTTCGAGATTCTCGAGAAGATAGGTCAAGTGGCATATCGGTTAGCATTGCCTCCAGCCTTATCAGCAGTTCACAACGTATTCCATGTCTCGATGTTGAGAAAATACGTTTCAGATCCCTCTCATATACTCAGTTATGAGAGTCTTGAGCTACAGCTAGAGATGACTTATGAGGAACAGCCAGTGCAAATCCTGGATAGAAAGGATAAAGTCCTTCGGAATAAGACCATAGCATTGGTCAAGGTTCTCTGGAGAAACAGCAAGGTGGAGGAAGCCACCTGGGAGCTAGAGTCAGATATGAGAGCTCAATATCCAGAGTTACTCAGGTTAGATTTCAGGGACGAAATCCTTTTAAGGGGGGATAGTTGTAAAGCCCGCTTAGTTAATTTGGAAATTAGCAGTTAATCATGATTATTTATGAAATTATTTATAGCTATTTAAATAATTTATTATACTGTTATTTATGGAATTCAGAAATGCATGGTTATGTTATTCAGTAGTTTTCATATTTTGCATTTCCGGTGCCCGGTATTTTGGAACTCGGCGTTTGGCTCAGTAGAAATCACAACTTAGCATGTTATTAGTTTGGGACGGTTTATTAGACATTGGGAATGTCGGGAATGGCCGGGAATTTAGAATTTCCCAAAAATACCCCTTTAGTTATGATTTATGTGGTTTTATGGTGGAAGGGCAAAATGGTCTTTTTGCCCCATTAGTGTTTTGTCTTTTAGTGACTTGTTTATTTGAAAATAAATATTTATTTAATTGTTATTTGGCTGAAATGGATTTAATATATGTTATGTGATTTATATTCCTTTTTCACAAAAATTCAACACTTAGAAAATTTGAGAAAAGCTTTCAAAACCCCTCTCTTTTCCTCCTCTCTTTTCGGCTGGGTGCATGTAATTCAAGGGCTGTATTTTCTTCAATTTTCAGGCTAGATTCATCATAGTTTTGTGAACTCTTGATTGTGGTAGGTGTTTCTTAATTTTCCTCCTTTATTTCCTTGATTAAAATGGTGAAAAGTTGAGTAAATGCATGCTTTTTGTGGTCGTTGTTATTCTTTGTGTTTTGTTGTTGATTTCGAGGTTTAAAGCATGTTTAATTGAAGTTAATTGAGTCGTTTTGAAGCATTTTAGCTAGGTTGTGTGAAGCTTTGAGTTTTCTATGCAAAAAGTTATGATTTTTGAAAGAAATGGTTTAATTTGTTCTTTATTGAAGTTGCTGGATGTTCTTAGTTGTTTTCTGAGGGTTAGATATGCTTGTTTATGTGGATTTAAGCTAGTGGAATGCATGATTAGGTGGTTTTGCTCAAGTTTGAGTTTGGAACTCAAAACTTGAGCTCCAATGGCATTTTTCGTGTTTGAGGTTTCTGGGTTGTTTTGATGCCTTGGATATGTTCTAGGAAAGGTATAGAACAGGTCTGGAAAGTTTGAATCAATTTGGGGTTGATTTGAGCAAGATATGAAAATTTGATTGTTGCTGCCTGCGAGGAACCGGAATTCCGGTTGTGCATCCGGAATTCCGGATGAGGGTTCAGTAATTCCCAGAACCGGAATTCCGGTTGGGCAACTGATCTGCCGGTTGGGGAATTTTCAGAACCCGTGTTTTTCCTCGTTTTTATGTTTTAAGGGGTATTGCCATGCTTTTTATCGATAGGGAAACTTTTAGTTCCTAGTTTTAGTCCCCGGGAAGTGATTTAGCGTGTCACTTATAGTGTTGTGATTTTTATGGTTTAGGAGCCTGTAATCCGCCGTCGGCTAAAGTTCCGGTCGGGTTGACCGGCACACCTGAATTCGGAATCCAGGTAAGATTAGTATAACAGTATGCATATGTAGATTACATGTTTAGCGTGCATGTAGGAAGCCTATTAGATTACATTAGTTATGTATGTTGGCTTCGAACCATCCAACCCTGTCACGTCGGTACATGCTGGAGTATGACCAGCAGCCGGAGTATGACCGGTTTGACCGATCAGGCTGACACTTGGTTGGTGGTTCCGTACTATTGACGTATCCCGTCGCTACAGGCTGGAGTATGACCAGCAGCCGGAGTATGACCGGTTCGACCGATCAGGAGGATATAGTAACACGTCGGTACAGGCTGGAGTATGACCAAGAATCGGAGTATGACCGGTTCGACCGATCAGGTTGTTACGTGTCAATAGTACCGTCCCTATGAACGTTCAGAACTCAGTACCATGTTGGACATGGCAGTAGTGGCTCAGTACTGTGTTGGACACGGCAGTAGCGGGACTCAATATCGTGTTGGACACGGCAGTTAGAATTATGTATGAGTATTATTATGCTTTTCTTACTGAGTCTGTCGACTCACAGTTTTACGTTTATGTGTAGGTAAAGGCAAGGCTAAAGCTGATGGGCCGTGAGCGAGCTTGTGAAGATTGTACATGTCGGGGCGGTTAGGCCTGGAGCGTACGATCATCGGGACGAGGCGATTTTTGTAACTGGTCGTTAGACGACCTTTATTTTGTGTATCAGTTAAACAGTTAAATCTTTTTGTAAATAATTTTATAATCGGGATCCCGAGTCTTTTGTAATATTGTTTTATAAGTTTAATTAAAAAGCAAAATTTTAATTAATTACCTTTTTCCATAAACCGCGTTGATTAGCAACGAGCTGCACAGTATGTTTAAAAATCACGTAATACGCCTATGTTAGTTAGGGTGTTACAAATTAATTATGTTGCTAATCAATTTTTTTTATTAGGTCAAACTAATATAATTAACCTAGCACAGTTATCCAAATCAGGCAAATGGGCCTTCACAATTGGGGTTGTTCATGTGAGGGGGGCTGGGTCCAGTATGCCGTACCCACTTCTAAGGCTCCCAACTCTCACACAAGGCCCAAAAGAGAGGAATTTAACCTTAAAATGAATAACTGTTATTAATTGAATAGACTTACTACTAAATGAGCCTAAATAAAATCTATCAGTTATGATATTTTATTTAGCAACAACAACCTATATGTATCTATAATAGAAATTAAACATATAGGCTCACACAGGCATACACATTTGGATGGATCCTATCATGTTGCTAGGTCATACACAGATGAAAGAAGTTTGTAAAAATTACCTGTTACAAATTATTTACTTGATCTATCATCAATTGAACCTTTGGTTAAAATTAGATCATAGGATCTATCATCAAGTTAACCAAGGCAATTTAGATCAAGCAATAATAGGTTTTAGAAAACTTACAAACAATCTAAAACACATACTCCTGCAACAAGGTTAGATTTGGATAGTTGGATGTAGGATTTATTTAATTTTAAACATTTATTTCGAAAATAAAATTAAAATTAAACCTACCATTTTGAAAAATTAGGTTTTGGGTAACCTAAATGTCATTTCAAAATTAAATTGCTAACTTTCCTTTTAAATTTCATGTTATTTAATAAATTAAATAATAAAATAGAAAATGGTAAATACATACCCTTTTCTTGTTTTACAATTTAAGTTAATTAAAAAAAATAACAAAATTTAAAAGTTAACAAAATTACCTTATTTCCTCTTTTAAAATTATCATGATTATTTTGATCTTATTTTAATTAAGGTCAAGTTACCAAAAAAAAAATTAATATCTGACCTTAAAAAAAAATAAAATAATCAAATTTTAAAGGAAATAAGAAAAGAGGTAAGCAAAACTTGATTTTTCCTATTTTCAAAATCAAATTACACTAATATCTAAAATTAATTTTAAAAAATAAAATTAATTTATTTCTGATAATTAGATTTGAAATTTGAAAAACAAAAATCAACATACAAAACTACACAAAAAATCAGAATTTAATTCCATGAAATAGCATGAAAAATCGAAAAAATTGAAAAATTAGATGAACTGTATGGATGGCATGCCATGCATGTCCATCCGCGCGCGCTTCTGGGGTGCATGGCCGAGAAATCACGGCGCAGGAAGGCTGCAGGCAGCCATTCCGCGCGCGTGATGAGGTTGCTCGTCACCCCGATTTTTCCAATTTTCAAAAATTCATAACTAATTCAAATTAAATCGAAATCGAGTTCTATAAAAAAAGTAAATTGCTTAGAATTTTCCAAACTATCCAACAAAAATAATTACAGAATCAGAACAGTAACCATTTTTCCCAGAATTCACAAACAACAATCAAACATCAATATGACACTCAAAGCAACATGATACCATCCAAAAAACAAGCAAATTGTTTTAAGTCCAAATTTCTTGCAAGCAAATCAATTACCATGGCTCTAGTGCCAGTTGTTGGAAGTTATTTTACCAGGAACTTAGATCTACTCACAAGTATGTTGATTTAACAACCTAAATATGAACTTCTAAAACGATAGGAAATTAAACACATAAGAGTATAAGAAATCTTACAGTGATTGCAGCGGAATATATGTCTCCTCCCACTCAGATCTCTAACCCGTGATTCCTTTCTGTAGCAGAGTATAATCAAGATCTGAGCCCGATAGTCCTTGTTTGTTATTTCTGAATTCTACACAGCCTTCCTCACTATGATTGAGGTATTACTTGATGTGTGTGAGCACTACTCTAGCACTTATACTTTTCGAAATAGTGAAGGAAGAGAGAGAGAGAGGGTGGCGGCTCAGAGAGAATTTTCTGAGAGAAAATTCTTTCAGAATAATGTTGTGAAAAGGTTGTACAGTTGTGTTCAACTCTGAAGCCTTTGCCTTCTATTTATAGAAGACCACCCAGGGCTATGATTGACATTTGGAATTGAAAAAATCAAAGAGAAAAGGAAGCTAAGTGGCCGGCCTAGGCATTGTGGAAACAAGGCTTGCCACTTTTCCAACTTTCCTTTTTCCTACACTGATAGTTTCCTGTTTTGTCAAAAACTGCCAATTCCTTTGTTCAACCACATAAATGTCAAATCTAATTATTTAATAATTAAAATTAATTATCAAATAATATATTGTCATTTATTTTATTAATAATGAAACTAATTAAAGTTTCCTAATTAATAAATATGCCCTTCAAAATCTCTATTTACTGTTTTGCCCTTAATAAGTGATAAATTCTCAAATAGACAAGTCTATCTTGAGAATTTTTAATTGATTAATTAAAATCAATTAAATGAGTCTTACAAGTAATATCAGCTCAACTAGTGAGGGGACCATGGATCTATATATCCGAGCTTCCAATAAGCAGATCTAGAATTTACCACTTAAATTCACTGACTTATTAATTCTTCGTTGAATCCACACATAGAACTCAGAATTGCACTCTCAGTATATAGAATGCTCTATATGTTCCACCATATAGACACATTATTAGTTATCCATTGTTATAATCCTAATGTGATCAATGATCCTCTATATGGATGATTTACACTGTAAAGGGACTAAATTACCGTAACACCCTACAATGTATTTTATCCTTAAAACACTTAACCCTGTATAAATGATATTTCAACTAAGTGAAATGAGTACTCAATCATTTATCTCGTTTGGTTAAGCTCGAAGGAAATCACCCTTTGCTTACTATTCGTGTAACGCCCTAATGCTAAGGCACGCTACAGTGCTTTTTCAATTATTGTGCAATCTTTGCTAATCAAAGAAATTTCCCGAAAAACGTGTCAAATTAAAACTTTTGCATTTAATACTAAACTTTGTAATTTAATAAAATATTTACAAGTGCCGGGATCCCGTTTTTATTTAAACTTTATAAAATTTACTATTCAAGCATACATTCCAAAATATACAGATTAACAGGTCGCACAGCGACTTTCAAAATACAACTTCCAGATGTCCCGAGACCGAACACTCCAGGTCGCGCTGCTTGACATGTACAATCTCACCCGAGCTCAGGTTCACTCCTGTTCAGCCTTCGCCTTTCCTTTACCTACACATGGAAGCAGAAACTGTGAGTCAACAGACTCAGTAAGAAATGCATGTAACATATCATATAATTTCCGACCTGTAAATAGGCGCCCATACACCTATTTACAGAGCTTAACAGATGAGTATGAACGTTCTAACTAGGATACGACCGTGTACCATGTACCACATGCACTCAGTATACCTTCGTATTAGTGTAGGTAAGGTATGACCGCACCTTGAGTACTATCTAGTGTTGTACCACAGACACCTTGTACCTTCCCGTACAAGTGCTGGTAACACTGTGATGTACTTTCAAACATCCTACACCTTACCAATGCACTTTGTACCTCAACCATACAAGTGTTGGTAGTGTAAGAATCACAACAAATGAGCATGTATACATATTAACACATACATACATTCAGATAATCACATCATACATTATACACAGTTCTTACCTGCTTTCCGAATTCAAGTGTGTTGGCCGACCTGAACGGAATTCTCGTGCTAGATGGATGCCCTAATCACATATTGAAACCGGGTAAGTCACATGATTACAACCCTAATCCCGGGGAACCCAAAACCAAAACCCTAGGTTCTGCTATACTCTAAAGGGGTTATTCTAACTCTGGAAATGGGGAAACACCCAACCGAGGCACTGAAATGGACAAAAATTGAGAGAACGAAGTGTTCGGGAATCCTGCCAAAACTGGCTAGCCGGTTTTTGTGGCATTGCAAACCGGCTAGCCGGTTTGCACCAGTATTCCCCAAAACACCTCCTCCATTGCTCAATTTTCCACCAAATGATACCAAACTTTCCAGAGCATCTAAACAATGCATAAACAATAAAACCCAGCCAGTATTTCACAAAAAAACACACCAAATCTCCACTTTCCATTAAAGTTCAAAGCTTTGAACTCAAAGCTCAAAATTGCATAAAACTAACAATCAATCTCTAAACCAGCTACCAAGAACTAAAATTAAGCCAAACAAACCCTAAATTTCGAACTAAGCAAACCTCAAACCCTAACAGCCCCTATAACCCAAAATTACTTCTTGAAACCAAAATACAACATCATAAACTTAAAAAGAAAAGGAGCTAGGGTTACCTTAGTTATTTTTCCTTGATTCCTTGATTGAAAACACAGAAAATAATGAAGAAAATTGAGTTTTCCTTCTGGTTTGTGAGAGCCGAACCCAAGAGAGAGAAAGGAGAAATTGATTTTCTCTAACTTTAAATTTCTTTTCAAAGTAAAACCCCTTTTCATTCAATTATGTTAAAAAAAAGAATAGGTGTCATCACCCAAGGCTGCCACCTAACCTTCATTTAACCAATCTACTAATGACTAAAATGCCCTTAAGATTACAACTTAGGTATTTTTAAAGCTAGGGGTAAAATGGTCAAATTCCATAACCCCGCTCAATCCCGCTAATTAATTTTCTCTAAAATATTTCCCACTATGAAATAAGGTTCTAAACTTACCCATGTGATCAATCTAGCCATCCATCGCATTTTCCGTTGTCGCCGAACAAAAATTACAAAAATAACATATTACACATATAAGCTAGATAATACCCCTAGAGTTTAATAAAATCTCCGGAATTGAGAAATTATAACTCTAATATTTATTTCTAAATATTGGGGTCCACAATTAAATTAATTCACAAATAATAATAAAATAATACAAATTAGTGCTAATTGCCTTTACTAATCAATATACTAAAGCGGTCATTACAATTATCCCCCCGTTAATAGGATTTCGTCCCCGAAATCTAACCTGAATAGCTCTGGATGCTGAGTCCTCATATCCGACTCCAACTCCCAGGTGGCTTCTTCCACCTTACTGTTCCTCCAGAGCACCTTAACCAGTACAATAGTCTTGTTCCGAAGAACTTTTTCTTTTCTATCCAAAATCTGAACAGGTTGCTCTTCATAGGATAAGTCTGGTTGAAGTTCAAGGGCTTCATAACTCAAGACATGAGTCGGGTCTGACACGTATTTCCTTAACATAGAAATGTGAAATACGTCATGAACAGCCGATAATGCTGGTGGTAAGGCTAGCCGATACGCTACCTCCCCGACCTTCTCAAGTATCTGAAATGGCCCAATGAACCTAGGGCTTAACTTACCCTTCTTCCCGAAGCGCCTAATACCCTTCATTGGTCAAACTCGCAGGAAAACATGTTCCCCTGCCTGAAATGTAACATCTCTGCGCTTTGGATCAGCATAACTTTTCTGCCTGCTTTGAGAAGCAAGCATTCGAGCCTTGATCTTATCAATAGCTTCATTGGTCCTCTGCACTAACTCTGGACCCAGGTACTTCCTTTCTCCTGTCTCGTCCCAATGAATAGGAGAACGACATTTTCTACCATATAACATCTCATAGGGAGCCATCCCTATTGTACTTTGATAGCTGTTGTTGTAGGAGAATTCAATTAAATGCAAGTACTTACTCCATGAACCCTCAAAGTCCATGACACAGGCTCGCAGTAGGTCTTCTAAAATCTGGATAGTTCTTTTTGACTGACCATCAGTCTGAGGGTGAAAGGCTGTACTAAACTTTAACTTGGTACCCATAGCCTTCTGAAGACTCACCCAAAACTTCGATGTGAACTTTGGATCCCTATCTGATACAATAGATTTAGGGGCTCCATGGAGACGAACTATCTCCTTCACATACAATTCAGCATACTGATCCACTGAATAGGTAACTTTCACTGGTAGAAAGTGAGCCGATTTTGTGAATCTGTCCACAATGACCCATACAGAATCATACATTCCCGTAGTTCTAGGCAAACCAGTTATAAAGTCCATTGCGATGTCCTCCCACTTCCATTCTGGAAGGACTAAAGGTTGCAATAACCCTGCCGGCCTCTGATGTTCAGCCTTAATCTGCTGGCAGGTTAAACACTTGGACACGTAGTCCACCACATCTCTTTTCATCCCATACCACCTGAAGTAGGGTTTCAAATCCTGATATATCTTGGTGGTTCCCGGATGCAACGAATAAGGCGTGGTGTGAGCTTCATCAAGTATCTCTTTCTTAAGCTCATCCACACTAGGAACACAAACTCGAGCTTTATATAACAACATTCCACTGCTCGAGACTGAAAAACCTCTAGGCCGACCAGCCACTACTTCATCTCGAACTTTAACCAGCTCGGGATCTTCTAGTTGTGTCTTTCTGATTCTCTCCAACAGATCAGATTGGAGGGTTACATTATGTAATTTCCCGACCACGAACTCAATTCCTCCACTAACCATTTCCGAGGCTAGTTGAGGAGCTATCATAACCGTAGTACACACTTGACCGGGACCTTTTCTGCTCAGCGCATCGGCCACAACATTGGCCTTCCCGGGGTGATACAGTATTTCACAATCGTAATCTTTAACTAACTCCAGCCACCTTCTCTGCCTCATATTCAAATCTTTTTGGGTGAAAAAGTATTTAAGACTTTTATGATCAGTATAAATTTCACACTTTTCACCGTAAAGATAATGTCGCCATATCTTTAAAGCAAAAACCACAGCAGCGAGCTCTAAATCATGAGTTGGGTAACGCTGCTCATAATCCTTCAGTTGACGAGAGGCATAGGCTATGACTCTGTCAGCTTGCATCAGAACACATCCCAGACCCTGTCTGGAGGCATCACAATAAACCACAAATTTTTCTTGATCTGAAGGCAAAACTAACACCGGAGCTGTTATCAAACGTTGCTTCAGCTCCTGAAAACTTGTTTCACACTTATCTGACCACACAAATCTCTGATTTTTCTTAGTCAATTCGGTTAGGGGCATAGAAAGTTTAGAAAATCCTTCGACGAAACGTCGATAATACCCTGCTAACCCGAGAAAACTTCGAATTTCCGTCACAGACTTAGGCCTCGGCCAATTCTTCACTGATTCCACCTTGTTTGGATCGACCATAATTCCATTCTTCCCAACAATATGTCCCAGAAAGGACACTTCAGACAACCAGAATTCACACTTTTTGAACTTGGCATACAGCTTGTGATCCCTAAGTCGCTGTAACACCATTCGAAGATGATGCTCGTGCTCCTCTTCTGACTGAGAGTATACAAGAATGTCA
Organism: Cannabis sativa; assembly: GCF_029168945.1. Taxonomy (NCBI): domain Eukaryota; kingdom Viridiplantae; phylum Streptophyta; class Magnoliopsida; order Rosales; family Cannabaceae; genus Cannabis; species Cannabis sativa. The sequence goes on along the minus strand of NC_083610.1, from coordinate 46,027,251 downwards.
TCGATAAACACTATAACGCAGTTATCGAGGAAATCCTTGAACACCCTATTCATGAGATCCATAAAGGCCGCAGGAGCATTAGTCAATCCGAATGACATTACCAGAAACTCATAGTGCCCATATCTGGTTCTAAAAGCAGTCTTCGGTATGTCCTCCTCCCGAATTCTGAGTTGATGATAACCAGACCGTAAATCAATCTTCGAAAACACTGTCTTTCCCTGAAGCTGATCGAACAGATCATCGATCCTAGGCAACGGGTACTTGTTCTTAATCGTCAGCTTGTTTAGTTCCCGATAATCAATACACATTCTGAGGGAACCATCTTTCTTTTTCACAAAAAGAACCGGAGCTCCCCAGGGCGACACACTGGGTCGAATAAACCCAATATCAAGCATCCCCTGAAGTTGTAACTTAAGCTCCTTGAGTTCCGCTGGAGCCATCCTATATGGAGCTTTAGAAACAGGTTCAACTCCAGGTGCCAAATCAATTACAAAGTCAATCTCTCGCTGTGGCGGCAATCCCGGCAACTCCTCGGGAAACACATCAAGAAAATCTTTCACTACCTGGACTACCTCAGGCCCAAATATTTCAGGTCTGCTGGGGTCAAATACCAACGCTAGAAATCCTACACAACCATTGCATAGTAAATCCCTAGCTCTCAGCACAGAAATAACCGGGATCCGAGACCCCTGAACCGATCCAACATAAACAAATGGATCTTCACCTTCCGGCTGAAAAGTCACCATTTTACGCCTACAATCTATACTGGCCGAATACTTGGATAAGAAATCCATTCCCAGTATAATATCAAACTCAGTTAGTTTCAATTCTATGAGATCAGTACTCAATTCCCTATCTTCGATCCTAATTGGCATAGACCTAATACGCCTATTAGAGATAACCAATTCCCCGCTAGGCATTAGGGTTCCAAACCCTCTTTCTAAAATATCACAAGGCCTACCCAGAAGATCAATCACTCTTGTAGCCACATATGAACGTGTAGCTCCCGAGTCAAATAATACTGTAAATAACAAATTGTTGACGGGAAGCTGACCTGTCACAACAGAAGGACTGGCTGCAGCATCAGCTTGGGTAATGGCAAACACACGAGCAGGAACCGGTTTCACCTCAGCTTTCGGCTCCTCTTTCTTTGCCTGGGGGCAATCTTTCTTGAAATGCCCCACCATGCCACACAGGAAGCATGTCTTCCGGTTACATTCTCCCGGATGATGTTTCTTGCACCTTGGACACTCAGGATAAGAGTAACCCTGGCGTCCCCCTCTGCCTTGGTTCCCACGGAACCGCTTGCTTTGCCCCGAGCCACCAGAAGCTGGAACAACTTTTCTTTTCTGCTCGGTGGTGGAGTCACCACCATCCCTACCATAAACAGGAGTAGGAATAGTGGGGGTTCCACCAACACTCGGAGTCACCCGGGGCTTCTGAAGGAATTTCACCGCACCCTCGGCTCTCAAAGCCTTTTCAACCATCTCCGCATAAGTGGTTGCCTCAGTAGTAGTAATAACCAGATCATGTCTAATCTTTGCACTCAAACCCGCCAAGTATTTCTCTTTCTTACTGAAGTCAGTTGGCACAATTCTCGCTGCCAACTTGGCCAACCGGTCAAACTTTGTCGTATATTCAGTAACCGACATTCCCTCAGTTTGAACCAACTCGGTGAACTCTTTCCGCTTTGCACTGCGGACTGCTTCATTGTAATACTTGGAGTTAAACAACTCCTTGAATTCTTCCCAGGTCATCAGCGTGACGTCTCGAGTGAGGGTTATTAACTCCCACCACACGAAAGCGTCTTCCTGAAACTGAAAAGTGGCGCAGGTCACCCGGTCATTTCCAACCACTCCCATGAAGTTGAGAATACGCTCGATCATCGAAAGCCACTTCTCGGCCTTCATCACATCAGGGCCTCCCAGAAACACTTGAGGTGCCTGTTTTCGAAATCTTTCGTACAACGGTTCCATACGGTTGCCAACAACAGGTTGTTCTGCTGGCACCGCGGGAACTGCAACAGCCTGAACCACTTGAGGAGGCACGGCAGGAGGACCCTGCTGCCTCAATCTTTGGATCTCTTCATCTTGCTAGCGGATTCTATCTTGCATCTCCGCAAATCTTTGCTCCCAATCAGGAGGAGCTTGAGGTGGATTTACAGGGCGACCACCCTGAGCTCTGCCACGGCCACGGCCGCGACCACGAGGATTTTGAGGATTCCCCTGACCGCCTTCGGTCTCAACCATGCCACCCTGACTTCTTGTATTTCGCGGGGCGTCCATTTAATAGGACTTAGCCTGCGAATCCATAAGCCAGGCAGGTTAGACAGCGATCAAAATTAACACCGCTCTTAATAACTTAAAGGCAACACACTTTCTTTTCTTTTTAAGAAAATATATTTAATTTAAATCTAATATGCTTCCTAGCATGCCTTCACATTCACATTTATTTAAGGTACTAAACAAGTACAGGCTTACTGAACCGTGAACCGAGCTTTCTCTGATGAAGATTGTACATGTCATAGCAAGCTTCGGTAGACAAACCTGGCGGCTCTGATACCAAAATTGTAACGCCCTAATGCTAAGTTACGCTACAGTGCTTTTTCAATTATTGTGCAATCTTTGCTAATCAAAGAAATTTCCCGAAAAACTTGTCAAATTAAAACTTTTGCATTTAATACTAAACTTTGTAATTTAATAAAATATTTACAAGTGCCGGGATCCCATTTTTATTTAAACTTTATAAAATTTACTATTCAAGCATACATTCCAAAATATACAGATTAACAGGTCGCACAGCGACTTTCAAAATACAACTCCCAGATGTCCCGAGACCGAACACTCCAGGTCGCGCTGCTTGACATGTACAGTCTCACCCGAGCTCAGGTTCACTCCTGTTCAGCCTTCGCCTTTCCTTTACCTACACATGGAAGCAGAAACTGTGAGTCAACAGACTCAGTAAGAAATGCATATAACATATCATATAATTTCCGACCTGTAAATAGGCGCCCATACACCTATTTACAGAGCTTAACAGATGAGTATGAACGTTCTAACTAGGATACGACCGTGTACCATGTACCACATGCACTCAGTATACCTTCGTATTAGTGTAGGTAAGGTATGACCGCACCTTGAGTACTATCTAGTGTTGTACCACAGACACCTTGTACCTTCCCGTACAAGTGCTGGTAACACTGTGATGTACTTTCAAACATCCTACACCTTACTAATGCACTTTGTACCTCAACCATACAAGTGTTGGTAGTGTAAGAATCACAACAAATGAGCATGTATACATATTAACACATACATACATTCAGATAATCACATCATACATTATACACAGTTCTTACCTGCTTTCCGAATTCAAGTGTGTTGGCCGACCTGAACGGAATTCTCGTGCTAGATGGATGCCCTAATCACATATTGAAACCGGGTAAGTCACATGATTACAACCCTAATCCCGGGGAACCCAAAACCAAAACCCTAGGTTCTGCTATACTCTAAAGGGGTTATTCTAACTCTGGAAATGGGGAAACACCCAACCGAGGCACTGAAATGGACAAAAATTGAGAGAACGAAGTGTTCGGGAATCCTGCCAAAACTGGCTTGCCGGTTTTTGTGGCATTGCAAACCGGCTAGCCGGTTTGCACCAGTATTCCCCAAAACACCTCCTCCATTGCTCAATTTTCCACCAAATGATACCAAACTTTCCAGAGCTCCTAAACAATAAAACCCAACCAGTATTTCACAGAAAAACACACCAAATCTCCACTTGCCATTAAAGTTCAAAGCTTTGAAATCAAAGCTTAAAATTGCATAAAACTAACAATCAATCTCTAAACCAGCTACCAAGAACTAAAATTAAGCCAAACAAACCCTAAATTTTGAACTAAGCAAACCTCAAACCCTAACAGCCCCTATAACCCAAAATTACTTCTTGAAACCAAAATACAACATCATAAACTTAAAAAGAAAAGGAGCTAGGGTTACCTTAGTTATTTTTCCTTGATTCCTTGATTGAAAACACAGAAAATAATGAAGAAAATTGAGTTTTCCTTCTGGTTTGTGAGAGCCGAACCCAAGAGAGAGAAAGGAGAAATTGATTTTCTCTAATTTTAAATTTCTTTTCAAAGTAAAACCCCTTTTCATTCAATTATGTTAAAAAAAAGAATAGGTGTCATCACCCAAGGCTGCCACCTAACCTTCATTTAACCAATCTACTAATGACTAAAATGCCCTTAAGATTACAACTTATGTATTTTTAAAGCTAGGGGTAAAATGGTCAAATTCAATAACCCCGCTCAATCCCGCTAATTAATTTTCTCTAAAATATTTCCCACTATGAAATAAGGTTCTAAACTTACCCATGTGATCAATCTAGCCATCCATCGCATTTTCCGTTGTCGCCGAACAAAAATTACAAAAATAACATATTACACATATAAGCTAGATAATACCCCTAGAGTTTAATAAAATCTCCGGAATTGAGAAATTATAACTCTAATATTTATTTCTAAATATTGGGGTCCACAATTAAATTAATTCACAAATAATAATAAAATAATACAAATTAGTGCTAATTGCCTTTACTAATCCATATACTAAAGCGGTCATTACAATTCGCAAGATAGAAGCTATAGATTCCATATTTATGTTAGCGCTCCCACTCAATCGCACTACCGTGTTCCCAAAATGTATGTATTGCCCAGACTAAAGATTAGGCTTAACTAACAAATCAAAGAACACGAATAATACTCTTGAAATTAAGCCTAACCATATCAGGATTTCGATCATGTGATCTAGGATCAACTTATGATAATGAATTGAATAGATGTTTACGGTAAGTTTCAAAATCTAATTCAAAGTTCAATATCGGTCCATTCCAATACATACTCCATGCATCCAACCTGAGCTTTACTTTAACCTATGTTCTGGAAAGAACATAACATTTCTCCAAATGTAAGTAAACTCTGTTGTAGATTATCATATCAGTAAAACTCAGTGTTCTGATAAATCTAGGAATACTTTATTCACATAGTCATGTTTCTTTTCCACTGTGTTGACAACACAATAAACATGATCAAGTATGTGAAAAGGGGTTTGGATGAATTTATAAATCAAATAGACAAGCAATTGATTAAGTGAACCAAAACATACACAAGTGAATGAAAAATTACTTCTGTTACTTTATTGATATTGAATAATCTGGATTACATTGAAACAGAGTTTTATTTAGGGCATAAAACCCAACAGTCCAACCACAGGGAATTGGATTAATTACTACTAAACTATACTTATAATTCTATTTGGCAAATCAAAAGTATTTATGATTGAAATAGGAAGAAGGAAATTCAAGAAACTTAAAGAAACAAGTGAATATTAATCAAGATGAGAGAATAGGGAGACGAATCCTGTTGTTAAGTTACCAATGTTAATGTCTAATTGCTATCCTTCTCTTGAAGTGAATGACAGATTATAAATTAACCTAGCTCTTTTCAGATCTTCTAGGTTCTAAATCTCATGCTCTCTAATTAATCTCTTAATTAAACTAACATGAAATCAGCATTAAGCAATAATCTAAATGTCACAAAGGCTATGTAAATACTTTCGTTTCACATCAAAACCTAGACTATCCAATTTTAGCATTCTCAATTCTCATTTTTCAGATTTCGAATTGAGATCATAAAACATGTAAAAGGTGATCAATCTTCACATGGAAATTAAACACAAATATGAATAGTGTTCACAATCAAGATGGAGGAATGGAAATTATTCATTAACTAGGAAAAACTTAAACAACATTCATCATTCTCCCTAAATAGGAGTTTAGTTCAAAACATCCATAATCAAATCCATAATTAACATTGAAACAGAAAATAGCATAGAAAAATTAAAGAGAAGAGAAAGAACTAGTTGAAGCAATTGATCCGGGTCGCCACAAGCCGCTCTTCTAGCCTCCTCCTTTGTTTCTAAGGCTCCAATTCTGAATAAACCCTAATTTCCACGAACTCCATCTATTTAAACCAAGTCTCATCCTTAAAATTCGTGAAATTACAAAACTGCCCAAAAATCCCGTCTCTGGGTCCCCGTCGCGACTGGCAAAGCCCCCGTCGCGACGGGGTTAAACTTTGAAACTTTGAGATTTTTGCTGCCAGTTCCCATCGCGACTGGCAAATTCTCCGTCGTGACTGGAACAGGCAGAGACACCAATCTTGGTTTTTCTTCTCGATTCTTTCACCACTTGTCCTCAATTCTTGTACATACTTTCTTTAAACACCCAAGGACCTGAAACAAAAGAATCAAGCATAAAATAGTCCTAAAACTAGAAACAAAGAGTGAAAACTAACCGAAAATACGACTCGAAACTTAGACTAATTTTAGCCTAACAGCGTATACATTAAGACTACTATCCTGCTTCGACTATATGTGGATCCGCCCCTGCCTACATAGACATGTCCTATAATTGTATAGCAAATATACTAATGTAAATAGTTGGCCCTCTTGACATTTCATTTTGACTCTATCAAAAAATAACACATGGTTTATGTGACACCCATAAATTTTTTTCCTCCCAAAAATTCATTTCAACTGAAGTATTCAATTACCATAATACTTTCAAAATAGCCAAATTTAATTTCCATTTAGATAAAAAAAAAAATACTAATTTAGACTAATTTTTTGTTTGTACCATTATTAGTTATTACCATGTACATGATAAGACAAAATGGACTATAGTAATTTTATCCTTAAAAAACCTCAAATTTAGGTGAGGCATTGAATCTATTGTAATATTAAGTTAAAGTTTTATTAATTAGAATTTTCATAGTAATGTGGATCGAATAAGTATGGAGATTCGATATACTTTATTAAGACTTTTTTTTTTTTTTTGAATATAAATAAACATTGAAAATTTAAAGTGTATGTATAAGATGTAAACATGAAATTGTACTCACCAATAAACTTGTATATGTTATAAAATAATATAAAATAATATAAAATAGATGAGAAGAAAGAAGAAGAAGATGAAGAGAGAAAGAGAAAGTTAATGAGAATTTCTGAGTTATTTATTTTAATGGGGTGAACCCCTATTTATACAAATACAAGAGTGAAATATTAAGAAGCTAAGAAAAAGGGAAACTAAGAAAAAGAGAAATATTGATTACAATTCTGGTAATAAATAAAATATTTGGACATCCACATAATTATTAATATTTATAACACTCCCCCTTGGATGTCCATAATAACTGTCTCATTAAAATTTTGCTGAAAAACTTATCAAAAGGAAAAAGAGTATAGTGTAAACTAACTCTCCCTCATTTAGGCATTTGTGGAGATCTTCTAATCGACGAAATTCCATCTTGTCTACTGTCTTCTCAAATATTGATGTTGGTAATAACTTTGTGAATAAGTTTGTAAGATTGACACTTGATTGAATATGTTGAACACCAATATGCGTTTTCTTGAAGCGTATAAAGAAGAATTTGGTGAAATGTGTTCTAACTCTATCTCCTTCAATGTACCCTCCTTTAAGTTGAGCGATGCAAGCAGTATTATCTTCATAGAGAACTGCTTGGGTTGATACTTCTTTATTGAGTGCAATCCATATGTTTCCCAAATATGCTATGTCAATGATCTCACTCACACACATTCTCTACTTGCTTCATAAAATGCAAGTATGTTAACATGATTTATAGTTGCCTCGTTAAAAACCTTGTCAGAAAAACCCAGTGGGACAAAATCTGAGCTAGGGAAAAAGAGTACAATATATATTTCATATTCATAACTATTTGCAAGTTGTCTCATTAAAAACCTTGCCAGGAAAACCCAGTGGGACAAAACCTGAACTAAGGGAAAAAGAGTGCAACAAAAATATGTCTCCCCCTCATGCACATATGATTCATAATTCTTTTGGTGATAATAGATCTCATGGGATTATTGTTATCACTTTCAAAATATCATCATATACAATCTTTGATCATATATTTTCTATAACTCTTTCAGAGTATGTATTGTAAAGCCCGCTTAGTTAATTTGGAAATTAGCAATTGTTTATGTTTAATCATGAAATTATTTATAGCCATTTAAATAATTTATTATGGATATTTATGGAATTCAGATATGCATGAGTAGGTTATCAGTAGCTTTTATATTTCGCATTTCCGGTGTCCGGTATTTTGGAACTCGGCGTTTGGCTCAGTAGAAATCACAACTTGGTATGTTAGTATTTTGGGGACGGGTTTTAGACATTGGGAATGTCGGGAATGGCCGGGAATTTAGAATGTCCCAAAAATACCCCTTTAGTATGATTTTCATGATTTTATGGTGGAGGGGCAAAATGGTATTTTTGCCCCATTAGTGTTTTGTCTTTTATGACTTTATGAAATGGAAATTAAATAATTGCTTAAGTGTTTATGTGGCTGAAATGAATAAATGTATGTGTTATATGTTATTTCCCTTTTTATCAAAAAAATCATTAAGTGTCAAAAATTAAGAAAATTTTCATGCAAACACTCTCTTTCTCTCTTCCCCATTTCGGCTGAACCTTGGCTGTGCATGGGCTGGATTTCCTTGTTGATTTCAAGTCATTTTAGCAAGATCTAAGTGAATTTTCTTTAAGGTAATTCTTGGCTTTAATCTCTTACTTGTTTTTCTTGAAAAAAATGATGAAAAGTTGTGTAAATGCATGTGATTGTGGAATGTTGTTGCTGCTGTAAATTAGTTCTTTTTTCAGAGGTTAAAGCTTGTTGGATTAAAGTTATTTAGGTTGTTTTGAAGCATGATAGTTAGGTGGAGTAAAGCTTTGTTGTTTTTATGTAAAATATGTGATTTTGAGAGAAAATGCTATGTTTGGTTTCTGTGAATTGCTGGATGTTTCTGTATGTTTTCAGAGGTGATTATATGCTTACTTGAGTAGAATTAAATAGGTTAGGATGCATGTTAGGTGGTTTTGCTCAAGCTTGAGTTTGGAACTCAAAGCTTGAGCTCCAATGGTGAATTTTGTGTATGTGGTTTCTGGGTAGGTTTGATGTCTTGGAATTGTTATTTGGGGCATATAGAACAGGTCTGGAAAGTTTGGGATCAATTGGGTTCGAATTGGTCAAGTTAGGAGATTTTTAGTTTGCTGCCTGCGAGGAACCGGAATTCCGGTTGAGCATCCCATCTCGGATGGGGGTTCGAATTTCCCGTAACCGGAATTCCGGTTGGGCAACCTATTCTGCCGGTTGGGGATTTTTCAGAACCCTAGTTTTCCTCGTTTTTGGGTTTTTAGGGGTATTGCCATGCTTTTTATCGATAGGGAAACTTTTAGTTTCAAGTTTTAGTCCGGGAAGTGATTTAGCGTGTCAACTTATAGCGTTGTGATTTTTATGGTTTAGGAGCGTAATCCGCCGTTCGGCTTCAATTCCGGTCGGGTTGACGGCACACCCGAAATCGGAATCCGTGTAAGATTAGTATAACAGTATGCATATGTAGATTACATGTTTAGCGTGCATGTAGGAAGCCTGCTAGATTACATTCGATATGTCTTTAGGCGTCGAACCACCCAACCCCGTCACGTCGGTACAGCCGGAGTATGACCAAGAATGAGTATGACCAAGTTCGGCCGTCAGCCGACACGGTTGGTGGTTCGGTGCTATTGACCTATCCCGTCGGTACGAGTGGAGTATGACCGACGGCGGAGTATGACCGGTTCGACCGATCAGGAGGATACTTGTCAATAGTACCGTCCCCTGAACGTTCAAAACTCAGTACCATGTTGGACATGGCAGTAGTGCTCAGTACCATGTTGGACATGGCAGTAGCGGGACTCAGTATCGTGTTGGACACGACAGTCAGTTTTATGTATGATATTATTATGCTTTTCTTACTGAGTCTGTCGACTCACAGTTTATGTTCATGTGTAGGTAAAGGCAAGGCAGTTGCTGATGGACCGTGAGCGAGCTTATGAGATTGTACATGTCGGGGCGGTTAGGCCTGGAGCGTACGATCCTCGGGACAGCAGGGCTGAGATTTTGTAACTGTCGTTAGACGACTTTATTTTGATGTAAAAGTTGAACAGTAAAAACGTTTGTAAATATTTTTATAAATCGGGATCCCGAGACTTTTTGCAAAATGGTTTATAAGTTTAATGAAAAAGCAAAATTTTAATTAATCACGTTTTTCCATAAACCTCGTTGATTAGCAACGAGCTGCACAGTACGTTTAAAAATCACGTAATACGCCTAAAATAGTTAGGGTGTTACAATTTGGTATCAGAGCCGCTGTGTTGTCTTAGAAGATCGTCACGACATGTACAATCATCATCAGCAGTTAGCTCGGTTCACGGTTCAGTAAGCCTTTATTGCTTTAGTAGTTTATTTTATTCAGTTATGAAAAAGAAAAGCCTGTTAGGAAGCATGTTAGTAGCCTGATAGTAGAATAGGCGCATGTTTCATTGCTAATTTCCAAATTAAGCGGCATTAGTAAGCTCGCCTTGAATACGAACTGATATGCCAACTCTTGGTTTCGCAGGCGGTTCTAACTAGATGGACGCCAGGCGGACTACCAGGAGTCGGGGCAACTCCGTGGGGTCGAATCAGGGAGAGGGAGCTCGGTTTCCCCCACCTGCTAGGGGCCGAGGTAGAGGTCCCCGAGGCAGGGCTCGTGGTCGGGGTGTTGAGGACCCGCCACAGGCTGCCCAGGCTCCCCCAGCCGATCAGGGAGCCCCGAACTGGGAGTTGCGGTTTGCGGAGATGCAAGCCCGGATCGAAGAACAAGACCTCGAGATTCAGAGGTTGAGACAGCAGGGTGCTCCTGCAGTTCCAGTGCCAGTAGTTCCAGTGGCACCTGCCCGCCGCCTGTGCCGAGATGGTAGTGGCGGCCCATAGATTGGAACCTTTGTATGAGCGGTTCCGGAAGCAAGCACCTCCGGTATTCCTAGGAGGTCCAGATGTATCGAAAGCCGAGCAGTGGCTTACGGTGATCACCAGAATCTTGAACTTCATGGGTGTCACCGGTAACGACAGAGTGGTGTGCGCCACATTCCAGTTCCAGGAGGATGCCCTGGTATGGTGGGACATGGTGTCTCAGATTCACGATGTCACCACCATGACCTGGGAAAGGTTCCAGGAACTCTTCAACGCGAAGTACTATAATGAGGCGGTCAGAAGCGCCAAGAGGAAAGAGTTCGTTCACCTGACCCCGCGGGAGAACATGAGTGTCACTGAGTATACTACTCAGTTTGACCGGTTGGCGAGGTTAGCCTCGGGAATTGTGCCGACCGACTTCAGCAGGAAGGAGAAGTATCTGGACGGGTTGAGTCCCAAGATCAGGCATGACCTGATGATTACCACAGACGACAACACCACCTATGCTCAGATGGTGGAGAAGGCACTGCGAGCTGAGGGCGCAGTGGGGTGTATGACAGAATCAGCCAGTACTCCGGTTAGTGGCGGAGCTCCTACCCCTCCTGCATCAGGCTTTAGCAGGGGGAGTAGTGGTTCGGCCATTGATCAGAGGAAGAGGGCACCCACTGCTTCCGGCGGCTCGAGTCAGAACAAGAGGTTCCGGGGGAACCAGAACAGAGGGAGTCGTCCTGGTGGTAATGAGACCCGATTCTCCTATCCCGAGTGCCCTAGCTGCAAGAGGCACCATCGGGGTGAGTGCAAGGGACAGGGATGCTTTCATTGTGGCATGCCCGGGCACTTCAAGAGGGAATGTCCCCAGCTCCGGCCAGAGGCACCGAGAGCTCCAGCGATACCCACTCCAGCCAGGGTATTCGCTATCACGCAGGCTGATGCAGATGCCAGCCCATCAGTTGTTACAGGTCAGCTCTTTATTAACGACTCGCTTTATTCAGTGCTGTTTGATTCTGGGGCTACACGTTCTTATGTGGCGGCCAGAGTCTTTAGTAAGTTGGGTAGACCCTTTGATAGATATGAATCAGGGTTTGGAACCCTGTTACCTGGCGGAGAGTTGGTTATCTCCAATAGGTGGATTAGGTCTATGCCGATCAGGATAGATGGTAGAGAGTTAAGCGCTGATCTGATAGAGATGAGCTTAGTCGAATTTGATATTATTTTAGGAATGGATTTCCTATCTAAATATTCGGCGAGCATTGACTGTAAGAGGAAGATGGTGGTCTTCCAACCGGAAAGTGAAGAACCGTTCGTATTTGTGGGTTCGGTTCAGGGATCTCGGATCCCGGTGATCTCGGCTATGTCAGCGAGAGAACTATTACACGGTGGGTGCTTAGGGTTTCTGGCCGTGGTGGTGGACACCACTCGGCCAGACACCATTCGGCCAGAGGATATCAGTGTGGTTCGGGAATTTTTGGACGTTTTTCCCGAAGAACTTCCAGGGTTACCACCTCAGAGGGAGATTGACTTCGTGATTGACTTGGCACCAGGGGTGGATCCGGTTTCCAAAGCCCCGTATAGGATGGCTCCAGCTGAACTTAAGGAATTGAAGATTCAGCTCCAAGGGTTGCTTGACATAGGGTTCATTCGGCCCAGTGTGTCACCACAGGGAGCCCGGTTTTGTTCGTCAAGAAGAGGGATGGATCTATGAGGATGTGCATCGACTACAGAGAGTTGAACAAGCTGACGGTGAAGAATAAATATCCATTACCTAGGATCGATGACTTGTTCGATCAGCTTCAGGGGAAGACGGTCTTTTCTAAGATTGATCTCCGTTCGGGTTATCATCAGTTGAGGATCCGAGAGGAGGACATTCCAAAGACGGCTTTCCGCACTAGGTATGGACACTACGAGTTCCTGGTTATGTCATTCGGACTAACCAACGCTCCTGCAGCATTCATGGACCTGATGAATAGGGTATTCAAGGATTTCCTCGATATCTGTGTGATTGTGTTTATCGACGACATCCTCGTGTACTCTCAGTCAGAAGAGGAGCACGAGTTACATCTTCAGATGGTACTGCAACGACTTCGAGAACATAGACTCTACGCCAAGTTCAAGAAATGTGAGTTCTGGTTGTCTCAGGTGTCCTTCCTAGGACACATTGTGGGTAAGGATGGGATCAAGGTGGATCCCGGGAAGATCGAATCCGTCGGGATTGGCCGAGACCGAAGACAAGGTGACGGAGATCGAAGCTTCTTGGGATTAGCCGGGTACTACCGTAGGTTCGTGGAGGGGTTCTCCAAAATTTCAATGCCCCTAACCGAGCTTACAAAGAAGAATCAGCGATTTATCTGGTCAGATAAATGCGAAGCTAGTTTTCAGGAGCTGAAACAGAGGTTGATTACTGCTCCGGTGCTAGCTTTGCCTTCGGACAAGGAGAAGTTCGTGGTCTATTGTGACGCATCCAAACAGGGTTTGGGGTGCGTATTGATGCAAGCCGATCGGGTTATCGCTTACGCCTCCCATCAGTTAAAGGATTATGAACAGCGATACCCGACTCATGATTTAGAATTGGCCGCAGTGGTTTTTGCACTGAAGATTTGGCGGCATTACTTGTATGGTGAGAAGTGCGAGATCTATACCGACCATAAAAGTCTCAAGTATTTCTTTACTCAGAAAGATTTGAACATGAGACAAAGGCGTTGGTTGGAACTAGTAAAGGATTATGATTGTGAGATCCTTTACCATCCCGGGAAAGCCAATGTAGTGGCCGATGCCCTGAGCAGAAAGGGTCCCGGGCAAGTGGCTAGCATAGTTCAGATCTCACCTCAGCTAGCAGAGGATATGGTTAGGTCCAGCATTGAGTTTGTGGTAGGTCAGCTACACAACTTAACGCTGCAATCTGATCTGTTAGAAAGAATAAAGGTTGCTCAGACGACAGATCCGGAGTTAGTGAAGATCCGAGATGAGGTATTGGCTGGTCAAGCCAAAGACTTTTCAGTGTCAGCTAGTGGGGTGCTTTTGTATAAAGCCAGGGTTTGTGTCCCGAACAGTGTGGACTTGAGGAATGAGATCTTTGAAGAGGCTCATTCTACTCCATATTCTCTACATCCCGGCACCACCAAGATGTACCAAGATTTGAAACCGTACTTCTGGTGGAGCGGTATGAAGAAGAATTTGGTAGAATTCGTTTCGAGATGCCTCACGTGTCAGCAGATCAAGGCTGAACATCAGAGACCAGCAGGGTTGTTGCAGCCTCTAACCCTACCAGAATGGAAATGGGAGGATATTACGATGGATTTTGTGGTCGGGTTACCTAGGACCACGGGTATGTATGACTCCATCTGGGTAGTGGTGGATCGATTTACGAAATTCGCTCATTTTCGCGGTCGAACAACGTTTACAGTGGATCAGTTGGCAGAGTTATATGTCAGGGAGATAGTGAGACTTCACGGGGTACCGAAGTCTATAGTTTCGGACAGGGATCCGAAATTCACTTCCAAATTTTGGCAAAGTTTGCAACGGGCAATGGGTACGAAGCTAAAATTCAGTACAGCATTCCATCCTCAGACAGATGGTCAGTCCGAAAGGACAATTCAGATATTGGAGGATATGCTGAGAGCCTGTGTTATGGACTTTGAGGGTTCATGGAATAAATACCTACCGTTAATAGAGTTCTCGTACAACAACAGTTACCAGAGTACGATAGGGATGGCACCCTACGAACTGTTGTACGGTAGAAAGTGTAGATCCCCTATCCACTGGGATGAGACAGGGGAGAGGAAATACCTAGGTCCGAGTCGGTTCGGCGGACCAATGAGGCAATAGAAAAGATAAAAGCTAGAATGCTTGCCTCACGGAAGCGGACGAAGAGTTACGCAGATCCGAAACGTAGGGATGTTGAGTTCCGAGTAGGGGACCATGTGTTTTTGCGAGTATCTCCGGTGAAGGGGATTAAACGTTTCGGGAAAAGAGGCAAGTTATGCCCTAGATTTACAGGACCTTTCGAGATTCTCGAGAAGATAGGTCAAGTGGCATATCGGTTAGCATTGCCTCCAGCTTTATCAGCAGTGCACAATGTATTTCATGTCTCAATGTTGAGAAAATACGTTTCAGACCCCTCTCATATACTCAGTTATGAGAGCCTTCGGCTCGGTCGGATATGTCTTATGAGGAACGGCCGGTGCGAGATCCCGGATAGAAAGGATAAAGTCCTTCGGAATAAGACCATAGCGTTGGTCAAGGTTCTCTGGAGAAACAGTAAGGTGGAAGAAGCCACCTGGGAGCTAGAATCAGATATGCGAGCTCAATATCCAGAGTTATTCAGGTTAGATTTCGGGGACGAAATCCTTTTAAGGGGGGGATAGTTGTAAAGCCCGCTTAGTTAATTTGGAAATTAGCAATCGTTTATGTTTAATCATGAAATTATTTATAGCCATTTAAATAATTTATTATGGATATTTATGGAATTCAGATATGCATGAGTAGGTTATCAGTAGCTTTTATATTTCGCATTTCCGGTGTCCGGTATTTTGGAACTCGGCGTTTGGCTCAGTAGAAATCACAACTTGGTATGTTAGTATTTTGGGGACGGGTTTTAGACATTGGGAATGTCGGGAATGGCCGGGAATTTAGAATGTCCCAAAAATACCCCTTTAGTATGATTTTCATGATTTTATGGTGGAGGGGCAAAATGGTATTTTTGCCCCATTAGTGTTTTGTCTTTTATGACTTTATGAAATGGAAATTAAATAATTGCTTAAGTGTTTATGTGGCTGAAATGAATAAATGTATGTGTTATATGTTATTTCCCTTTTTATCAAAAAAATCATTAAGTGTCAAAAATTAAGAAAATTTTCATGCAAACACTCTCTTTCTCTCTTCCCCATTTCGGCTGAACCTTGGCTGTGCATGGGCTGGATTTCCTTGTTGATTTCAAGTCATTTTAGCAAGATCTAAGTGAATTTTCTTTAAGGTAATTCTTGGCTTTAATCTCTTACTTGTTTTTCTTGAAAAAAATGATGAAAAGTTGTGTAAATGCATGTGATTGTGGAATGTTGTTGCTGCTGTAAATTAGTTCTTTTTTCAGAGGTTAAAGCTTGTTGGATTAAAGTTATTTAGGTTGTTTTGAAGCATGATAGTTAGGTGGAGTAAAGCTTTGTTGTTTTTATGTAAAATATGTGATTTTGAGAGAAAATGCTATGTTTGGTTTCTGTGAATTGCTGGATGTTTCTGTATGTTTTCAGAGGTGATTATATGCTTACTTGAGTAGAATTAAATAGGTTAGGATGCATGTTAGGTGGTTTTGCTCAAGCTTGAGTTTGGAACTCAAAGCTTGAGCTCCAATGGTGAATTTTGTGTATGTGGTTTCTGGGTAGGTTTGATGCCTTGGAATTGTTATTTGGGGCATATAGAACAGGTCTGGAAAGTTTGGGATCAATTGGGTTCGAATTGGTCAAGTTAGGAGATTTTTAGTTTGCTGCCTGCGAGGAACCGGAATTCCGGTTGAGCATCCGGAATTCCGGATGGGGGTTCAGAATTTCCCAGAACCGGAATTCCGGTTGGGCAACCGGTCTGCCGGTTGGGCAACCGGTCTGCCGGTTGGGGATTTTTCAGAACCCTAGTTTTCCTCGTTTTTGGGTTTTTAGGGGTATTGCCATGCTTTTTATCGATAGGGAAACTTTTAGTTTCAAGTTTTAGTCCCCGGGAAGTGATTTAGCGTGTCACTTATAGCGTTGTGATTTTTATGGTTTAGGAGCCGATGTCCGCCGTTCGGCTTCGGTTCCGAGTCAGTTGACCAAGCACACCTGAAATCGGAATCCAGGTAAGATTAGTATAACAGTATGCATATGTAGATTACATGTTTAGCGTGCATGTAGGAAGCCTGTTAGATTACATTAGATATGTATTTAGGCTTCGAACCACCCAACCCTGTCACGTCGGTACAGGCTGGAGTATGACCAGCAGCCGGAGTATGACCGGTTCGACCGATCAGGCTGACACTGGTTGGTGGTTCAGTGCTATTGACCTATCCCGTCGGTACAGGCTGGAGTATGACCAGCGGCGGAGTATGACCTGTTCGACCGATCAGGAGGATACTTGTCAATAGTACCGTCCCCTGAACGTTCAAAACTCAGTACCATGTTGGACATGGCGGTAGTGCTCGCACCATGTTGGACATGGCGATAGCGGGACTCGCATCGTGTTGGACACGGCGGTCGGTTTTATGTATGATATTATTATGCTTTTCTTACTGAGTCTGTCGACTCACAGTTTATGTTCATGTGTAGGTAAAGGCAAGGCAGTTGCTGATGGACCGTGAGCGAGCTTATGAGATTGTACATGTCGGGGCGGTTAGGCCTGGAGCGTACGATCCTCGGGACAGCAGGGCTGAGATTTTGTAACTGTCGTTAGACGACTTTATTTTGATGTAAAAGTTGAACAGTAAAAACGTTTGTAAATATTTTTATAAATCGGGATCCCGAGACTTTTTGCAAAATGGTTTATAAGTTTAATGAAAAAGCAAAATTTTAATTAATCACGTTTTTCCATAAACCTCGTTGATTAGCAACGAGCTGCACAGTACGTTTAAAAATCACGTAATACGCCTAAAATAGTTAGGGTGTTACATGTATGGACTTCTAAATTATAGATGAGGGGTCCGTGGAACATTAGTCTTTAACCAACTAATTGTATCATTCATGTGTGTACACAACTTTGTTCATATATACGAAAATTTAAAATTTCAAGTAGATATGAACATAACATTAGTCTTTAACCAAGACCATATATTTGTTCCATCTTGTTGTATGATCTTAATTTCCATATCAAAAGATCATATATCTATAATTCTTGATACATATGAAGTACTTCAGGACTTCAATACTAATGAACAAACTTTATACATTAATATTTCTCGAAATACAAAAGAAATAAAAGTTTGTTGTTCAATTAATCAAAAACTCTTCAAGAGTCTATCACAACGTATAATTTACGAATTTATATTGCATAGACAACCATAGGTATTATTCAAATAATAATTTACTTACATGTCTTTATTTCATACAAAGATCTTTGTCATATAGTGCGCGCGACTTTGAATTTATATCACTTAAGACATGTATTAAATTCTTCTAGAATTTTTAGATAAGGCTTATTTCAAATTCTCACTATATTAGGAGCTCCAAATAAATAACCTTTTGTTGCAACATTTATGTGACGCTTATAAATCCTCATAAAATATATTCCAGGCTATAATCAAATCATGATTATATTTTCTCAATATTTAAGCCTTACTTCAATCAATCTCATGTCTATGCAAACTTTGTACAATAATTTATTATGTACAAATACATATATGCAAATTTCTCATTAGAAATATTTATTTGCACACCCTACAGGTCTTACTTCACTTTATGTGAGTAAATTTGCCTGGATTGCGTCATAATATTTTGGCCAAAAATCAAAATGCATGTCGATGATTCTCGACAAATCTAATACCATGATCCTTGCTATCTCATGTTAGTTTATTGCATATGCAAACATTCAATATTTATTGTCGACAAAAATTTCAATAAATGATAATTTCCTCCCATATTGACATAACTTATAGAGATCTCTTTAAATTACATATTTTTCAAATATGTTTATCATTTATAGGTACTTATATAGAATCACTTCAGGGATTCAATAATGATCAATGTGTTATGTCTAACTTCTCTTGGGAGTCTTTTTGGAGTACCGTTTTCATCACGGTTATCATTTTAATACTTTATAACAATAAGGTATCTCCATGAGTACCTCTAGATTTAACAACTTCAGGGCAAATCAAATGAACATTTATTAATAATTTCTACATTGTTCAATTACGCTTCAGGCGTTTTCAACTCATTCTATCTCAACTTTGAATAATATTGATTTGCAGTTGGTATATATCATTTTGAACTATATTGTTCTTATATACTTTGTGCAAGGATCATTTTTCAAAAATTATCATCGATCCCAACTGCTTCTCTCCCCCTAATCGAGAGAATTTTTAAAAATTGTGATATCTAATAATATTAATATACCTGTAGGGATTTCAGTATATCACAATGAATCAATATTTGTTTAAACTCATATATACTATATGACATTGAACTTCAGGTTCAATAAACTTCAGTTTCAAGTTCAATCCTTATGAACTTAATTCATTTCTAAGAATGAGTCATACGTGTATAATTAGAAATACATAAATTTACACATTTTGTAAATGCATGATTATATAATCTTATCACATCGATAAGAAACTATGCAATAAAAATCTAACAATAGCTCAAGATTGTTAAGGAAATATAATTTAAATATTTTCTATGTGCAAATATATGCACATTCTTCTTTTGAGCCTTATAAATTAACAATGAGAATAATCTTCTGGTTCTTCAACAAAATTTAGTCAAATTCTTTGACAATTTATTGCATATGATTGATCATGTCAAAATAATTCAATTCATGAACTTCAGATTCACTATAATTTGTATTTCAATGAAACTTTCAAAATTTAATGTAAATTCATTACAACATAATCATTACAAGTTTCATTTTTATATACACGAATAATAATAATTATATTATTCTCCAAAATATATACACTCTTCAGGAATCACTATCATCAATTCAATGATGTGTATAATTTAAAAGATACATGACAACTTCATCATGTTATTGTAATGGTCAAATAGATATAACCATAACATATCATTCATTTTTCCTGATATCTTTTTAACAAGTCGTCTAATTTATTAATAGACTATTCATCAGTCTAATTATCATGACTTGATATATTATATATTTAAATGTACAACAAGTACATATAATAAGTTATTTATTATCACTTTCATAACTAGATAAAAGTTACACATCTAGGTACATACAAAGATATTTAACTACTCAAAGTAGCAATTGTATGTAAGACTTCTTCAGGAAGCTTTTCAACTAATCATTTTGTGATTCTTTATCACTTTGATTATATTGGATCACTAACAAATATTAGCAAATTATGTATCCACTTTTGGGAATATGCAAACTGAATTATATAGTAACTATATATTTACATATCATGTACCAACAATAGTTTGAAACTATTGATTTCAAGAAATAATAAAATATGTATATATTAATTTGTTTCTGGCATTGCCAATATATGTGAAATCTATATTCTTTGAAATAGAATTTCATGTCTATTCATTCTCTTTAGGGAATGATATTTAAATATTCTAAATGTACAATAAGTTTGTACAATTCACATTCTATTCAATAATCAAATATACTTTTATCTTGATTATAAGTGTGTATGTACTACAAGTACGCGACTACTATTATTCAATTCCACACATGATATATAGATTTTATACACTTTGATTGTGTGTGGTATCTCATCTTTTGGTTATTTCCACTTTCTTCTGGAAATATTTGAGTAGTAAATAATGCCATCGATTATTTAAAATCATTACATTCACTTTGGGGAATGACGTTGAACAAGTAGAACATTATTATAAATTTCTTAAAAATTTATTACTTGTTCATCCATAAAAATATAAGAAATTATTCAGCAATTTCTTTTACAATATTTCAAAGAATATATGAATACAATTTTTGCATAATCTCCAAGATGTATGCAAAATTTGATCTTTAATATATGTCACATGCAATAATTTACAACATTGCAAGTAATAACAATGTATAGTAACATGACTAATACAAACAATCTTTAAAGGTAGTTGAATTCAATTCGTATCATTCTCTGCAGGGAATGATGAACAATAAATACATGTCTCATGTATTTAAATATCATTAGTCATGCTCACTGTTATTCTTATACTTTGCTGTTTCAATGCAATTTTCTTAACATTCTTTTTAGGTATTCTAAACCCACTATAAAATTGCATCAATAATAATCATTTTTAATGATTCTTTAGATGTATTCACATAAATACACTTTTTTTTTTACAAATATAAAATGTGTACATGTCATCAAGTCGGTTTTCAACCTTATCACAACTCAAAATATGTTTGAGAAACAACTTTGATTAAAACACGATTCGATATGTACACCCCATTGTTGAGTATCAATAGACAAAGATTTAGGAAAGATTGGAGTTTGCTATGTAGGCTCCACCCCATGTCCAAAAAATGCTTAGTTTCTTAAATCTGTTACACACTATAATTTGGGTGTACCAAGCATATGTATCGGGCAATGAACCCATGCTTTTAAAGAAACTTTACAAATACACTAGGAGTTTATCCATACTCACGAATTTTGATGTAGTATTCTCCATTTTATATTTGATCTCACTATCTTAATATGCAAAATGCACCATTTCTCTACTTAAGATTTAAATGTCTTTGAAACATATAAATCCATACTTTTGTAGAAAAATTATTTATGTGAGTAATCGTTAAAAAAGAGATGCAAAATTTGAGTCCATGTCTTCAAAATTAATTGACTTGTATGATTTCTAATATGATAGAATTCTAGTATGCACCGATTTTGACTTGTTGGAATACATATTCTTAATGAAATTCACACAAGTTCTAAATAAAGTTAGTAAAATCAAGTGTAATGAAGATCCCCATCATTTACTAACATTTATTCTATTTATGGAGATATGTTCCATAATTTTTGGTGCTATAATGTAGAAGAATTCTTATTAATAACACATTTCTTATTGTCAGATTGAACTTGCATATCTTTATGAGTGACATCATTTGTAGTAAATACCTCTAAATGTGTCTAAATCAAGTTTCAATAGAATCTTGGAACATAAAGATCTTTGCCAATTTTAAAACAAAGCCACTACTATATTGCTTGTTCCTTAAACTTCTAAATGTGAGAAGTTATCTTGTCTGTGGATAAGATTTGCTCACAGTTACTGACTTTCTTAGGTTTATTTGTAAACCTTGCAAGAAATTATGAATGTGGAATAACAATCTAAAATAATCCACTATGTGTTAATAATCACATTAACTATATTAGAATGAATTCATACACAATAAATTAAAATTTATTGGTGATAATAAAGTGTGATTTATTTTTCTTAATTATACAGTAAAAGCGTATATGCTAGATGAAATTATCGAATAAATTTTGAAAATTTCTCTGTTATGGAAGAAATTTTCTACTAGTATGGAAGAAATTTATGAATAGTGATGTAATAAAATTACATATATAGTTTTGAGGTTTAAATGAATCATGTTTTTACCAATGAATAAACATGCTTAAATATGAAATCTTATTAAACAAAAATTGCCTGTGGGCTAAATTTTTAATTTAATAAGATTGGATTTAGATGTAGATTATGATAGATTTACACAATTTATGAAAAACTTAAAGTTTAATATTTCTATCTTAATGAAAGGTATGAAACACTTAATTATTTATAAATGTTTCAAAATTTTATACTTTATGATAAAATTATTAAATTAAATCTACATAATTTCTGTGGGATAAATTAAGAGAATTTAATTTAACATATTAATCATGTGAATATAATAAAATCCCTGTAGGGTAAGATTATTATGTTCACATAATTCATGTCCATTATGTGATCTTAATCCACTTAATATATATAATTTTATATAATTAAGGATGCTGTGGCTACTCCCTAATTATTTAAAATTATGTGGTTCACTAGACACCAAAGTATAAACTGAAGATTAAAATTTTACTAAATCCAAAATTGCCTGTGGGCTAAATTTTAAATTTAATAAAATTAGATGAACTTTATGATAGATTTAATTAAACAATTAGTTTTGGAAAATGAAGGTTTATTATCTATCTTTAATTAAATTTGTGATAACACTATTAAATTAAATCCCCATAACTCCCTGTGGGGTAAATTAAGAGAATTTAATTTAACATATTATCCTAATTAATTATACAAATATAATAAAATCCCTGTGGGGTAAAATTATTATACCTATATAATTAATTACAAGTTATGTCCATTAAGGTGAATTTTAATTAATATATAATTTTATACAAATAAGGATGCTGTGGCTACTCCCTAATTATATAAAATTATATTTTCACTTTGACATTAGGTATTGGGCTCTACCTAAAAGTAATTTCGTTATTAACATAGTAGACAATCACTGAGATTAATGCTCCTAGTGTGGTCGTCCGAAGATCATTAAAAACCGTTCTAGATATGAGCATTTGTCCCAAATTCATGTTTTCTTATGTCAAACCACAAAATTACTTACATTTTATTCATATTTTATTCATTTTAGGAAGTTTTATGAATATTTTATGAAGTTTTATGAAACTTAATGTGCTATATAAAATATTCAACCTATCTTAATGTTTGAATATTTCTAAATATATCTAGCACTATAAAAGGAATTTATGTATAGCATTTAAATCATACAAATCTAAATTAATTGCATTAAACATAAATTTGCCAAATAAATACAAATTAATACAATTATTGTATGGTAATAAATTAAATGCTTAATTCCATAATATATAATTAATTATGCATTTATGACCATATAATATCTTAAATATATATACTAATAATTAATTTGTATAAATAAGGTAATTATACAAATTAGTACAATTAATTATATGGAATGAATTAAATGCAAAATTAAAGACTATACTTAATGGCAGATTTTTCAAATTTTATTAATTTAAACAATAAATTACATAAATTTGGTAATAAATAATTAAATGCACAATCATACAAATTGCACAATTATTACATGCCTAAATAAATCATGTAATTAATTACCATATTAAAACAAATTTCCATTTTCAGTTTATACTAAATAACATATTAATTCTAAATATATGTATTAAATTAAAAATGGAAATTAATGAATGTAATTTATTGACTAAATTAACAATAGGAGAATAATTTATATTTCCAAATAAATAAAAAATATATATAAAAAAAAAATCGAAATTTTTTCCCTTTTTTTTTTTTTTGAAAAATACACTGCCATAAACGACATGATAAAATTTCCTTAAACTTCCAAAAATCATGAAATCAATTCCAAATGAATCTAAATGCAAAAATTAAGACATTCATATAGATTTTATGCATCGAAAATACATAAAACAAAGACTTTAAAAATCACCAAAATTTTCTGAAAAATAATTTTGAGATTTCTTTGTTTTTTCAAAGTGGATTTTCATGCTTAGAACAATCTATATTAATATATGAATGTATTAATACATATACAATATATATATAAATATATATACATATATATACAGAAAAATAAAAATACTGTATGTATATATATAAACATGAAATGTATATATGTATATATTTGTATATAGCATTTAGATATATAAATAATATATATATATACAACATATATACGTAATGAAATGAAGAAAATATATATATGTATATGAATATATATATATATGAACTGAATGAATAAACAAGTATATATGTATGAAAATATATATGTATATATATAATTGGGATTGAATGAATATAAATATATAAATATATACACAAACGAAAATAAATATATATATCAACACTGAATTAAATATATATATAAACACTGTATATACGAGTATATATATATATATATGAAACTCAAACTAAAATCAAGGCAGAGATAAAAACCGCTCTGATACCAACTGTTAGAAATTTATATATATAAACTGAAATGTATATGTTTAAGTATTAAGTGCGGAATTAATCAAACATATATACACTATGAATAAGGATCGAAATACCTCCAGCCATTGAATCTTGAGCTTCAAACTCACATAAGCTTTGATCTGCAAAGGAAATTGACTACCATGGGTAATCGGGCTTCCTCGCTCTCTCAACTCTCTTTAGATGGAATTTGCTGTTATGAACAGAATGAGTGAGGAGCTCGGGGACCGAGACCCTACATTTATAGGTGAGATACTCCATCAGTATCTATGCCACATTAATTGTCAGAATATTATGACAATTAATTCAGGAAATCAAATCAGGTAATGAATATAGAAATCTGACCATATATAGAATATTACGTAATTGATTCTGTCCAGATTCAATGAATATAAAATATTCATTTATCAGAATCAATAATATTATTTTATTTCCTTAATTAGAAATATTCTAATAAAGATTATATATATAGGGATATGATTTTGTCTCGTTATTGTACTTTTCACGGATTGTAATCAGTGATGTACGTCAGCCGTCAGATGAGGGAGTTCTTTGATCTGACGGCTGAGATTGATCTAGGGGTAATTAGTGTTAAAAAGTAGAAACGTAGCCTGACACTCATTTAATGTACCCTGAGACTCATCTTATGTACTACGGAATACATTCCGTGAAAGTACATCACAGGACAAAATCATATCTCTCTGTCTATATATATAGCATTATAAGATAGAGAATTGCTATTGAGTATCTAGTGGTGCATAGCATTGTAGAGGTGGACCCACATAAAAGCAACTTGAAAAAAAATTAGAAAAAAAAAATGTATATGTATTTTAATTAGTCTTTTCTTCATTATTATTCTCTAAGAGGAATTTTTGAAGCTTTTATGAAATTTAGAACAATTATTAACTTTATAATATATATAAAAATATCAAATTAATTAATTTATTTATTAAAAAGTAAGTAAATGTATAAGAGTTTGATAGAAAAGGAAGGGCAACTCAAGTTGGTTTTCACTCACTTTTATTAATTATTGTTATTATGAATTAATGTGTTAGTGCTGAGAGAGAATCCATAGAATGAATGCTTATATCAAATGGCCAAATGATTATGAGTTGTACGCATTCCTCATATAAGTTATGTAGCAATATATACAATCTCATTTTTCTAGTTTAAATGATCTTATTATTTTTTATGTGTTTCAACTTAATTCTGTTTCATGTACTACTTTTTAGTAATTGGTTCGTATCATGTTTTGATTTTGGTATTTCTTGACTGATTTGATGGTTTTAATTTTTAAATTATCCGTATCTAAATATCTGAATCAATTAATTTTAAATTAACTTCTTGTTTTTTCCCATTAATCTCCATTATCAACTTTAGATTCAATTCATAATGCCTTATATGTTTATATTTGACTTTCTTACTTTGCTTTTTCATTTGATCATGAACATAGAGGACAATTGAGTTTTCCTACAATATATATTAAGAACTTGAATTATGACTAATAAGTTGGAAAGGAAAGAAAATGAAATATTTATTAGGATACCATGGCCCATAACACAAATTTTATCAAAACTCGAATTTTTATTAAAAAAATAAACAAAAAATATAAAGAAACTACAGATTATTTGTCTGTCCGTTCGACGGTAGTGGTCGTGGTTCGTCGGCCACACACTAGAGAGAACCAGCGAGAAGGAGAGTTGTGGATGGTGGTCACCGATGTTCGACGGTTTCAGTGGTGGAGTTTGGTGAGAACTAGAGAAAGGGAAACAAAAAAAACGAGCTAGTGAAAAAGAAAATAATGTTGAATAAATTTAGGCGAATTTTTGAAATGAAAAAAAAAGTAATTTGAAATGTATAATAAAATGTATCTATACTATGAATATTAAACAACTTAAATTTAATAAACCTCAAGCCCAATGTACTATTTTATTATCATAATAAACCTCAAGTAATTTTTGGAATTAATATGAAAATTAATTTCAATACAACTACTCGATACAAATTCAACTATGTAATTAACTAATGTATAGTTCACACATAACCTTACCTTAATTACCTTAATAGAATCATACAACACAACTACTTATATATCTTTATCTTTATATATTAAAAGTGCCTATCTAATGGCATTTAACGATTGCGTTTTATCTCCCGTTAAGAAATAAACCCAATAATTAAACCCAAAAAATTAAACAATCTTTTAAATATTAATAATCTCTTTTTAAATTAAAAAAAATCATCTTACCCACATCTCTCTCTAACAAACCTATTTTGAGAGAATATTAATAATTTTTTTTATTTATTTTTTAAAAAAGAAAAATATAGATAAAATGTTTAGAAAAGATAATATAAATGTGAGACTGTATATGAGTTGTCCCTTCTGTAATTACCTAGAAAAGATAAAATGTATAGATAAATATATATATGTGAGACTGTACGTATAACATATATTATTATAACACAATTATGTTTTACTTACTAAATATACTGACACATATTTTATTTTTATAAAACAAATCGTTCAAATAATTATACTATTTTAATTATTAATTAAAATAAAAAACTAAAATATTAAATAAAACTAACACTGGCTTGGCACGTAACAATCGCCTAGTATATATATATCTATTCTATATAAAGTATACCTATATAACTGAAATTCTTGGTTTTTGAGAATTTTATGGGTGACTTTTAATTTTTATTTAATAAAATAATAAAATATTATTTATCTATAATAAAATAATAATAAATATCCTAAATTAAATATTTGAATTAAATATTTGAATTTAAACTGATATTTATCAAGAGTCATTAGTTTGTGACACGTGGAATCATAAGTGGCAGATAAGTAGATGGTTTTGACTTGGATAAGCACTCCGAAGATGTTATGCAATTTTCTATTTTTGTTTTTTAAGTTTAATGAAGGCAATCTCCTCTTCTGATATAGTATCATTGTAACAAGTAAATGCATTATAGTTTGTATGATTTTAAATGTAAAAATAATTTAATTTGAAAATATTCAATATAAACTTATTTTGTGTTAATCTTCATATTTAATCAAAATTTGTGGTTTTCATTTCAATATGTATTTGTGGGCTTCAGTATCTATTTATTCGAGGGCTATTTACAAAAATATAAGAAAATGAAGATTTGTTTTGATATATATGGCATAAAAACTTAATTATTCTAAATATGGTATTTTTTTAAAAAAAAACTTACAAATATAGGAAAAAGTCATGAGAAATGCCATAAAAAACTTTAAATTTGTGTTTCTTTTTATTTTATTTTCTTTTTTAAAAATAAAACACTAAAATAAAAAAAAATGATTAGAAATTTTTTTAAAAGAAATTGAACTTGTTTTTTTTTATTTAAACTACTGTTTGTTTTTTTTTCTTTATTTTTTTTGTTAAAAACTAATTCTTTCATTAAAAGCAGCAAAAAAAAAAAAAAAACCAGTTTCATCAACATCATCTTGAAAAAAAAAATAATATAAAAAAATATACTTTTTATCCCGGTTTTTAGGGGCATTTTATCCCAGTTTTCGCTAAAATGAAAACCGGGATGTATGCCAGTGGGATAAAAGCTCTGATAAAAACCGGGATAAAAACTCACTTTTAATCCCGGCTATTATAGAAAAACCGGGATAAAAGACTATTTTTAATCCCAGTTTTCCTTTAAAAAGCGGGATAAAAAGTAATTTTTTATCCCAGTTTTTCTATAATAACCGGGATTAAAGGTTAAGAAAAAAAAAATATACTAAAACTAACAAGCAATGAACCACTACAGAGAATTTTTTTCCTTAACAATATTTTTGGTAAAATATACAATCAGTACAGATTTATAAATCCCGAAATATCAGTACAACAAAAGCCACGAACCACCTTCGACAACCACGCGAACCACCTTCGACAACCGTGAGTCATTATCAACGACCACAAATAGCGACCACAAAGCTTTGTCCACCATGAAAAACCATGACCCGTCGACCACGAACCTTCACACGTGAGGAAAGAGAGAAGGAGAGAGTTGATCGGCATTTCAAAAAAATAAAGAAAAAAAAAAGAAAAAAAAGAAGTAGAACAAGATTAGAGGACGTGGAGCATAGATCTCTCAAGAACAAAAAAGAAAAAGAAGTACCTGGAAGTTTCAAAAGGCATGGAGGTCGGATCTGAACTTCGTTGACTCGTCCTTCGCCAGAAAAAGGCCGCTGGCCTGTGATAATGCACGAAAAATAGAAAACATGGAAGGATTGCAGCTTAGAGACACCATAGAGCCTATTTGATCTCCATGTGGGCAGCCGCTTAGACAGAGATAGAAGAGAGAGAGATCGGCTGGGAGGAAAAATAAGACAAACCCTAATAAAAATAAAACCCTAAAAGTTATTGTTCCTTTTATATGTGTAGTCGGCCCAACAATTAAAAGGCCCAAATGTATGAGGACCTTTTATCTCGGTTATTATGTAAAAACCGGGATAAA
This sequence comes from Cannabis sativa, assembly GCF_029168945.1. Lineage (NCBI taxonomy): Eukaryota > Viridiplantae > Streptophyta > Magnoliopsida > Rosales > Cannabaceae > Cannabis > Cannabis sativa. The sequence goes on along the minus strand of NC_083610.1, from coordinate 45,998,262 downwards.
AAGTCCCACTTAAAATGCTAAGTTGTGTTTGGCAAATGCATAAAGATAGCATTTTTAACACTGTTTTTTATCCGTTTTCCAAACAAGGCCCTTGTTCCAAACTTATATTTAAGACTCCAAATGTAAAAGTGGGATCAAAAGTTTTTATCCCACTTTTTATTTTTTCAAGTGTAAAAAGTGGGATTAAAAGTTCCTTTTGTTGTAGTGATTTGTAGCCTGTAGTAGTCTTTTATTATTGAAGAAATGTAATGATAAATTAAGTATTTAAATCAGTAGCTAAAATTTACAACCCCACCACTTAATATTTAGAAAGGCTAAAAATTATTTCCTCTTATTATAAACATTAAATATTTTAATATATTTTAATTTAATAATTATTATAAAAAGTACCAATAAATAATGATAAAACGTAATTTGATGGTAGTAAGAGAATTCATATAACCAATAATGCTCGTTACTATTATTGAGTAGGTGCCGGACAATTTGCATAGCATATGCAATCTTAAATGAAATAAACAAAAATTGTTTTAATATAGTTTTGTTATTTTCCCATTAAATTTAAATTAGTAACATAATTTGGATTTTCAAATTAAATATCCACTAATTATTTTGTAAATGAAGATCGGAACAAGATATTTCTATGCTGCACTAGTACAGTAACATAGTTCAAAACAGGATATATATTCAAAATTTCTTCCCATATATATATTTATATGGTTCTTTCATTATTATCATTATCTTTTTTTTTTTTATTATTTTAAAAAAGTAATCAATCATTATTAACCTTCAAACATGAAAACAAATTAGTTAGGACATCCTAAAATACGATTAGGATATAAATTAGAAATCGTATGTGGATACTATCATTATTATTAATTTGTAGGAATCCAGTCATGTCCTTGGATGAAATTTCGAACTGAATATGCATTAACATGTTCAGGTGGAATTCGGCTACTCCATTGCACTCTTTGGGATAGGTCTGACCCTTTTCCAGTATTTTCAAATTCTCCATAGAAAAGCGTATTCAAACCAACATCATTATCCCATTCCAACCATCCTTGAGGCGTGATCAACTCTTCTATGTTACATCGTATGAAAACTGTTCTCGAATATACTTTCCATGGCCTTCCCAAGTAGCTTTTGTGGATTTTAGGGTTGCTCTTATACAACTTGATGTATTCTTCAGTGCCATTAATGGAGCAATTATGGAAAACAAAGCCAGAAAACTGTGCAGGGTCCCTCCTACTGTGGGCAGTTACTGCATTCTTCTCCCCTTTCTCAGAAATGTCTACTCTAGGAGCTATTAGGATTTGGCAGTCTTGGAAAAATGAAGCAGAGTTTCCAAAGATGAAGTCTACGTTGCCTTGGATGCGACATGATTTATAGAATTGGCGAAGTGAGTGAGCGTAAAGAGTGTCTTGGTTTCCTATGAATTCACATTCCTCAATCACTGAATGATCACTGCTTGATCTGAATGCTACAGCTTGGTGTGCATCAACTCCGGCTGTGTTTTGGAAGGTTATGCCTTTCGCCATGAACCCATCCCCAACAACTCCTGTTTTAAGTAAACCAAAACAAATATGGCATTAATATTTCTATTCAACTCATTATTTTGAAATGGCTAATTAGGAATTTTTCTACTTGAACTTTGACATGTACCAAATCATGTCCTTTTAACTTTTCAGGTCGTTAAAAATTCTCCTTAAACTATTGATATTGTTTTTGTCTAATTTCATTCAATTTTGCTAATATACTAAATCGTGACCATATTTTGATATTTACAAAATTATATACCTCCTGAACTTTAACATTTTGCTGAATTATGCCTTCTAAATTTTCATTTACGTCAGACTTTCTTTAGTAAAATTTTTACAAAAAAAATCTTAAATAGGAAATTTTTAACGCCGAGAAAAATTCAGGGGTAAAAAAATCAAAATTAGCAAAATTCATGATACTTAAGTGATTATATATATAAACATGCATATGTACATACATTGAGTGAAAATAGATATTTTTTTCCATCCATTTTCACCAAAAGAGAGGGAAAAAAATAGATTTATCAAAAGAAAATTTATTATCTTTTTTAAAAAATAAAATAAATAAGAACTCACCAACTGTAGCAGTATCATATGTGGTAAGTCCCATGAGACCAACATTAAGTGAACCAGTAATAACAGTTTTGCCCATACCATCCCCTATGAACACAATATTCTGCTTCACAAATGGGACCCTCACAATCTCCTCATAAACACCAGCCGTTATATGTATAACAAACTTTTTAATGCTAAGATCTGTCGAAGCATTAACGGCATCTTGTATTGTTTTGTAACAACCGTTTCTCCCGTCTTTACACACTGTCACGTCCACCGTTAAATTTGACGGGAACCCACCTCGAAAACCAAGATCCAATGACGTCGTAGGAGTAGTAGTAGTGTTCTCCCAAAATCCGTCTCGCTCGGTTTTGGGTGGGGCCCATGCTGACATGTCTTGACCATAGCGGTCGTAAGATGCCATCATGCTAAGTGCATTGCTTGATAATTCAGCCAAAGAAGACACAAAAGACATGGTTTGAGTGACCAATATTTGGGTGTCATTGGAATTTTTTAGGGAAGACCAACATCCATGTTGGTACATTAGTGATGCACTCATCCACACACGTGCATCTTTTATATTCCCACTTGGTAATGAGGAATTGGCTATAGATATACGGTAATTAGCGTTTTGAAATGTCTCAAGGCAACTCTTTGTGGCCTTTTCCAAGTGCTTGTTATTAGTTGGTGAATTAGCGATAAATTCAACCATTGAATTGGCAATGTGGAGATTATCAGCGACTACTTTTAACGCTGCTTGAATAACTTGAATTGGAGAGGCGTTGGGTCCTACTTCCTCTCCATGCTTTGCCATTGTGGTCAAGCATGATTCTACGAAACGGGTGGCTTTGCATGCTTGCTGGATGATTGGCGATGGCGTTAGCGTTGGCGATGGCGATGGCGATGATGTTGGTGGAACCGGATTATCATTGTTGGCTGATGATGAGTAAGATAATAAGAAGAAGAAGAGGAGAGAGAGGAAGATGAGGTTCATGGTGGACATGATTATTATTAATATTCTATTGCCTAATTTCAAGAATATAAATAGGGCTATTTCCAGAGACAAAAGAGAAGAAAAAAAAAATAACGGTAGAGAATAATATACCACCCTACTTCCTCTCATGTTATATTTAGAATTCTATCTTAATTATATCACATTTCTTGTTTTAGAAAATTCAACCCCTCTTTCTCTCTCTCCAATTTTTATATTCTAACAAATAAAAATTAACCAAATAAATTAGTTAACAGTCTTTTCATTTCGTATCTCCTACCCAAAGTATCATAAAAAAAAACATTGCTATTTAGGTCGCGTTTGGTTGGAGGTAATAAAATGGAATAGAATAAAAAGAAAACAATTTTCATTCCATTCTTTTATTTGGTTGCATTTAAAACTATTGGAATATCATTTCGATGGAATTACCTTTCCATCATTTTGGTGGAATAACTATTCCATTTTAAAATGGAAGGAAACACTATTCTTATGCAAGATTTAAAAAATTTTAATAATTTTTTTACGTTATTTTTTATGCATTTTAAATTTTATTCTATTCTACTCCTATTCCAATTCTCATTCCCGTTCCTATTCTTATATTTTCATTCCTCCTAACCAAACGTCACCTTAGTATCTTAAGGTGCTTTAATACCACACCGTTATAGCGCTTTACAATTGGTTATTAGTAATTTTCAATGTTATTTATAAAATCAAAATATGTAAGACCCGATATTAGAATGCACCAATAATAATTTGCCACCTCTTATGGTACTTGGGACCTTAAGATATCTCTTAGTGTTTCTTTTAAAAAAAATATATTCTTTTTAATTTTCTATCAACGGTACAAGTTTTTTTAAGAACATATACACCACAAGTTTAAATAATAATATATTTATTAAAAAATATAACATTCTTCAGTGACAAGATTGTTAGAAATTTATATATATAAACTGAAATGTATATGTTTAAGTATTAAGTGCGGAATTAATCAAACATATATACACTATGAATAAGGATCGAAATACCTCCAGCCATTGAATCTTGAGCTTCAAACTCACATAAGCTTTGATCTGCAAAGGAAATTGACTACCATGGGTAATCGGGCTTCCTCGCTCTCTCAACTCTCTTTAGATGGAATTTGCTGTTATGAACAGAATGAGTGAGGAGCTCGGGGACCGAGACCCTATATTTATAGGTGAGATACTCCATCAGTATCTATGCCACATTAATTGTCAGAATATTATGACAATTAATTCAGGAAATCAAATCAGGTAATGAATATAGAAATCTGACCATATATAGAATATTACGTAATTGATTCGTCTGCATTCAATGAATATAAAATATTCATTTATCAGAATCAATAATATTATTTTATTTCCTTAATTAGAAATATTCTAATATTCTCCCACTTGGTCAGCATTTAAACTAAAACATTCAAACCCAAACGTTCCTCATTATATAATAAACATACGAATCATAGCGACATGTCCTCATTATAAGTCGAGTATTATCTTCCATGTATTACGATATATTTATTATATAACAATGTACTTTATGTGGCAATGTACTTAAGTGAATAAACCCTAACCCTTATGTTTATTCAGGTCCTCTTACGATAATTTTCTCAGATGAAATTAAGGTGCACATAAATATGAGAAAATATCGAAATTAGAGTTTCATTAAATAATTTTTTGTTGTACAAATAAAAAAAACTGCATATGGGTTAACTGAATCCCATATTTACTTTATGATCCTTGAATTTGTGTTGCGGCATGCCTTTAGTCAAGGATCTATGCGATCACCCAATTCAGTTTGCGTGATTAATGACCACTTATCACGCCTTTTTATGGCTAAATACTTAATGTCGATATGCTAGCTTCGACCGGGTACTCTTAGAGTTATTAGCCATAAATATTGTAGCTGAATTTATCGCAAAATTTTCTTAATGACCTAATGAAACTGTAATTCTGAACTCTAGGCCTACTATGAAACTCTATAATACATCATACGAGATGTATCCTCAAAACAATAAATGAATCTGACTTCTATAGTGAAATAACAATCAAGATTCTCTACAATATAACTTACTGGTAATCTTAAGGACGTAATAAAATATTGATTTACGTTAATAAATACAACCAGTGAAGTATGTTAGAATCTAATTGGTTAACTATATTTCCATATGGTCAATTCATCTTAAAATATGTATGAATATAATTTTTAGTATCTTAAAGATACCTCATCACTTTGTATGAAAAATAAAGTGGTCTTAACTTTAGTTATTCTGATACTACTTAACGATCCTGAAACAAATGTAATGCAAAGTCTTATTCAGACTCTTAGGCATACATTAGGCTTCTAAAATAGAAGCAAATGAATGTTCTTAATTTATTCTCACTCCAGATCATTTTTCAGATTCTGGTTCGAGTTGAATTTATCACACTTAAAGATAAAAGTTATATCAGATGAATAATACATAATTTTATTTAATCAGAGATGCTGTGGCTACTCTCTAATTAATTAAAAATATATATATTATTTATATTCCTTATCTCAAAATAATAATTTGAGATATGAATTATTTCAACTTATATAGAAAACTTTTATCATCATTTGCAAGTAACATATTGTCTACGTATAAAACAAATATTACTCCCACTAACCTTCTGGTATATAATTATTTCCATAATTCTCTTTTCAAACCTAAAGGAAAAGATGATATAATACCAATTTGTGAGATGTTTGTTTTAATCTATAGGTAGACATCTTAAGCTTGCATATGTTTACCACTATTAGAGAAAAATCTTTATGGCAGCTGTATACCTTCTTCTCTAGTTCACTGTTTGGAATTGATTAATGAATTGAAACAAGCAACAAATGCCAAGGTCTATAATAGAATCTTTTATAAAAACAAGTGAGAATGTAAATCTCATTTGTTATTGATTCTTAGTTCAAAATGAACTTCTTAGCAATGAATATTCTTTTATATCTTTATGTTTCTCAATGTTGCCTAATGAATATTATTGGTGAAAAAACCTATGCTTAATTAATGTTCTCCACCCCATTAGACAACTTTACTAAAGATAAACTTTATTGCTATTTAAGATATTCATTTCTTCATTCATGGCATATTGTACTACAACTTCAATTCTTTATCATTCTATAATTTAATTTGTGTCTCAAATTAATATTGTAGTTGAACTCTTATTGTACAAAATGTAATCACTAGAAAACATTGATCTTACTGTTCTAATAAGTCATCTTAAGGATGGACCAACAAACTCTTAAAAGAGCAAATGGTTCAATAACATGTTATTTTAGAAATTGTAAGCAATTACTAAATAACATAACTTATTAGAATTTTACCAATGACTTGTATATTATTAATGATTAGTTATGAATTCTCAATAACCATTAATCTTAAGGGATGTTGTAAATCATAATTAATCTAACACTTGAGGTGGAAGTTTGAGAAAATATGAATGATCTTTCTCGGAAACTAGGTTCCTAGATTGATCACTCCCACTGATCAAGTCAATTCTTAATTCCACAATTCTAAAGGTTGTCATGAGATGGATAATAAAATATGTAACCCTTAAACCTTATAGCTTTTCAAATGAAATATGCTCATTTATGGTTTAGGGCCCAGATCTTTTCTTTGACAATTGTACTCTAACTATATATGGGTATTTATAAAATGTGTACATGTCATCAAGTCGGTTTTCAACCTTATCACAACTCAAAATATGTTTGAGAAACAACTTTGATTAAAACACGATTCGATATGTACACCCCATTGTTGAGTATCAATAGACAAAGATTTAGGAAAGATTGGAGTTTGCTATGTAGGCTCCACCCCATGTCCAAAAAATGCTTAGTTTCTTAAATCTGTTACACACTATAATTTGGGTGTACCAAGCATATGTATCGGGCAATGAACCCATGCTTTTAAAGAAACTTTACAAATACACTAATTTAGGAGTTTATCCATACTCACGAATTTTGATGTAGTATTCTCCATTTTATATTTGATCTCACTATCTTAATATGCAAAATGCACCATTTCTCTACTTAAGATTTAAATGTCTTTGAAACATATAAATCCATACTTTTGTAGAAAAATTATTTATGTGAGTAATCGTTAAAAAAGAGATGCAAAATTTGAGTCCATGTCTTCAAAATTAATTGACTTGTATGATTTCTAATATGATAGAATTCTAGTATGCACCGATTTTGACTTGTTGGAATACATATTCTTAATGAAATTCACACAAGTTCTAAATAAAGTTAGTAAAATCAAGTGTAATGAAGATCCCCATCATTTACTAACATTTATTCTATTTATGGAGATATGTTCCATAATTTTTGGTGCTATAATGTAGAAGAATTCTTATTAATAACACATTTCTTATTGTCAGATTGAACTTGCATATCTTTATGAGTGACATCATTTGTAGTAAAGACCTCTAAATGTGTCTAAATCAAGTTTCAATAGAATCTTGGAACATAAAGATCTTTGCCAATTTTAAAACAAAGCCACTACTATATTGCTTGTTCCTTAAACTTCTAAATGTGAGAAGTTATCTTGTCTGTGGATAAGATTTGCTCACAGTTACTGACTTTCTTAGGTTTATTTGTAAACCTTGCAAGAAATTATGAATGTGGAATAACAATCTAAAATAATCCACTATGTGTTAATAATCACATTAACTATATTAGAATGAATTCATACACAATAAATTAAAATTTATTGGTGATAATAAAGTGTGATTTATTTTTCTTAATTATACAGTAAAAACTTGTATATGCTAGATGAAATTATCGTAATAAATTTTGAAAATTTCTCTTTGTTATGGAAGAAATTTTCTACTAGTATGGAAGAAATTTATGAATAGTGATGTAATAAAATTACATATATAGTTTTGAGGTTTAAATGAATCATGTTTTTAACAATGAATAAACATGCTTAAATATGAAATCTTATTAAACAAAAATTGCCTGTGGGCTAAATTTTTAATTTAATAAGATTAGATTTAGATGTAGATTATGATAGATTTACACAATTTATGAAAAACTTAAAGTTTAATATTTCTATCTTAATGAAAGGTATGAAACACTTAATTATTTATAAATGTTTCAAAATTTTATACTTTATGATAAAATTATTAAATTAAATCTACATAATTTCATGTGGGATAAATTAAGAGAATTTAATTTAACATATTAATCATGTGAATATAATAAAATCCCTGTAGGGTAAGATTATTATGTTCACATAATTCATGTCCATTATGTGATCTTAATCCACTTAATATATATAATTTTATATAATTAAGGATGCTGTGGCTACTCCCTAATTATTTAAAATTATGTGGTTCACTAGACACCAAAGTATAAACTGAAGATTAAAATTTTACTAAATCCAAAATTGCCTGTGGGCTAAATTTTAAATTTAATAAAATTAGATGAACTTTATGATAGATTTAATTAAACAATTAGTTTTGGAAAATGAAGGTTTATTATCTATCTTTAATTAAATTTGTGATAACACTATTAAATTAAATCCCCATAACTCCCTGTGGGGTAAATTAAGAGAATTTAATTTAACATATTATCCTAATTAATTATACAAATATAATAAAATCCTGTGAGGTAAAATTATTATACCTATATAATTAATTACAAGTTATGTCCATTAAGGTGAATTTTAATTAATATATAATTTTATACAAATAAGGATGCTGTGGCTACTCCCTAATTATATAAAATTATATTTTCACTTTGACATTAGGTATTGGGCTCTACCTAAAAGTAATTTCGTTATTAACATAGTAGACAATCACTGAGATTAATGCTCCTAGTGTGGTCGTCCGAAGATCATTAAAAACCGTTCTAGATATGAGCATTTGTCCCAAATTCATGTTTTCTTATGTCAAACCACAAAATTACTTACATTTTATTCATATTTTATTCATTTTAGGAAGTTTTATGAATATTTTATGAAGTTTTATGAAACTTAATGTGCTATATAAAATATTCAACCTATCTTAATGTTTGAATATTTCTAAATATATCTAGCACTATAAAAGGAATTTATGTATAGCATTTAAATCATACAAATCTAAATTAATTGCATTAAACATAAATTTGCCAAATAAATACAAATTAATACAATTATTGTATGGTAATAAATTAAATGCTTAATTCCATAATATATAATTAATTATGCATTTATGACCATATAATATCTTAAATATATATACTAATAATTAATTTGTATAAATAAGGTAATTATACAAATTAGTACAATTAATTATATGGAATGAATTAAATGCAAAATTAAAGACTATACTTAATGGCAGATTTTTCAAATTTTATTAATTTAAACAATAAATTACATAAATTTGGTAATAAATAATTAAATGCACAATCATACAAATTGCACAATTATTACATGCCTAAATAAATCATGTAATTAATTACCATATTAAAACAAATTTCCATTTTCAGTTTATACTAAATAACATATTAATTCTAAATATATGTATTAAATTAAAAATGGAAATTAATGAATGTAATTTATTGACTAAATTAACAATAGGAGAATAATTTATATTTCCAAATAAATAAAAAATATATATAAAAAAAAATCGAAATTTTTTCCCTTTTTTTTTTTTTTGAAAAATACACTGCCATAAACGACATGATAAAATTTCCTTAAACTTCCAAAAATCATGAAATCAATTCCAAATGAATCTAAATGCAAAAATTAAGACATTCATATAGATTTTATGCATCGAAAATACATAAAACAAAGACTTTAAAAATCACCAAAATTTTCTGAAAAATAATTTTGAGATTTCTTTGTTTTTTTTCAAAGTGGATTTTCATGCTTAGAACAATCTATATTAATATATGAATGTATTAATACATATACAATATATATATAAATATATATACATATATATACAGAAAAATAAAAATACTGTATGTATATATATAAACATGAAATGTATATATGTATATATTTGTATATAGCATTTAGATATATAAATAATATATATATATACAACATATATACGTAATGAAATGAAGAAAATATATATATGTATATGAATATATATATGAACTGAATGAATAAACAAGTATATATGTATGAAAATATATATGTATATATATAATTGGGATTGAATGAATATGAATATATAAATATATACACAAACGAAAATAAATATATATATCAACACTGAATTAAATATATATATAAACACTGTATATACGAGTATATATATATATATGAAACTCAAACTAAAATCAAGGCAGAGATAAAAACCGCTCTGATACCAACTGTTAGAAATTTATATATATAAACTGAAATGTATATGTTTAAGTATTAAGTGCGGAATTAATCAAACATATATACACTATGAATAAGGATCGAAATACCTCCAGCCATTGAATCTTGAGCTTCAAACTCACATAAGCTTTGATCTGCAAAGGAAATTGACTACCATGGGTAATCGGGCTTCCTCGCTCTCTCAACTCTCTTTAGATGGAATTTGCTGTTATGAACAGAATGAGTGAGGAGCTCGGGGACCGAGACCCTACATTTATAGGTGAGATACTCCATCAGTATCTATGCCACATTAATTGTCAGAATATTATGACAATTAATTCAGGAAATCAAATCAGGTAATGAATATAGAAATCTGACCATATATAGAATATTACGTAATTGATTCTGTCCAGATTCAATGAATATAAAATATTCATTTATCAGAATCAATAATATTATTTTATTTCCTTAATTAGAAATATTCTAATAAAGATTATATGTAATGACCGCTCTAGTAATATGATTAGAAAAGGCAATTAGCACTAATTTTTATTATTTTATTATTATTTGTGAATTAATTTATTTGTGGATCCCAATATTTAGAAATAAATATTTGAGTTATAATTTCTCAATTCCGGAGATTTTATTAAACTCTAGGGGTATTATTTAGCTTATATGTGAAATATGTTAATTTTGTAATTTTTGCTCGGCGACAACGGAAAATGCGATGGATGGCTAGATTGATCACATGGGTAAGTTTAGAACCCTATTTCCTAGTGGGGAATATTTTAGAAGAAATAAATTATCGGGATTGAGCGGGGTTGTGGAATTGACCATTTTACCCCTAGTTTCAAAGAAATACCTTAGTTTTAGTCTAAGGGCATTTTTGTCATTTGAAAGGGATAAGAGTTAGGTGGCTTTTTGGTGGATTGACACCTAGCAAGGATACTTTCAGCCAAGGTTTAGTTAGTCCATTTCCCAAATTAGAAAATCAAAGAAAAGAAATTAAAAAGAAAACTTTTTCCTCTTGGAACTCTCTCTCTTTCTATTCGGCTGAGGCAATCAAGAAGCAAACTGGGGTTTTTTTCTTCTTTATTCTGTGAATCTAAGCTAGGATTCAAGTGGTTTCATCTAAGGTAAGCCCTAGAATTAGTGCTTTTGTATTTTTGAGCTTTTTCCTTAGTTTGATCATGTGATTTTGTGAAATTGGGGCTGTTAAGGTTAGGTTTGCTTAGGGTTTGGTTTTCTAGGTTTATTTGAATTGGTTTTAACCTCTTGTTGTTGGTTTTAATGATTTGATTTGGTATTGTTCAAGTTTGAGCTTTGAGTTCAAAGTTTGATCTCTAATGGCATATTTGTTTACACTGAGTTTTTCTGTGAAATACTGGCTGGGTTTTATTGTGTATGCCTTGATTAGGAGCTCTGGAGAGTTTGGTTAAGATTGGGCTTGATTTGAATCAAGGGGGAGAAATTTTTGGGTTTCTGCAGATGAACCGGAATTCCGGTTCTGGATGGTCTATACCAGCAGGGTCGGCCCAGGTTGGTGACCCAGAACCGGGATACCGGTTGGATCCGGTCTGCCTGTTGGGGGTTTTTCCAGAACCTTAGTTTTGGCCAATTTTGGGTAATATAGGGTATTGCCATGAGGTTTATTGATAGGGGAACATTTAGTTTCGGGTTTTAAGTCCCGGAAAGTGATTTGGCGAGTCACTCATACGTATTTACCGTTATTGTGATTAGGGCATCCATCTAGCACGTGAATTCCGTTCGGTCGGCCAACACACTTGAATTCGGAAAACAGGTAAGAACTGTGTGTAATATATGATGTGATTATCTGAATGTGTGTATATGTGTTTATATATGCATGCTTGAAATATGTTAAACACTACCAACACTTGTGTGAGTGTATTGGTACAGTGATTGTTGTTAATTTGAGTACGATACAGTGATACCAACACAAGCATAGAAAATGCTAAGGTGTGTGGTACATTACTCAGTGATACTCAGTGATTGGGATAAACCCTACCAACACCCGTACAGTGAGGTACGTTGTGTATGTGGTATAGTGGTTGTACCCTGGTATTGAACGTTCATGCTCATACGTTAAGCTCTGTAAATAGGTGTATGGGCGCCTATTTACAGGTCGGAAATTATGTGGTATGTTATATGCATTTCTTACTGAGTCTGTTGACTCACAGTTTCTGCTTTCATGTGTAGGTAAAGGAAAGGCGAAGGCTGAACAGGAGTGAACCTGAGCTTGGGTGAGATTGTACATGTCAAGCAGCGCGACCTGGAGTGTTCGGTCTCGGGACATCTGGGAGTTGTATTTTGAATGTCGCTGTGCGATCTGTAAAACTGCATATTTTGGAATGTATATTTGTAAAGTAAAGTTTGTAAAGTTTTAAAAATCGGGATCCCGGCACTTGTAAATATTTTATTAAATTACAAAGTTTCATGTTTAAAGCAAAAATTTTAATTTGACACGTTTTTCAAGAAATTACTTTGATTAGCAAAGTTTGCACAATAACTGAAAAAGCACTGTAGCGTGCCTTAGCATTAGGGCGTTACAATTTTGGTATCAGAGCCGCCAGGTTTGTCTACCGAAGCTTGCTATGACATGTACAATCTTCATCAGAGAAAGCTCGGTTCACGGTTCAGTAAGCCCGTACTTGTTTAGTATTTTAAATAAGTGTGATATAAAAGCATGTTAGGAAGTATATTAGATTTAAATTAAATATATTTCTTTAAAAAGAAAAGAAAGTGCGTTGCCTTTTTGCTATTAAGAGCGGTGTTAATTTTGATCGCCGTCTAACCTGCCTACCTTATGGATTCGCAGGCTAAGTCCTATTAAATGGACGCCCCGCGAAATACAAGAAGTCAGGGTGGCATGGTTGAGGCCGGAGGCGGTCAGGGGAATCCTCAAAATCCCCGTGGTCGCGGCCGTGGCCGTGGCAGAGCTCAGGGTGGTCGCCCTGTAAATCCACCTCAAGCTCCCCCTGATTGGGAGCAAAGATTTGCTGAAATGCAAGAGAGGATTCGTCAGCAAGATGAAGAGATCCAAAGATTGAGGCAACAGGGTCCTCCTGCCGTGCCTCCTCAACAAGTTCAGGCCGTTGCAGTTCCAGCGGTGCCAGCAGAACAACCTGTTGTTGGCAACCGTATGGAACCGTTGTACGAAAGATTTCGAAAACAGGCACCTCCAGTGTTTCTGGGAGGCCCTGATGTGATGAAGGCCGAGCAGTGGCTTTCGGTAATAGAGCGCATCCTCAACTTTATGGGAGTGGTTGGAAATGACCGGGTAACCTGTGCCACTTTCCAGTTTCAGGAAGATGCCCTTGTGTGGTGGGAATTGATAACCCTCACACGGGACGTCACGCTGATGACTTGGGAAGAATTCAGGGAGTTATTTAACTCCAAGTATTACAATGAAGCGGTCCCGCAAGTGCAAAGCGGAAAGAGTTCAACGATCTAGTTCGGGCGAGGGTATGTCAGTCACTGAGTATACAACAAAGTTTGATCGGTTGGCTAAGTTGGCGGCAGGAATTGTACCCACGGACTTCAGTAAGAAAGAAAAATATTTAGCGGGTTTGAGTGCAAAGATCCGGCATGATTTGGTTATTACTACTACCGAGGCAACCACTTATGCGGAGATGGTTGAAAAGGCTTTGAGAGCCGAGGGTGCGGTAAAGTTTCTTCAGGAGCCTCGAGTGACTCCGGGTGTTGGTGGAACCCCCACTGTTCCTACTCCTGTTTATGGTAGGGATGGTGGTGACTCCACCATTGAGCAGAAAAGAAAGGTTGTTCCAGCTTCTGGTGGCTCGGGGCAAAGCAAGCGGTTCCGTGGGAACCAAGGCAGAGGAGGACGCCAGGGTTATTCTTATCCTGAGTGTCCAAGGTGCAAGAAACATCATCCGGGAGAGTGTAACCGGAAGACATGCTTCTTATGTGGCATGGTGGGGCATTTCAAGAAAGACTGCCCCCAGGCAAAGAAAGAGGAGCCAAAAGTTGAGGTGAAACCGGTTCCTGCTCGTGTGTTTGCCATTACCCAAGCTGATGCTGCAGCCAGTCCTTCTGTTGTGACAGGTCAGCTTCCCGTCAACAACTTGTTATTTACAGTATTATTTGACTCGGGAGCTACACGTTCATATGTGGCTACAAGGGTGATTGATCTTTTGGGTAGACCTTGTGACATTTTAGAAAGAGGGTTTGGAACCCTAATGCCTAGCGGGGAACTGGTTATCTCTAATAGGCGCATTAGGTCTATGCCGATTAGGATCGAAGATAGGGAATTGAGTACTGACCTTATAGAATTGAAATTAACTGAGTTTGATATTATACTGGGAATGGATTTTCTATCTAAGTATTCGGCCAGTATAGATTGTAGGCGTAAAATGGTGACTTTTCAGCCGGAAGGTGAAGATCCGTTTGTTTATGTCGGATCGGTTCAGGGGTCTCGGATCCCAGTTATTTCTGTGTTGAGAGCTAGGGATTTACTATGCAATGGTTGTGTAGGATTTCTAGCGGTAGTATTTGATTCCAGCAGACCTGAAACCTTTGGGCCTGAGGTAGTTCGGGTAGTGAAAGATTTTCTTGATGTGTTTCCCGAGGAGTTGCCGGGATTGCCGCCACAACGAGAGATTGATTTTGTTATTGATTTGGCACCTGGAGTCGAACCTGTTTCTAAAGCTCCATATAGGATGGCTCCAGCAGAACTCAAGGAGCTTAAGTTGCAACTTCAGGGGATGCTGGATATTGGGTTTATTCGACCCAGTGTATCGCCCTGGGGAGCTCCGGTTCTTTTTGTAAAGAAGAAAGATGGTTCCCTCAGAATGTGTATTGATTATCGGGAACTAAACAAGCTGACGATTAAGAACAAGTACCCGTTGCCTAGGATCGATGATCTGTTCGATCAGCTTCAGGGAAAGACAGTGTTTTCGAAGATTGATTTACGGTCTGGTTATCATCAACTCAGAATTCGGGAGGAGGACATACCAAAGACTGCTTTTTAGAACCAGATATGGGCACTATGAGTTTCTGGTAATGTCGTTCGGATTGACCAATGCTCCTGCAGCCTTTATGGATCTCATGAATAGGGTGTTCAAGGATTTCCTCGATAACTGCGTTATAGTGTTTATCGATGACATTCTTGTATACTCTCAGTCAGAAGAGGAGCACGAGCATCATCTTCGAATGGTGTTACAGCGACTTAGGGATCACAAACTGTATGCCAAGTTCAAAAAGTGCGAATTCTGGTTGTCCGAGGTGTCCTTTTTGGGTCACATAGTTGGGAAAAATGGAATTATGGTTGATCCAAACAAGATAGAATCAGTGAAGAATTGGCCGAGGCCCAAGTCTGTGACAGAAATACGAAGTTTTCTCGGGTTAGCAGGGTATTATCGACGTTTCGTCGAAGGATTTTCTAAACTTTCTATGCCCCTAACCGAATTGACTAAGAAAAATCAGAGATTCGTGTGGTCAGATAAGTGTGAATCAAGCTTCCAGGAGTTGAAGCAGCGTTTGATAACAGCTCCGGTGTTAGCTTTGCCATCAGATCAAGAGAAATTTGTTGTGTATTGTGATGCATCCAGACAGGGTCTGGGATGTGTTCTGATGCAAGCTGACAGAGTTATAGCCTATGCCTCTCGTCAACTGAAGGATTATGAGCAGCGTTATCCAACTCATGATTTAGAGCTCGCTGCTGTGGTTTTTGCTTTAAAGATTTGGCGACATTATCTTTACGGTGAAAAGTGTGAGATTTATACGGATCATAAAAGTCTTAAATACTTTTTCACCCAAAAGGATCTGAATATGAGGCAGAGAAGGTGGTTGGAGTTGGTTAAGGACTACGATTGTGAAATACTGTATCACCCCGGGAAAGCCAATGTTGTGGCCGACGCTCTGAGCAGAAAAGGTCCCGGTCAGGTGTGTACTACGGTTATGATAGCTCCTCAACTAGCCTCGGAAATGGTTAGTGCAGGAATTGAGTTCGTGGTCGGGAAATTGCATAATTTAACACTCCAATCTGATCTGTTGGAAAGAATCAGAAAGGCGCAACTGGAAGATCCCGAGCTAGTTAAAGTTCGAGATGAAGTGGTGGCCGGTCGGCCTAGAGGTTTTTCAGTCTCGAACAGTGGAATGTTGTTATATAAGGCTCGAGTCTGTGTTCCTTGTGTGAATGAACTTAAGAAAGAAATACTGGATGAAGCTCACACCACTCCATATTCATTGCATCCGGGAACCACCAAGATGTATCAGGATTTGAAACCCTACTTCTGGTGGTATGGGATGAAAAGAGATGTGGTGGACTATGTGTCTAAATGTTTAACCTGCCAGCAGATTAAGGCTGAACATCAGAGGCCGGCAGGGTTATTACAGCCTTTAGTCCTTCCAGAATGGAAGTGGGAGGACATCACAATGGACTTCGTAACTGGTTTGCCTAGAACCACAGGGATGTATGATTCTGTTTGGGTCATTGTGGACGGATTCACAAAGTCGGCTCACTTTCTACTCCGTGAAAGTTACATATTCAGTGGATCAATATGCTGAATTGTATGTGAAGGAGATAGTTCGTCTCCATGGAGCCCCTAAATCTATTGTATCAGACAGGGATCCAAAGTTCACATCGAAGTTTTGGGTGAGTCTCCAGAAGGCTATGGGTACCAAGTTAAAGTTTAGTACAGCCTTTCACCCTCAGACTGATGGTCAGTCAGAAAGAACTATCCAGATTTTAGAAGACCTATTACGAGCCTGTGTCATGGACTTTGAGGGTTCATGGGTTAAGTACTTGCCACTAATTGAATTCTCCTATAACAACAGCTACCAAAGTACAATAGGGATGGCTCCCTATGAGATGTTATATGGTAGAAAATGTCGTTCTCCTATTCATTGGGACGAGACAGGAGAAAGGAAGTACCTGGGTCCTGAGTTAGTGCAGAAGACCAACGAAGCTATTGATAAGATCAAGGCTCGGATGCTTGCTTCTCAAAGCAGGCAGAAAAGTTATGCTGATCCGAAGCGCAGAGATGTCACATTTCAGGCAGGGGAACATGTTTTCCTGCGAGTTTCACCCATGAAGGGTATTCGGCGCTTCGGGAAGAAGGGTAAGTTAAGCCCTAGGTTCATTGGGCCATTTCAGATACTTGAGAAGGTCGGGCAGGTAGCGTATCGGCTAGCCTTACCACCAGCATTGTCAGCTGTTCATGACGTATTTCACATTTCTATGTTGAGGAAATACGTGTCAGACCCGACTCATGTCTTGAGTTATGAAGCCCTTGAACTACAACCAGACTTATCCTATGAAGAGCAACCTGTTCAGAATTTGGATAGAAAAGAAAAAGTTCTTCGGAACAAGACTATTGCACTGGTTAAGGTGCTCTGGAGAAATAGTAAGGTGGAAGAAGCCACCTGGGAGTTGAAATCAGATATGAGGACTCAACATCCGGAGAGTTTATTCAGGTTAGATTTCGGGGACGAAATCCTATTAACGGGGGGATAATTGTAATGACCGCTCTAGTAATATGATTAGAAAAGGCAATTAGCACTAATTTTTATTATTTTATTATTATTTGTGAATTAATTTATTTGTGGATCCCAATATTTAGAAATAAATATTTGAGTTATAATTTCTCAATTCCGGAGATTTTATTAAACTCTAGGGGTATTATTTAGCTTATATGTGAAATATGTTAATTTTGTAATTTTTGCTCGGCGACAACGGAAAATGCGATGGATGGCTAGATTGATCACATGGGTAAGTTTAGAACCCTATTTCCTAGTGGGGAATATTTTAGAAGAAATAAATTATCGGGATTGAGCGGGGTTGTGGAATTGACCATTTTACCCCTAGTTTCAAAGAAATACCTTAGTTTTAGTCTAAGGGCATTTTTGTCATTTGAAAGGGATAAGAGTTAGGTGGCTTTTTGGTGGATTGACACCTAGCAAGGATACTTTCAGCCAAGGTTTAGTTAGTCCATTTCCCAAATTAGAAAATCAAAGAAAAGAAATTAAAAAGAAAACTTTTTCCTCTTGGAACTCTCTCTCTTTCTATTCGGCTGAGGCAATCAAGAAGCAAACTGGGGTTTTTTTCTTCTTTATTCTGTGAATCTAAGCTAGGATTCAAGTGGTTTCATCTAAGGTAAGCCCTAGAATTAGTGCTTTTGTATTTTTGAGCTTTTTCCTTAGTTTGATCATGTGATTTTGTGAAATTGGGGGTACATTAAGGTTAGGTTTGCTTAGGGTTTGGTTTTCTAGGTTTATTTGAATTGGTTTTAACCTCTTGTTGTTGGTTTTAATGATTTGATTTGGTATTGTTCAAGTTTGAGCTTTGAGTTCAAAGTTTGATCTCTAATGGCATATTTGTTTACACTGAGTTTTTCTGTGAAATACTGGCTGGGTTTTATTGTGTATGCCTTGATTAGGAGCTCTGGAGAGTTTGGTTAAGATTGGGCTTGATTTGAATCAAGGGGGAGAAATTTTTGGGTTTCGCGGATGAGCCGAATTCCGGTTCTGGATGGTCTATACCAACCTGGTCGAGGTTGGTGACCCGAATCAGGGATACGGTTGGATCGATCCGCCTGTTGGGGGTTTTTCCAGAACCTTAGTTTTGGCCAATTTTGGGTAATATAGGGTATTGCCATGAGGTTTATTGATAGGGGAACATTTAGTTTCGGGTTTTAAGTCCCGGAAAGTGATTTGGCGAGTCACTCATCTGTGTTACCGTTATTGTGATTAGGGCATCCATCTAGCACGTGAATTCCGTTCAGGTCGGCCAACACACTTGAATTCGGAAAACAGGTAAGAACTGTGTGTAATATATGATGTGATTATCTGAATGTGTGTATATGTGTTTATATATGCATGCTTGAAATATGTTAAACACTACCAACACTTGTGTGAGTGTATTGGTACAGTGATTGTTGTTAATTTGAGTACGATACAGTGATACCAACACAAGCATAGAAAATGCTAAGGTGTGTGGTACATTACTCAGTGATACTCAGTGATTGGGATAAACCCTACCAACACCCGTACAGTGAGGTACGTTGTGTATGTGGTATAGTGGTTGTACCCTGGTATTGAACGTTCATGCTCATCTGTTAAGCTCTGTAAATAGGTGTATGGGCGCCTATTTACAGGTCGGAAATTATGTGGTATGTTATATGCATTTCTTACTGAGTCTGTTGACTCACAGTTTCTGCTTTCATGTGTAGGTAAAGGAAAGGCGAAGGCTGAACAGGAGTGAACCTGAGCTTGGGTGAGATTGTACATGTCAAGCAGCGCGACCTGGAGTGTTCGGTCTCGGGACATCTGGGAGTTGTATTTTGAATGTCGCTGTGCGATCTGTAAAACTGCATATTTTGGAATGTATATTTGTAAAGTAAAGTTTGTAAAGTTTTAAAAATCGGGATCCCGGCACTTGTAAATATTTTATTAAATTACAAAGTTTCATGTTTAAAGCAAAAATTTTAATTTGACACGTTTTTCAAGAAATTACTTTGATTAGCAAAGTTTGCACAATAACTGAAAAAGCACTGTAGCGTGCCTTAGCATTAGGGCGTTACATTATATATATAGGGATATGATTTTGTCTCGTTATTGTACTTTTCACGGATTGTAATCAGTGATGTACGTCAGCCGTGAGATGAGGGAGTTCTTTGATCTGACGGCTGAGATTGATCTAGGGGTAATTAGTGTTAAAAAGTAGAAACGTAGCCTGACACTCATTTAATGTACCCTGAGACTCATCTTATGTACTACGGAATACATTCCGTGAAAGTACATCACAGGACAAAATCATATCTCTCTGTCTATATATATAGCATTATAAGATAGAGAATTGCTATTGAGTATCTAGTGGTGCATAGCATTGTAGAGGTGGACCCACATAAAAGCAACTTGAAAAAAAATTAGAAAAAAAAAATGTATATGTATTTTAATTAGTCTTTTCTTCATTATTATTCTCTAAGAGGAATTTTTGAAGCTTTTATGAAATTTAGAACAATTATTAACTTTATAATATATATAAAAATATCAAATTAATTAATTTATTTATTAAAAAGTAAGTAAATGTATAAGAGTTTGATAGAAAAGGAAGGGCAACTCAAGTTGGTTTTCACTCACTTTTATTAATTATTGTTATTATGAATTAATGTGTTAGTGCTGAGAGAGAATCCATAGAATGAATGCTTATATCAAATGGCCAAATGATTATGAGTTGTACGCATTCCTCATATAAGTTATGTAGCAATATATACAATCTCATTTTTCTAGTTTAAATGATCTTATTATTTTTTATGTGTTTCAACTTAATTCTGTTTCATGTACTACTTTTTAGTAATTGGTTCGTATCATGTTTTGATTTTGGTATTTCTTGACTGATTTGATGGTTTTAATTTTTAAATTATCCGTATCTAAATATCTGAATCAATTAATTTTAAATTAACTTCTTGTTTTTTCCCATTAATCTCCATTATCAACTTTAGATTCAATTCATAATGCCTTATATGTTTATATTTGACTTTCTTACTTTGCTTTTTCATTTGATCATGAACATAGAGGACAATTGAGTTTTCCTACAATATATATTAAGAACTTGAATTATGACTAATAAGTTGGAAAGGAAAGAAAATGAAATATTTATTAGGATATCATGGCCCATAACACAAATTTTATCAAAACTCGAATTTTTATTAAAAAAATAAACAAAAAATATAAAGAAACTACAGATTATTTGTCTGTCCGTTCGACGGTAGTGGTCGTGGTTCGTCGGCCACACACTAGAGAGAACCAGAGAGAAGGAGAGTTGTGGATGGTGGTCACCGATGTTCGATGGTGGTTTCAGTGATTGAGTTTGGTGAGAACCAGAGAAAGGGAAAGAAAAAACGAGCTAGTGAAAAAGAAAAAATTACTGAATAAATTTGGGTGATTTTTTAAATGAAAAAAAGTAATTTGAAATGTATAATAAAATGTATCTATACTATGAATATTAAACAACTTAGATTTAATAAACCTCAAGCCGAATGTATTATTTTATTATCATAATAAACCTCAAGTAATTTTTGGAATTAATATGAAAATTAATTTCAATACAACTACTCGATACAAATTCAACTATGTAATTAACTAATGTATAATTCACACATAACCTTACCTTAATTACCTTAATAGAATCATACAACACAACTACTTATATATATTGTTCTCTTTCATATTCCAACCAATGATATGCTTCCACTCATTACATAATAAATATACTATGATATTACTTAGTGTTTGACTTTGACTCCTCCTCTTTACATATAATTCTTTTTGTAAAATACGACAAAAATTAAATAACTTATTTATTATAATGGAATTTATGTAAGAGTATAACAAGACAAGGTCAGCATCCACGTAATAATTATCTGCAGCCGTCCAAAATTTGTCAAACGCTTCTGATTGGTTAATGGATCAAATGGATGGGCCCACCATTAAAGGGCATGATAACGTGGACGTACCTCAATTGGCCACGTAGCTACTTTAGTAACCCCATGTGAGTTTGTGAGATTAAAATAATAGTTATTGTGGTCTATAATTGGTGATATTTTACTATTAATAGACCGACTTTTATTATCATCATTTTCATTGATTTAACCATTTTTTTTGTTGTATAATAATGAGTGGGTGCCGACAATAAAAACCTACGTATCTATCTCTAACGTTGGTTTGTTTTTTATTTATTTTTTGTTCTTTTTAAATTTATCACACATGATTTTTATAGTTCTAGATTGTTCTAATATACATTTCTTGTATATTTATATTTTTAATTAATACATTATGCTTAGTCAATTTCTCTTGTCTAAATTTACCTTGATATCCTTTTTCAATCCTTTCTAAATTTTTGTTGACAAATCAATTTTATTTTTTTTTAAAAAAAAAAAATATATACTCATTATATTTTGGAGAATTACTCTATATATTGTTTTTTTTACTTTTTTTTTTTAATTTACCGTTTGAATTTCTAAAGTAGTTGCAGCACTAGTTGTAATAGGAGTTTCTATACGATTTTTTATTACAATTTAAGTTGCAGTGCTAGTTGCAATAAGGATTTTTATGTAGAATTCCATAAAAATTAAAAAAAAAACTGTTTTAAAATGTAAAAATGAAAAAACTCATTTTACATATATATATATAAAAATATGTTTTGATGTCTTCCACTCTCAATAATATTCATAGATATCTTATATTTTAATATGTTAATGAAGAATTTTTCCTAAATTTTTACATATATTAAGTCGTAGTTTTAAATTTTTTAGGTTGTTAAAAATTCTTCATGAACTATTAGATTATTGTATTCAAGAATTTTCTTCTAATTCTGTTCAATTTTATGTACTAACAGGTATATATCTGACATGAACAGAAGCTTGGGAGTACAATTTAGTACATGTCAAAGTTCGAGAACACAATCCAATACATGTCAAAGTTCCAAGGACACAATTTAATACATGAACAATCATCATATTAATTAGACGTTCATTAGTAGATACTACAAAAAATTTTACTTTTAGTCACAACAAAATTTGTGACTAAAAGTAAAAAAGTTGTGACTAATTATTAATTAGCATTCTAATATTGTGACTAAAAGGTCCGTGACTAAAAGTATTAGTCACAAAAATTACAATTTGTTGTGACTAAATGTGGTTTTAGTCACAATACTTATTTTGGCTAAAAGTAAATTAGTAGGGCTGAACATCGGGCGAGTTTACCGGGTTTCGGGTTCGCGGGTTTCGGGTTCAAAAAAATGAAACCGAACCCGGACCCTAATAGGGCACGGGTTGGCAGGTTGGCGGGTCACGGGATGGCGGGTTCCGGTTGGCCGGTTGACCCAGTCAACTCGGTCAACTCTTTAAAAAAATTAATTTTTTATTCAAAAATAATAAAAATAACAATAAATTAAAATAAAATTTATATATATTATTAAAAAAAATTATATATTTCTAAATATAAATTATTTAATATAATATATATAAATTTTTAATAAAAAATTATATATAAAAATATATTTAATTTATATTATTTAAGAAAATAGATTTATAAAAAAAAATTAAGAGTTTAAATTTTAAAAAAAGTTTAGGATTTTTTATTTATAAATTAATAATTTAATATATATATATAAATTGTAATAAAAAAATAAAAATATATATAACATATTTAAATTGCGGGTTGGCAGGCGGGTTGGCGGGTTCAACCCGAAACCCGCTATTCCTAAAAACTCAACCCGCGAACCTGCCCGAAAGGGTACTGGGTTGAACCCAACCCGCCCGAACATTTTTTCAAAAAAAAATATTTCAGGTTCACCGGTTCGGGTTCGGGCGGGTTGCTCGGGTTCGGGTCGAACCCGCTAGAAATGTTCAGCCCTATAAATTAGTGATAACTTGTATCTAAATACTATGTTTTAGTCGCAAGTAGTTTTTTTTTGTCACCAAAAGTCACATTTAGTCACAAAAAATTTATATTGTGACTAAAAAATTGTCACTAGAAGTAGTTATTTTTTGTAGTGAAAATTAAACGAAAATTTTTGAATCCAACAATCTCAATAGTTTAATAGAAATTTTTGACAACCCTTAAATTTTTAGTTAAGAAGCACAATTTCGTATATGTCAAAATTTATGAAAGAAATCCAAATCAACAACTAATTGCAAATATTTATACCGTAAATTTAAATTTAATTAACTTAACAAAATTGCTCTCATTAATATAATAATTAAAATTTAAAACTCATTAAGGACATTGTATATTATTATTAAGGTGCAACGTGAACGTTCCTCGAAAATTCAATCCAGACATCGAAGTGGTCGGAGTGGAATGGTGAACGTACGGGAAGCTGTGGTAAGTAATGCTTAAAATTTAATATGCTATAATGTGCGATAAAATATAATTGGTAATCATTTCATTGTTATAATGTTATGTAGAAAAAGGATCTCGAAGTTGCAGATCCCCCCGCCACCGTGTTTGGATTAAATCTCGCACCAAGAGTCGAAAACTTGTCACTGATTACGACAAGGAAATTGCAGAGAAGATAGTAAGTATATATTAATCCTTAATTGAGTTCTACTCATGAGTTAGTGTATATAATTCATATACTAATTGCTTGAATATATGCGTGCATTAGGCTCAACTAGAGGAGAAGCTTAGTCAGGGACAAATTCAGGTCCAGGGCCAAAACGATATCCTGACGCAGGCGCTCGGGACACCGAAGCATCCTGGACGTGTCAGGGCTGCTGGGTATGCTATTACCTGAAATGTTATTTATTTAGTTACACAAATAAAATCGTAGCTAATTTGTATTTTATGATTTGTAGGTTCCTGACCAGGGCATCTCAACTGTTCAGCAGGAAGAAAAGGGAAGTGTCTGATGTTGTGGCTCGGCAAGCGAAGGAGATTGAAAAGTTAAAAGCCGAAGTCCAATCCCTTAAGCAGAAGAGAAACGCTGCCGAACAAGAGGAAGAAGGAGAGGTGGCTGGTGAGGCGTATGTTCCACAACCATACGCTCCTCAGGATGAGGTACAACCACAAACTTATGCTGAGGAGTTTATTTCCCTTAACAACCAAGGTATCCTGTACAATTTCGATGACCATGCGGCCCTTAATCAGCAAGTACAAATGATTAGTGGAGTTTGAATATCTTCAATATTCATCCGTAGTGAAGTAGGTTCTGCGAATATATGTGCTGCGGTGGGATGGATGAGCAAACTACTGTTATATATGTGTTATTTGTCGTTATACAGGCATGTTTAAAATTTTTGGGGTCATTCAATTACAACCGTTATGCTGCCGAAATTTCGGTAGAATTTGGATAAAATTTAATATATATATATATTATGTTCTGTTTTGTTTAGGGTCCACTCGCTCAACCGCCCTCAAGACGTGATGCGTCAAAGGGGAAAGCTCCGCTGCTTTCTCCACAAGGTCGTGGTGCACGGAAAGATGACTTGTTCACGGAAGAGAAGATGGCGTTGATCCCTAATTCGCTAAAATGGATGATTCATGAATTCCTGAGGCTCAAAGATAAACGTGATATAATCACAATTCCTGTCCCCCGAGGATTCATTGCACCGCGTACCCAGATCACGTTATCTGGAGAGGATTAGCAGCAGGTTGCTACGTGTGACTACATCGGCAACCAAGGAATGCTGTTTGGAATGATGTATACTCTTCTTTAATCTAATTAACCTTATATCAAATTATAGTCAAATTATTATAAGACACTAACACTTTTTTTGGCAGGCACATATGGGAGAGCATCAACGGTCTAAGGAAAATTTTCAAGTTTTACGACCCAGAGCTTATCGTAGTGCATGGGATCACCGATGAAGAAAAAAGTCAGTCGTTTGACGATGCGGCAAGACGATTAGCTAATTGGTTATCATTAATGAATAACAACCACCAAATGTTATTTATTCCTTGAAATATCGGGTAAACTTTATTAAATTCTTTAGTGCTAATTGTTCATTTCTATATTATGACTTCAAATTATTTTTATACTATCTTACTTGTATTCCAATATAATTTTCTAGGATGCATTGGACATTAGTGGTGGTTACGCTAAGGAAAATTATTCATTTAAACCCTGTAAAAGGCTGCCCAATTCCTGAAGAAATAGAACAAATGATCGGAAGGTAATAATTTAATGACTTCTTATTTAACAAATTTAAATTAACTAACGAATTGAAATGCTAATATAATTTTCCAAAATAGGGCATTCATGTATATAGGGAACGCACATGAGTATCTTGGCCCGTGGCTAGGAATTAACCAAGCAAACTGTCCAAGACAACCTAAAAACCAAGAATGTGGTTTTTATGTTTTGAAATATATCACTGACATCGTCGCACGTGCAAATCCCAGCCGTTACATACAAGATCAAAAAGCTGTAAGTTTTAATTTTTGATTATAGTATATATTTATTATAATAACAAATATATAATATACATATATATAAACTAACATAAATTTTTAATTTTTTTAACAGTTTAGGGGTAAGAAGCAATACGATCCAAAAACTGAATTGTTACCACTACAACGAAAGTGGATAGAATAATTGATGGCGGTGATTCACGGTGACGATTGAGGTTGAAAGGTCCAAGAATTTTTTTCATTATGTAATTTTTATAGATTAACTTGTAGTTAGATTTATTAACTTATTAATATTTTTAACTAATTTTACATTAGTGTTTGTGTAATATTTAATTATTTTTATGAAATTAAATTATGTATTTTACCTAAATTTAAATAATATTTAATTTACATTTTAAAAAATAAATATGTAATTTAAATTAAATAAAATAATATATAAATTAATAAATATATAATTAAAATTATATAATTAAATTAAAAAAAATTGAAAAAAACTGAAAATCGCTTGCTTTTGGCGTTGGTTGGTACGCCCCCTATGGCGTCGATTATTAGCTAATAACCGACGCCATAGGTACCCCTATGGCGTCGGTTATGAGCTAATATAACTGATACCATAGGAGTACATATGGCGTCGGTTCATATAAACCATTTAGCGTCGCCCTGATCAGCGTCAGTAGCGAATTTCGCGAAAACCGACGCTGAAAGGGCTTAAAAACTGCCTCTAAAAGGGGTTTTTGTAGTAGTGATTGAATATACAAAGTATCAAATTTATATTTTAATAAAATATAAAATACCAAATAGGTATATGTGGTATTATTCTTTAACTTCCCAACTGACATTCAGTTAAGTTAGTTAGTCATTAACTAACACAATTGTCAAAAATGACAAGCAAGCATAATGAGTCATTGGCCTATATGAAAAAAACTCAACTAAAAAAGGGAGAGAGACACAACATATAGTAGAAAGAGAAGTTAAAATAAAACAGATATATGAGAGAGAGAGAGTCGGGATTGGGAAATTGTATTGAGCAACATTGATAATTATATAGGATTAGTAAGTTAATGAGTTGGGATTATACCATGAATGATATACTGTGATTAGATTGATATTTTTATTTCTCATTAATAAATAAGGGTGGCGGTGCTTTTAAACTGGAGTAGGACCAAATTCACATTCAACTTTATATCTGAACCTGTATAATTCTCATGTGTTACTAGAAACTATCTAGATTTATCTCAGTATTTATATTTTTTGTTTGATATGTATTTTTTGGTTTTGTTCTTGATTTATTTGTTTTTTATTTAATATTTATTTATTTAAGTGTGATGGAATTACAAAAATTAATTCCTACATATAAATTTCCTACAGTATACATTTGAAAAATAATTAAATATATCTATTGTTAAAGATAATTAAAACCCTTTATCATGGTGACAAAGTCAAGAAGCTGACCATTAATTTGTGTTAATATTGAATGTTACTATTAGATATCTCAGTGTGTCTTTTATTGTGAGTACATATATATATCTATAGTATATATGAGATTTTTACACCTCATGTCAAAATTGACACCTTTTTTACATTTTTATCCTTACACGGTTTTTTAAACTTTTTTAACTTTTACATTTTTCAATTTTACTTTTCAAAAAGTTTAATAATTACAATTTTACCTTTTCCCTTCTTTCTTACACACGTACACGCACGCCACCTCATAAATCCTTTCTTTTTTTTTTTTTGAATTTTTCATTTACCTGATTCTTCCACTCTTCAAACCGAGCTTCCCACGATCACCATTATCAAGCCCTAACCAATTTCTTCTTCCCACGATCACCTTCTCCAAGCCCTCACCCACGTTTTTCTCAACCTACATTGTCATCCTCCTCTTTATTTTCTCTATATAAATGGCAACCACTAGAAGTGGTTCGAAATCACCATCTCCGGCGAAGAAAGTTTCTAAAAAATCCAAGAAGGCTCCAACTGTTACTTCCAAAGTCGAACCTAAGATGGGGTTAAAAAAATTGCTAAAAATTTAGTGGCTGATGTTCCAGAGACATCGGGCACTAAGAAAAGAGCCCCTCCTGTTAAAGTAGATGCTCCTAAGACTAAGAGAGCAAAAATTTCCAAGTCTGCACTCGATGTAAGTTTCTCTTTGTTGTTTTTAAATTTTTCTTTAGTTTTTTTCTGGTTGTTTTATTTCTGGTGTTACATTTGATGATTTAAAGTTTTCCCCATTTTTTGTTCTAGGTTTCCTCAGATTCTGATTTTGAGGATGAAGTGCATGGTGAGGACCAAAAGCCCAAAGTTGAATCAAAGGTAATTTAAATTTGCTTGGTTTCATTTTATTGTGTTAATTTTTACATGAGCTTTTTAGGTCACTGGTTTAGGTGTTTATTAGGATGTTTTTATGTTTTTTTGGTGTTCTTTATGTATTTCTGTCATGTATTGTGGTTGATGTTGTTTTGTTGTTTTTATTCAGTTGTTGTTTGGTTGTTGAAAAAAAACCCAGTTCAATTCGTATTTTGTCACAGTTTTGAATTGCTTTTCCCCATTGGTTGGTTATATGTTTATTGTGAATTTGTTTTCGGTTGTTTTACACACTATTGGTATTGAGAAGCATTTTACTAATTTCAATTGCAACAAGATCTTTCAGTGTTGTTTATTCTTTAGTTTTGTATATGTTTATTGTCAGTTTTTTCTCGGTTGTTTGTCACACTACTATTATCGACTACCATTTTCGAAATTTCATAACAACGAGTTTGTACAGTGTTGTTAATATTTTAGTTGTTTTTTTTTTTAAGTTGTGACGGTGTTGTTACCGTATTTTTGAAAGTTGTTTATCTCTTACATTTATCATACCGTAAGTGGTTTCATAAACGTTGTTTTTAGGTTTTTTATTGTTGTAATTTGGTTACTACATTTTTATATATTCATTGTTATTGTATCTAAGATTTGTTGCTTTTGTTTTTCTTTTTTGTTGCAGGTCCATGCTAGGACCTCAGTGAAGGTTGAAGGATTTGACCTACCAAAGAAAAATCCCCCTAAGGTGTCTTTTTTTTTAAAAAAAAATATTATTTTTATTATTTGTTTTCTATTTTTTTTAAGTTTTTTTTGTTTTTGTCCTGATTTATTTTGTTTATATTGATACAGGAATGGGATTATATTTATGACCAGAAGAATCTATTCATTGCTAAAGCCTTTTCCATCGCTACTTTCCGGGTGATAGAGAACATTAAGTCTTGTCTTTCGGATGTACGGCTTGAAATGTTTTCAAAAACTGTTTTGGTCATTTCCTTAACCTTCCCGATTTTAAAGTTCAACCCCAAGTGTTTCATGGGTTGTTGCTCGGGAGGTTCAGCAACCTAATGATGCTGAGTTGTGGGTAATGATACGCGGTGTTAGGCTTAGGTTTAGCATTGAGGAATTTGCATTGATTCTTGGGTTAGACCGTGAAGGTATTTGTAGTGTCTTAGATTTTAAGCAAGAGGTTAATAGTCTTTATGAAAGATATTGGCCAACTTCGTCCTCTATCCTTTAAGGAATCTGTTAGGGAATGTTTTACCACCAAGAGGTGGGGTGATTCTGATGAGGATGCTGTGAAGTTGGCAGTTTTGTATTTCGTGGAGTGGTTCTTGCTTAGTGGCACTAAGCATAAAAATGTACCCAAGTCTATTTTAGATGTTGTAGATAGTGGGAGGTACAATGAATTTGCTTGGGGCCGGAGTTCTTTTGAATTGACTATTTCCTCATTGAAGGGTAAGCTTGATAGTTGGGTTGAGGGGGTTAGGAAGGCAAGGAGTTCGGGAAAGAGGCCGAGTGTTTTTTACACTTTGATTGGTTGTCCTCATGTTCTTCAAGTTTGGTTCTACGAGTGTTGTAAGTACATGAAAGGTAAGTACTGCCAAAAGGAAAGCTCTCGTATTCCAAGGATCACTCAGTGGACATGCAATAGTCAACCTACTTTCAAAGTTTTGAAGACTACTATCTTTGATGTTTCCAAAGATAAGGTATATCTGTTTGTTGTAATTTGGTTTTTCAGTAGTTGTTTTTGTGTTGTTTTTCATTATTATTAATCTTCATAATTGAAATTTTAATTTTGGTGTTTTTTGATCAGCTGCAACTTTCAAATATGAGGCCCACGGCTGGTGAGTTCAAAGCTTTGAAACTGAGCAGTTTCAAGTTCGACACCGACTACAACTCTTACAAGAGTCTTCCTGTTCCCGAAGAGCCAACTGTTGCTCAGAGTGACATTTCTGTCAAGCTTGATGCCTTTTCTGAGAAATTTCATGGGTTGGAGGTCAAGATCGATTCGTTGCATACTTCCCAACAGAAGATTTCATCTGATTTGGTTGAGTTGAAAGAGTTTGTGTCTGCACAGTTTGTTTCTTTTGGTGCTCAGATGGCTTCAATGCAGACACAGTTTTCTACTGTTTTTGCCGATTCCTATGCCAAGGTATTTTAGTTTTTCAATAGTTGTTTTTCGGTTTTTTTTAAGTTGTTTTATACTAATTTAATTTGTAATTTCAATATAGGAAAAAGGCAGTGACTCTTCCAATGATGATGATGGAGGTGGTGATGAAGCAGATTTTGATTTAAATGAATCTGAAGAAACTGATGAAAATGAAGAAGAGAATGTTATGGGTGATGAGGAAGGGGAGGGTAGTGAAGGTGAAGAGAAGGATGGTCAAGCCGATGAAGATTCTGACTCAAAAGAAAAAAATGATAATGGCAGTGATGATGATGCCACTGATAGTGAGGAGAAGGTAGATAAGTAGACAATGTAACTAGGTTTTAGTTACTTTGTGTGGTTTATTTTGTTGTAAGTCCGTTTTAGGTAGTGCTCTTGTAATTCTATGTTATTGTTATGTCTCTTGTTATGTTTTATTTTTCAGAAATTTGCAACTATTTTCAGACTATTTATTTGTATTTATTATGTTATTTATATGGCTGTGTTTGTAGATTATGTTGTTCGCAATTTATTGTTGGTCTTCTTATTTTACTTGTTGTTTTTATTTTGTTATGTAGTTTTTTTTTAGTTGTTGAAGTCTTTCACAAAAAATAACTTCACTTTTTTCCATTTTCTTTTTCCTTTATTTTCTGTATCAAGAATTTCGTTGATTTCAATGACGGCCCTACTCAAATAGATGTTGAGGCTCTTTTGTTCGGTCAGGGTAAAAGCGAGTTGAGCTTATGGTAATGTTGCTTTTGTGTTGTTTTTTGGTTGTGTAAAGGTTGTTATTTTTTAACCATGATCTAATTCCTTTTTAATACCATATATAAACAGATGTCTTCAGATGGAATTGGTGGTGATCCTTGTAAACAGATTTCAGTTTCTGAAAATGTTGAGGTTACGGATCGTCGTCTTGTTTGTTTTGAGGTATATTTTTTTTTTTTTGGTTGTTTTTTAGTTTCTTCATACTTTTTGTGTTTAACACTGTCTATTTTCTTTCATTTTTGTGGAAAAAATATATTAGATGGGTGCAACAGGTCTCAATGTTGATTCTAACATTGAACTTGAAGATGACCCAATTCCCGTTGAAGAAACTCCTCCGGTTGACAAGAGGAAATCTAAGAAACCCATAGCGCTGACGTCTCCGTTTATGGAGTATGACTCTTCCATTTCTAGTTCTAAAGATGGTTCTGGTTATGGAGTTGTTAAGTATGTGGCTGGGTTGTGTCCTCTCGATGATAAGATTGGTGAAGATGTAGAACATAAAGACGAGATTGATTTTGACTTGTGGCTTGGTGAAGGACGCCGATCGAAGAAAGATCCGTAAGTGTTTATTTTCAGCATTTTTGTTGTGTTTTTGTATTTTTTGTTTTTTACTTTACTATTTATGTTTCAT
This sequence comes from Cannabis sativa, assembly GCF_029168945.1. Taxonomy (NCBI): domain Eukaryota; kingdom Viridiplantae; phylum Streptophyta; class Magnoliopsida; order Rosales; family Cannabaceae; genus Cannabis; species Cannabis sativa. The sequence goes on along the minus strand of NC_083610.1, from coordinate 45,966,105 downwards.
TTTTTTTTAAAATGTTAGGCATGATAAGGAGAAGGTTTACTTGAAGGGTAAGGATAAGATTGTTCCCCCTTTTCGTTTTGGCGTGGAAGATGTTGCAACCAAGATGTGGTTCCACAAGCTTGCATATCCTGGCCAATGTTTGACTAATTCTGTAAGTTAATTTATTTTTTCTTTTGATTTTTTTCAAAAATTTCAGTCTATAGTTTTCTTCATGTTGTTTGTTGGTTGTTTTTTTAGTTGTTGAAATATAATTTATTTTCTGATTTTCGAACATTTCTCATTTTTTATTGTTCAGCATCTGGACATCATTTTTTACTATCTACGTAAAAAAGGAAAGTATGCAAAGGAGCCAAAGGTTAAGTTCACAACCACCGATTGCTTATTCTTCAAAACCATTCATGCTTTGTATGAAAAATTTATTGCACAGAAAAAAAATCTTTCTTTGATAAGCACAACATGCCATTGCTTGATTATATAAGAGGTAGAAAAATGTTATGTGGTTCCCCTTGGCATTTGTGCGATCATGTTTTCTTTATCATCCATATGGAGACTGAATCACATTGGATTCTTGGTCGATTGAATATTGAGGAAAGGCGTGTGTACATGTACAACTCCTTGTCGACTGCTATGAAAGATAGTGCTGCTATCAAAGCTTGTCAGCCATTTGCGGTGTTGTTGCCCCACTTTTTTGCTTTGTTTGATGAGTTCAAAAAGGAAAACAAACCGGTTTGTTTAGACCCTTTCGAAGTTGTTAAGGTTGATGGTTTGCCTCAACAAACCTCGAAGTAAGTTGTTTTTATTTTTTATTTTCAAATGTTTTTAAAATTTGTAATGTTATTTTCCTTTTTTAAGTTTTTCTGCTGTTGTTTTTTGGTTGTTTTGCAGTGACTGTGGTTGTTTCGTTGCATCGTTCGCCGAATACTTTATTGATATGAAACCGATTCCTCCCATATTTGATGTTGAGAAACACCGTGATAGGCTTGCTGTGTTGTTCTATAAGTATGCTCGCATGAAAGAAGTGGAATTTATTGATAGTGAAGATGAGGCTCCTCCAAAGGGTCCAAAGAAGAATTTGTCTTAGTTATCTATTGGTTGTTGTTGGAAATACTACTTTTTTTTATGTAGCTTTTGTTTTTTCTATTACCAGATTATGTTCATAATCATAGACAAGTTGTTGTTTCTATCATGTTTTTTTCTTAATTGGAATTGGTTTTTAATTTGTTCATATTTTTGGATTTTTAATCTTTATATTTACTCTTAGTCATGACAGCATACTATTAACAACCTTATTACAACCATCTGACAAACAACTAAATTGCATTTGTAATCACTTTATGTAGTTTATTTTTCCTTCTTATTAATTTCAACCTTCTTCCACTCATTTAATTATTTAACTATAATATTTGATGTTCTTTTGTATATTAATGATAATAATACCAATTCCCTATTATCAATATCTCTCCACATAAAAAATCACAATAAAAAAATGTATGTAACAACCAATCGTAATATGCAGTATGTGTTTTCTAAATGTTTTAATATAGTTGTTTTTTGGTTGATGTGTAGTTGTTTCCACTTCTATGCTGTAATTCTTCTGCAGGTCTTTTTGTTATGTCCCTTTTGTCCACACTTGCCACCCTTTTTTTGTTTCTTTGTTTCCCAAGCTGCTGCCATTCTTCTTTTCCTCGGCCTTCCAGACTTGATTCTCTCCTTTGGAGGCAACACTATGATTTCTTCAAAAAAATCTGGAAGTTCCCATTCTCTTACGTTTCCAACTGGGTATACTGTTTCTTCATATGTTTGCAGCCATGCTTTTGATGTGTAGTATTGTGCACAGTAGTTGTATGTGTTTATGTTCAAGTCCTTCATGACGGCGACTGCATGGTTACATGGCATTTCATCTTTTTGAAATCTATTGCATGTGCACGTCTTCTCCTTCAAGTTTACTATTCTTGTTCTGTCTTCATCTATCACCTCAAACAGGTTCTGGTTTGCTGGTTTCACCTGCATGTTTTAAACCAACTTTAAAACAACCAAAAAACTATTCAAAAACAACTGTTTTTATTTTACTTTATGCGAGCGATAATCTGAACTTACTGTTAGTCGCAATGACTGTACATAGTTCCCTATGAGTTTTTTCTCAGATGATGGTGTCAGCCTTGTTGTGCATTTTTGTGCCTCCTTTCTATTATTGTATGTCCACTCTTGCATTTGTGCCCTCAAGCACTCCATTAATGTTGTCACTGGTGTTTCCCTTGCTGCTAAATTTGCTGAGTTCAGTGCCTCAGCTATGTTTGATGTCATGGTAGAGTACCTACAATTTGGACAGTTTCTGTCATAGTTCTACTTTTGGAAAAAAACTCAAACGCAATGCAAAAACAACGCAAATACAACGCTATAAATAGGTGAACATATCATTAATTTTATCCTTCTTATTAGTTTTCACCTGTTGTTTTCTGAATGATACCTTGACCATTTTTCATGGCCAATTTTCTCCAGGTACGGTCTTATGCGCTTATCCAAGTTGTCTAGCTCCCTCATATGGAATTCAAACTCCATTTCTGTGTAAGCTTTTGCAGCTGCAAAGAATGGCACTCTGAAATGCTTTGCATTTTTCTTGAATTTTGTTTTGAGGTTCGACAAGAGGTGGAAGATGCAGTAGCCATGTGTTATTTCAGGGAACACTTTCCTAGTTGCTTTGATGATGCTTTCATGTACGTCGATATTAGGCATTGACATTCTCGAACCCCGAATGCTTCTCTTATTTTTTTTAAGAACCACTCCCACGATTTATCGTTCTCAGAATCAACTATGCAGTATGCTAGTGGAAAAATTTTAGATTCTGCATCTTGTGTGTTGGCAGTGAGCAACGTGCCTCCATACGCGGCCTTTAGGAATGTACCGTCTACCACGATGATTGGTTTGCAGTTTGGCCAACCTTTTATAGCAGCATTCAATGCAACAAATGCATATTTGAAACTGTCATCATCATCTTTCTCTATGTCTATTAATGTTCCTGAATTTTAATCAAACAGGATTTTTTCAAACAACATGTACTCAACGAAATAACAACTCAAAAACAACTGTTTTTTCACAAATATTTTCAAAGTAAAATTTTTAAATTTTTTTTTACCTGGATTTGTTTTCTGTAGCATGTACAGGTATCTTGGCAAGAGATTGTACGACTCTTTAGCATTTCCATGTAGCTGGGTTTGTGCTCGCTCTTTATTACGCCATGCTTTCATGTAATTCATCTTTATTCCGTATTTGTCTTTCATTTCTGTCTTTATGTCTGCAGGGCTGCACTTTGTTTTCAGGTTCAAGAATTTTGGTTTTACAAAGTCTGCTATCAACTTTGATGTAGCTTGTCGTTGATCTCCAAATCTTATTGTAACTGCACATGTGTGTTCTTCTTCGTAGCTCCTTATTATGAATGTTTCTGTGTTTCCATTTTTTGTAGCCTTTAAACTCCATTTGCAGTTTGTGTCCAAACACACTATGTTGTATTCTTTTGTGCAAGATTTCACTACTTTGTATTGAAATGTCTTCTTGATTGCAAAGTAGCATAGTGTACTTATCAATGTTTCTTTGTCCTTGTAAATTTGCCCCTTCTCTATTGTTTCATGTCGTTTGTCATTGATGATCATCATTTACGTGTTGTCCACTTCCTCTTCTTCTTCTGGTTGTTTTTCTAGTTGCTGTACCATTTCTGCAGCCACAAGCTTTGCATAGTCGGTGAAGTCGAAATCTTCATCTACTGCTGTAGTTTTTTCTCTGTTGTTGTCTGGTTGTTGTATGGTTGATTCTGATGACACTGTTACTGTTTCTAGGAAAAATGCATCAACTTCACCAGATCCCATCGTCTGCGCAGAGATAGTTGTTGCTTGGAAGTTGTTGCCGTGTTGTTTCCGGAGTTGCCGCAAGTCTTCTGTCTTTGCGTTGTTCTCATACGATTCCATGATCATATTGTTCCACACCATTGTTTGGTTAGGTGGTGCCGTGTTACTGGTTTTGTTCACACACAATGGGTACCTTGTGAAATCAACCTCCTTCGTTAATAGCTTTATGTAGAACAACAGACTTTTGTCATCCTTGATTTGTAGTGGTTGGCCTCCTTCCTTCAGTTGATATTTCGAGTTGTAGTTGTGTTGATTCATGGTTGCATTGGAGTTCTTCCATCATTATTCTCATTAGTTCCTCAAAAGTGCACTTGGTCGAAATTAATTCTCCACTTGATTCATAATCAACATAGTTTCTGTTGTCATCCCAATGCCCATTGCTCTGCACCAATATTTGTAATGGTTCCGTTTCCTGAAATAATGTAAATTATTTACTTGGTTCAGTTTTTGTAGTTGCAAACAACTATTTTAATCTGTCAAAACAACCAATAAACAACTCTTTCCAACAATAACTTATGCATCTAACACTTTCATCTGACCGACTATTTATATAGGTTAAATCAACTATCAAACAACTATTTCAAAACTGATCACTAATTAATAACAGTAGATTCATATTTTCCAGTTTGTAGATCCCAAACAACTATTATTCCACTGTAAAACCACTTGTAAACAACAGTTTCAGAATAAAACACTGTAGCAACTATTTATATGCCTTAATGTTTATTTTCATGGCAGAAGCTAGTTGTTGTTTTTTTCTCAGATTCATCAATATTTCATTATTATTTCAATTTAATCCGGTTTTCATCAATTAATATCAAATTTCTATTCATCTACACTAAAATTTTTTTTCACGTTCATTAAAAAATTTGTTTACCTTCAATTCTCCTTCTGATTCAATCATGGGTGAGTTTCTTTGATTTCCAGCTCTCCTTCTACTCGGTTCTTCTCCTCTGATCGCGATTTCTTTGTTCAATGATTGTTGTTTTTGAGTTTTTTTTGTACATCAATGGAGGTTTCCTGGTTTTTTTTTTTTTCCTTTTCGTTTTTGATTTTGGATTTTCGGGATTCAGCTGGTTTCCTAGGAGTTCTACATTTTGAATTGAATTTGATTTTGCTGGTTTTTGGAAGAAAAATGGTTGAGATTGGGTTGTTGGGGTTGGACGGCTAGGTCACGAAGAAGGATCGGCTGGTCACGAAGAAGATGGAGTTTCCCTTTCCGTTTTCTCAGCCGGCATTTTTGTAATTAACAACTTTTTAATTTCCATTTTTGTTTATTTCCTTTTTTGGGGTCATAAATGTAAATTTCATCTATTTTTAGTCTATAATAGAAAAAATCTCTATATATCTATAGTATATAGTTAAGGAATTTCTTATAGGGTTTATATGTTCATAGATATTTAACTATATTTCTAATAACTTATTTATATGATATCTATATACCCCACTTGCATGAAAATATCGGAAGAAATAAGTAGGTGTGTATCTTTTGTTTGGCAAGGAAATTAATTAAAAGCATAATAAAATGCTATGTTGGTATATGTCGTCTTTAATTAATCTTTGGATGAATTAATAGGAATATTTATATAATTTTTAATATAAATAAAATCAAACTTAGGAGTAAGACTAATCAACTAGATATTTTCTTTTTCAGCAACATCAAAGTCTAAATAGAAAGAACAATAAAAGACTGGTTTTATGGTAGTCCTCAAATCATAAACCCTAGAAAAAATGGTGAATTTGTGAACTTATTAATGATCAATATGAAACTTCCATATTAATTTGTTTAAAAGAAAAAAAAATAAGAAACTTCCAAGTCATTTATAAAGGAATTCATGAATGAAAAAAAAATTAATAGAAAATATTTATTTATTTATTTGAGTATATATTGGAATTTATTACTTATTTCTCTTTTTTTGTTAACTTTTTTTTTCATCACCAAGAGTCAAGTAATCTTAAGAGTTGATCGCCTAATATTGGTAGATAGATATAACATGACTAATAATCTCACAACCTATGAAACTGAGCATTATTCTTTCTTCTTCTTCTTCTTCTTTTTTTAATAAAATAACTACTTTATTAAATTTAGCACTCAGTGTACGTACAAGATATCTAACATAAATGTTGGAGCATTACAACCAAAAATGATACGTTTAGAATTATATCAAGATAGTCTAGCAACATAGGCTGATTATAACAGGAAGTAAATAGTTAATCCAAAAATAGAATATGCTTCGATTAAAAACATTACAAACAGTGGAGATGGGATGAACATTAACATGCTTCGATTTGAGCTGGAGGCGAGTTAAAAGACAACCAATAGCAACTCGCCAGAAAAAGTTCTTAATTTTTGTGGTATTTTCAGTTGCTAGAGCTTCTGCCAGTACGAGCTCTAGGGTCATTTAATTCTTCAAGAAGGCGATAAGATGCACCTAAGAAGTAATCAAACCTTTCACCCATCCAAGACTAATGATGTTGAGAAGCTAAAAAACTTAAAAGAATACCCAAAATTAAAGTGGTATCACGAGCATTGAACGTATCACGAACCAAATCAACATCCCAAGTATCATTCTCTTTTTAATTTAATTAAAAAAGTCATAATTAAATATATCCAATCCTCACTCATAATTAGGCTTAGGGTCGTTCATCGAAACTGAAAAATTGCAGTTTAAATTTGGACCGCGACAATCTAAACCATTGTAGACCATAACTGGGAAAACCGTTTTTTGGTGGTCTGGTTAATCCGAACCGTATACTGCGTAATGGTTCGGTTGTGTTCGTAATAAATAGTTAATAGTTAATTTTGAACTTTTTTGTAAGTTAAGTTTTTTATTGTATGAATTTTAAATTTTTATGTTATGTTTGACTTTTGAGAATGTTTTTATAATATTATTTATATGTTATAGATCTATTACTTATCATGTTAAATATATATTTTGAAAAATAAAATTAAAAAATTAGTAAAAATAGTAAAAATAGTACAATTACTTAAAAAATGTGAATAATTATAAATTCTACTTAAATTGTGGTTTCGAACCAAACCAAACTGTTCCTAATCGTTTGGTTTAGTTTGAGAAATTTATTGGTCTAGTTTGGCTTCCAATATTTAAAAAGCTGTTATATTGGTTTAGTTCAAAAAAATATGAAAGTCCGGACCAAACAAATTCGTACATCCTTAATTAGGCTAAGTTTGGCAGGAAAGAAGAATGGTTGGAGAGTTTAGAAAATAAAAATGATGAAAAGGATAATTGTTTTCCTTTGTGTTGTTTGGTAATAGGAGTAAAGATTATTGGAGAACATTGTCCCACATGGATTAAATATAAAAGTATTGAGTCATATATAAGAGCATGAGCTACTCTACTCATCACCAATTAATTTTGAGATGGAATTGATTTTCAACAAAGATGAAAGGTTAGAGAGTACAAAAAATATTAAAATTACTATTTTAACTTTTTCTTGACATAATAAGATATAATTTTTAAATGGTAGAAAATAAATTTTATACTTATGTATATATTTATCTTTTTCTCATATTTCCCCAATTTTAAATAATTGAAACCCTCTTCCTCAGGGAAACCCTCTTCCTCCATGACCATCATAATCATTTTGGGGCCTTAAGTAAAAAATTAAAATTTGCTAAATACATAGTTTATTCTTTATATTATTTTTTAAAATATCTTTATATATTAAAAGTGTCTATCTAACGGCATTTCTTGGTTTAACATTCTTGGTTTAACAGAATATACTTAAAAATAAAAGAATATTCTGTTAAATTTAACGATTAGGTTTGATCTCCCGTTAAAAAATAAACCCAATAATTAAACCCAAAAAATTAAACAATCTTTTAAATAAATAATATTTTAAATATTAATAATCTCTTTTTAAATTAAAAAAATCATCTTATCTAACAAACCTATCTTGGGAGAATATTAATAATTTTTTTATTTATTTTTTAAAAAAGAAAAATATAGATAAAATATCTAGAAAAGATAATATAAAAGAAGATTGATTGTGTTGGCTTAGAGATTTTTGGGCTTGGGCTTAAAAAAATAATTAAAAAAAAGATGAAATGGGCTGTAATTAGTATTTACCTTATATGTTTGTGCTTATTTTTAGTTTTATTTTTAATTTTACCACCAAGAGGAGAAGGTTGAAAAATATTAGAATATGAAAATATTATTGGTGCTTATTAGTAATTTGCAAAGAATGTGAAAGTCTATAAATATATAGTTGTGTAGCTATTATTAGATATGAAATGAGATAATAGAACTTTTTTCAATTAGAAGATTAATGTACATTTTACTATTAATAACATACATTATTATAACACAACTATGTTTTACTTACTAAATATACTGACACATATTTTATTTTTATAAAACAAATCGTTCAAATAATTATACTATTTTAATTATTAATTAAAATAAAAAACTAAAATATTAAATAAAACTAACACTACGTGGCTTGGCACGTAACAATCACCTAGTATATTATAACAAACATCTAAGATCCATTATTATTATTTAAAAAAATAAAATGAAATATATATTTAGCTAAATAAAAATTATATGTTTAATGGGCTGGCACATAGTATTTTGAGTTATTTGCGACTGACAACGAAAATATTAAATTATTTGCATAATTACTGTTAACTTTTTTATTGTTTCAAATACCGTGTCCCTTTTTATTTGTTTTAGACACGTATACCATACAGAACAGATTACCTTTAAACACTAGTCTTTTTATTTATTATACATGTGGTCGCCCTTTTTCTTTATATCTTTTCAACACGCCCCATTAGAATTTTTTTAGTCTATTTCTTATACACACATTCTCTCTCACTTTTTTTATTATTATTTAAAAAGTTTAAAAAATATTTTTAGTTACACCATTAATCATTTGTATTTAAAATAAAGGTAACTTTTAAGTTTTGTTTTTTCTATTTAATTAATATAAAAAATTTCTCAAAAAAAATATTAATTATACCACGTTACAACTAAATTATTTACAAATATATTGCCATTTATTTTTGTACCGGTGATTTTTTTTGAACACTTGTGATTTTTTAAAATAAGTTGACACATATACTAATATACTTTAATAACTCTCTTCAAGGCTTTGACGCTACACATTTTTTTTACTAATTATTTTTTTTTTTGTCTTTATGAGGCTCATGACATATAAAGTTATTTTTTTAATAATGATGATAAATTTATCAAACATTCTCTATATTCTTCTATTTTTCTATTAAATATTTTAAGTTTTTTTTTAAATATTTTGTTAATAAATTAATAATTATTAAATTTAAATAAAATTTAATGTATCAAACAATTTAATAAGTTACAATTTTTTTTTTAATTTTCTATTTAAACATTACAAAATTAAATAAAAATAAACTTATTTTTATAAAATTATTTTAATAGATTTATAAAATTATTTATAAATAAAGTAAATATTATCTGAAATATGAGTTACATTAAAAAAAACAACCTCAAGGTATCTTAAATAATAAAATAACACAATATAGCCTAAAAATAGAAAAAAGAAACAAAGAAGTTTCTTCTAATAATAGTCTACTTTTTTTTTTGAGACAAAAATATATATGTTTTTCACATATTAAAATAGTTATTTTTATTATTTATCTATGTATAAAATTCTGAAATAAATTTTTTAATAGAAAAGTAACTAATTGATATCTTATTCACATCAAAAGCAACTAAATAGGTTCTTTTTTCAAAACTCAAAAAAAGCGAAAATTTCTGGAAATGACACTTTTCCAGTTTTTTCTAATTTCGGCAATTATTTTGAATTTCGGTATATATACTGACGTGGCACAACGGTATTTGTGTAAATAATTCTCTTAAAGGTATTTTTAAAAATAAAATCAATTTTAGGTATAATATTGTAAAAATCCCTAGTATTTTTGTAATTTTTTTTTCTTTTTTTGTATTTTTCTGTTTTTTTCCCTAGTTTAAAAGCAAATAGAAAATGAGACCTTTATTAAATACGAGTTTTTGTGCAACAGCTTAAGCTGCCTAATGTTTGGGTCAATCTTGTGCTCCATTAGGGTCGTCTTTAGTTTTTATGGAGTGTAGGACACAATTTTGAAAATAGACTTTCTATTTGAGAAATAAAATTATATTCAAAATAATTTTTTAAGGTAAAATTTCATAAGTTACTATTTTGATAAAATATTTACACTTTTATGTAATTCTTTTTTACTTTTTTATGGTATTTTATAAATACAAAAAAAAAACATAAAAATAACATAAAAAATAATAATATTAAAATAACATTAGAAAAAATATATAAATAACAAAATAATAAGAGTACAACATAAAAATACATTAAAAGAACATATTTTATGTAAATAAAATTTTAAAAATCGCTAAAGTATTTAAAATTCTATACCATCTTATTTTTGTAATTTTTTTTTTGTTTTATATTTTTTTTTGAAATTATCCAATTTTTTAAACCATTTTTAAGAAAAATAAAAATTGGGGAGCTTGGGAATCCTCTTGGAATAAGGGGCCTTCCCATCATAGAGATTGCCAAATAAAGGTGGCGTTTGGTAACACTTTTTTAATGAGTTTTTTGTTTTTAAAAGTAGAAAAGTGAAAATATTTTTCAAAAACATGTTCTATAAAACTGTTTTTACTTTTCAATTTTATAATTAGAAATTAAAATTTTAAAAACAAAAAAAATCACTTTCAATATTTTTTTAAACAGTTTTTTTTCTTAATCAATCTTTTAGATTACGACCAGATCCGGACCCAAATCCCCTCCCTACGGCCCTGGCGCTAAACTCGGCTTTTGACTTGAACCCGAATCCGACCCCGGACCTAGACCCGACTTAAATAAAATCAAAAAATAAAAATAAAAATGAACTTTACAGAACACACTTTTGTTTTCTGTTTTTAAAATTGAAAAACAAAAGTGGTTATAGAACGCATTTTTGTTTTTCAAAAATAAATTTTTTAAAAACAAAAATTTTACTTTCATTTTGTGATTAAAAAATTAAAAAATAAAAGTGTTACCAAACGGCGCCAAATGAATTTGTCAATTCTTTTGTTTCTCTCTCCATTCTTTCTCTTCTCCTACCAAACGTAGTGTTAATTATATTCCACTTGTTTTTTTTTTCCTGAAAGTTAATGTTCCACTTGTTGAAAAACAAATTACCCAATATTATATATATATACTAGCTTGATGTTACGTGCAATACACGTATAGTTAGTTTTTTTTTTAATTATATTTAATTAGGTGATGTTAAGTATAATATATGTATGTTTAATTTTTTTAATTAAATAATATTTTTTAAAATTTTTAAAATGAGATTTGAGATTTTGATTTTTGAATTTTTTTTTTTTAACTAATGCAACAACATTAGTAGATATATGCCTCCTATCAATTAGATTGTTCCTGGCTAATAATTTCTCTATAATTTTTTAGAGAAACAAGTAATATTTCTACAAAATTAATTTATAATATTATTTTTAATTTCTTTTTTCAAAATATAGATATTATTGTTAACTGTGAAAATACAAATATATAGATATAATATTTCTGTAAAATTAATTTATAATATTTTATTTTACAATCTTAATATTATGGTTAAGATGTGAAAATACAAAGATAGAAGGGGCATGGACATGGTTACATATCTAATGAAAAATTATACGCAGATAATTTCGGGAATGTGAGAGAAGAGTTTGCAACATCACATACAATCCTGCATAATACATTAGATCTTTTCATATATCAGATCACATTAAACAAAATAATGAATACGAAATTCTTAAGAAATAAAGAGCAAAAGTTGAGAATAATAACTTAATATTCAACGCTTATAGCAAGTACTATACGAAAGGGGAAAAGAATAAGTGAATGAAAATATATTGTAAATAATATTCATCATAAATTAATAAATAAATTATTTTTAAAAAAAAAAAATCATTTCAAATATAAATTAGTTTTTTAAAAAAAATAAATCTAACTGACTGGTATCTTAAAAAAAATCAAAATATTGCATCAACTGGACTATTGCCATAACAGATGTGTTGACCGAGATTTTCGGCAACTAATAAAATATTATAAAATTATTGAGCTGTAAGAAAGTGAGAGAAGGATTTTTACGTGGTTGGGGCGTTAATGAGCCTTAGTCCACGAGTCTTTGTTATTTATGGATGTATTTAATACAGAGATTATACTTGGGAGAATTTCACCCTTATAAATACAGAGAATGTTCTTGGTGAGTATTTACTCTACTTGCTCATATGCAGCCCAAGATTCTCGATCCCATTTAATGAGCTTTGAGGGGGTATTTATAGTGTTTTTGGTGGGGTAATCCCTAGAATCGTCCTTACAGGTGTATCTGTAAGTATCCATAAAGTTGGGTATTCCCAATGAATATACCATGGGTAATGCATGGTCAAATCCCTAGGTGCTGTAGGGTTTTTATGTGGAATGTCCTTATTGCCTTTTGATTGACGTGACTCTTCACAGTGTAGCCGTCGCTAGACTTAAATGATCATTACTGTGGCGCTGCTGGTTGGAGGTTGTGCCGTCAGACTTTATTGCGTGTAGCAGTCCCAACACGTTTCCTCCCATGCGGCATTTAATGCGACTTGATTGCTCAGGAGAAACCTGACACCTCGCGGAGATGCCTTAGCGTTGTGTGAGCTTCCGGGAGCATATTGAGTTCCATATGCCTTCTCCGGGACCTACGTCCGGGATGTTATCTTATGGCCTAAAGACTTAGCAAATATTATGAATTGCTTGATCCACGTGTCCCTGTCTGATTGGTCCACTTATATTGGGCAAAATTAGGGGCAACATTTACCCCCCAAGTCTTGTTTATTTGGAAAATGAAACAAGGCTTGCTCAAGTGCCTCCGGTTGACTCCTCGGTTTCCTGGCACGAGCTTTGAGCGCGTGGGGGTGTATTTAATGATGGCATTTAATGCAGCGATTCACTTTTTGCAGAGGTCGATTCGTTTCACGCCCATTGATTGATACGGCGCATTAATGGTGTCAGACGGATACTCAAGCGTTTCCACCGCCTTTATTGTAAATCAATCTGGTCCGTTGATCTTTGGGTATTTGAATCGTGCGCTTCCCTCACCGTTCGATTGGTAGGTGATGACGCCTGTTCCTCATGCATTTTTGCCTATAAAAGCCACCATCTTTTCTTCATTTCGGTTACTTCCCATTTCTTGCCAACTTTGCTCGAATTTCCTAGAGAGAAAATTCTCAGACCTAGAACGAAGCCTTCAAACACTTTGCGATTTTCCTTGTTCTTCTTTGCTCATTGCTACCAGTCCTTCTCGTCTTCACTCGACTTGCATCAGGACCCCAGTTTAACACTTCATCGTAAGTTTTTTGCATCCTTTGCTCTGTTATTGAATGGCATATTATTACTTGTTCTGTTTGTTCTTTTCTGGGTTTGCATTCGAGATTTCTTGGCATGCAAGTGTTTAAGTTCTTCATGTAGTCTGCTTGAATTTACTGCTCTAGTGGTAGGATTGCCATTGTCATGCCTCTGTTGTTATTGTGTATTTTCTTTGTAGAAGGCCATACGTTCTTCGTTTAATGGCTGCTTAGGGCATAGAACAGAATCTTTTCTTTCTGTTTTCTTTATCGCGTAAAATCGTCTTCTGTGAGTTTACTGCCCGACACTTGTCCAGGGAATCCTTCTAGGGTTTCCTGTGTGACACGTGTCCGGAGGGGGCCTCTTTCCAGCGGTTAGGGGACCCCCATTCCCTTTTTCTTGATTTAGGGTTTGGTAGGGGGCCTAACTGCTGGAATTTTACCCTTTTTTACAGAATAGAAAAATGTCTGCTTCCGGCTCAAAGTCCTCAAAGAAAAGTGGTAAGCGCATGGCTACCCTCGAGGAGGTCTCCCTGGGACCCGTTGCCCAGGAGGGGTATAAGTCCCGGGCGACCGGATGGGAAGCGGCTGAGCTTCATTCGACCTTGACCTGTCCCCACCAACTGGAGAACATTGTGGAGGTTGCTGGAATCAAGCCTTCCACTTCAGGAACCTACCACCCGCCACCTCGCGACGCGGAGACGCCCAACCACAACTACGGCGGCTTCGGAGCCTGGAGCCAAACGCACCTGATGGTCGGTGCCATGCTCCCTCTTCAGGATTACTTTGTTAATTTTCTAGTTTTTGTCGGCCTTGCGCCATACCAACTCATTCCCCAAGCTTACCGCCTGCTTTCAGGCTTGTTTATTTTTTATGCCGCCCGAGGATGGGGATCTCCCCGCCCGGCAGAAATTTTGTATTTTTATGAACTTGTTTCCGTCCCCAAGAAGGGGGACAAACTTAAGGACGGTTTTTATGGGTTCCGGGCCCACCCTGCTAATGAAGGGGTGGTCCCGTATAACAGGCAGACTCACGTTAAGGAGTACCGCCATCGCTTTTTCTTTTCCTCTAGATTTAGGGCAATGGACCATCCGGAGCTCCTCATTGAGTGGGTGAGGATCCCTCCATATGAACGGACTGCCCCTACCCAGGCCTTTCTTCGGAGAGCCCAGGCCTTTGCCTCTTACGACCGGGCCGATCTTGACGTCGGGGGTTTGGTCACTACGGAGAACTGCAGGAAGGCCAAACTTATCCTTCCGCATCAATCCGTGGAGGACTCTAACCTCTCCCGGGTCATCTGTCCCAATGTGAGGGCGCCGGTCGCGGAGAAGACCTTCCGGGACGAGATCATCGCCACGGCAGAGAAGAAATACTAGGAGTATCTCTACCGAAAGGCCCAGGAGAAGGCATACTCTAAGGCCCAGGCGGCCTCCGGGAGGGCGCTCCGTGTGGGGAGCCCGGTGGAGAGAAGAAGTCAGGCGATTGCCGAGAGGCCCCTTCACATTGGGGATTCATCGGAGAGAAGGGCTCCCAGGCCACAGCCTTTGGTTCCAGAGCCAAACACTGGGGCTCCTGGTGCCAGCACTTCCGGCGCCGGCGGTAAGTCTCCTTTTGTAATTCATTATGTTCCTTCTGTTGGCGAATATGCCAGTCGTAGGCCCGTAGGGTTCGACGAGCGTCTGTATAGGTTTAGGATGCCCTCGACCCGGTGGGGGGATCGTTTGAAGGAATTTTATTTTTCAAACTTATTAGATTTCCTAGGTCGGTCCCGGATGGGTTCTGGTCCTCCGGAGTCCGTTCCCTTAGCTCCTTCAGCTTACATTACATCCAGCTGGTTTCGGCCTTCGGACAGCTATCTCGGAGATGATGCTGCCAGCATGAAAGTCCGAGTAGGACTAGCTTATTTGCCATATCTTGCGTCGGTGGTTTTCCACGGATGTTCTAACACTTGCTTATTTTTGTTGTAGCAGGTATCTCCATGGACGCCATCTTGGATCAGCTTGTTGGGGTTCACACTCCTGAGGCTCCTCCTGCCTTTACTTCTTCCCCAATGGCCCCTGCTCTAAAGATTTCTTCCAGCGCCCCCCCCCCCCGACATTATTGATTTAGTGGATGACGAGGAGGTGCTGCCGGGAGAAGGTCAAGAAAAGCAATGGGGCTTTTCTGAGCAAGTTGAAGAAGGTGCAGGAGGGCTCCGGGCTCTTCCTGAGGAAGTTGAAGGTGAAGAAGAGCAAGAAATTGCTCTGATTCGCAAGCGTAAGGGCAAAATGATTGCCCAGGAAGAGCCCAAGCGGCCTCGGAGAGCTGACACTCCGGCCCACGGTCTTGATGGTGGGGTCTCTCCCATGGAAGAGCATCCTGCTCCTCCCAACATTGTGCTGACTCCAGTTCCTGGAGACGAGGCGAGGCAAGAGCTCCCGATAGCCAAGCATAACTATGCCATGGACGAATACTCCCGGGGGTTTGCCGAGGTGTAAGCCCTTAGGAGGGTTCTGCGGGTTGAGGTGCAAGCAACCATCAACAACCCGGAGTACCAGGATCCGTGGGACCTAAACTTGGACCCCCTGTCGGACTGGTTCCGTCGCTTCCTTGGGCCCACCTTGGCTCCCTTCGCCGCGGAGATGACTGGCGAGTTTGCTTCTCAGCTTACCCGGTGCGCGCCTAAGCGGTTCGCAACTTGTGCCTCCCTGAACTCTATCTTCCAGGTCCAGGACCTCTGCCACTCCCTCACTGTGGTAAGTGCTTTGTAATCTTGCTTTTCCCTTTATTTTTCTTTTTCGGGGATTCTTTCTTACACTTGTATTGTTGTTCAGCTTGCTGCTGAGGCTGGCCACCTCTCCAAGAACATAATTAACCATGGCTTCGTTTTGTCTGATTTCGGGGACATGAACGACGTCAGGAAGGTCCTTCAGGATCTCACTGCAGAGAGGCAGCTTTACCAGGAGGCTGCTGAGCGCCGGGAGGCTACTGCCAAGGCCAATGAGGAGGAGGCCAAGCGGAGGGAAGCCTAGGCGGAGGCCATGATCCGAGATGAGGCCCAGCGGAGGGACAAGCTGGAGGCCCAGCATCAAGAGGAGCTGAGGGCGGAAAGTGAGGCCGCTGCAAAGGCCAAGCGGGAGCTCCGGGAGGCCAGGGAAGCCTTGGACGAGATGGTTGCCAAGGTGAGATCCTTAGAGGAAACTCACCAAGCAAACTTAGAGTCCGGGGCCGCCCTAGCCGCGGAGCTGAAGGAGCTCAGGGACTTCAAGGAAGAAGCCTCCAAGAAGGCAAAAAGAGCCGAGCTTCTCTCTCCCGTTTCCTGCGGCCGGTTCCCTAAGCGCTTCGATGATGGAGTCTTCATGGCTTGGTCTACCAACGACCAAAATATCAAGCTTACTTTCTACCCCAAACCTGAGGAAATGATTGCCAAATTTCGGGAGAAGAAGAAGAAGCTTGATGCCATGGTAGAGGCGCGTATCGGACCTCGCCTTCCTCCACGTATTGATTGAGCCGCTTGAGATGAACCTAGTACAACCAGGATTCCACCCACTTCTCTTATTATTATTATTTTTTTTATACATAGTTGCTGCTACCTTGGGACAATATATTTAGGTAGCTGTTTTTTATTTGAAGGGGAGACAATTTTTTAAGGCCTGTCCCCGGGCCACTTGTATATATTTGACCTGCCCTGTGGGCTAGGATATTTATATGTGATCTCTTTTGCCACATATTTCTCTTTTTTGACCTGTCCTTTGGATCAGGATTTTTATACTTATGCTTTTTATTTTTGTGCATACTTTTTGACCTGCCCTTTTGGTCAGGATATTTTACTTAGTTTGTTTTCTGTCTGTCCGTGCGGTATACCCTAGTACCCCCCTGAGTGGCATAGAAACTTTGTTTTTAAGGCACTCAGTTTTATTCAACATGTAGAGGAGGTATACTTTTGGACGGTACAAACTCTTTGAACAAAGTCTAAGTTATATCTTTGCTATTGGTAATATTTTCTGAGGTGATCGGCATTCCAGGCTCTTGGCACAATGGTTCCATCCATTCTTTTTAGCTTGTAAGTGCCGGAGCCAATTTCGTCCTCGATTTCATATGGTCCTTCCCAATTTGGACCAAGTACCCCCACTCCGGGTTCCTGGGTGGCTGGGAAGACTCTTCTTAGGACCATATCCCCAATAGCAAATTTTCTGTTTTTAAGCTTAGAGTTAAAATATTTGGTCACCTTCTTCTGATAAGCTGCCATCCGTATTTGAGACTCATCCCGGAGTTCTTCGACTTGATCCAAAGCCTCTTGAAGCAAAGCTTGATTTGTGGCTGGATCGTAAGTCGTCCTCCTGTGGGATGGGAATAACGTTTCTACCGGGACCATCGCTTCACAACCGTATGCCATTGAAAAAGGCGAGTGACCGATCGTGGTTCTGGGGGTCGTCTGGTAGGCCCATAACACCCTTGGCAACTCTTCAGGCCAGTTGTTTTTGCAGGCCAGCAGCTTTTTCTTCAAGCTGGCCTTTAGGATTTTATTGACTGCTTCCGCCTGACCTTTTGTTTGAGGTCTGGCCACCGCGGAGAAGCTTTTTACTACTCCGTGTTGGTTGCAGAAGTCAGTAAATTCCTCACAATCGAATTACTTTCCATTGTCAGAGACTATTTTGTGAGGCAAGCCATATCGACACACTATGTTTTTAACAACAAAGTCCAGTGCTTTTTTAGCAGTTATTGTTTTCATAGGCTCAGCCTCCGTCCACTTGGTGAAGTAGTCTACTGCTACTATTACATATTTTACTCCCCCTTTTCCTGTTGGCAGGGATCCAATAAGATGTATTCCCCAGACCGCGAAGGGCCAGGGACTAGTCATCAGGGTGATTTCATTTGGAGGAGCTCTCGGTATGTTCGCGTACCTTTGGCACGAGTCACACTTTTGGACATAGTCTATACAATCTTTTTTCATTGTTGGCCAGAAGTACCCTTGCCTCAATATTTTCTTTGAGAGACTGGGTCCTCCCGTATGATCTCCACAGAACCCTTCATGGACCTCTAGCATGATTTGTCTAGCTTTAGGGTCCGATACACGCCTTAAATAAGGCATGCTGAGTCCTCTTTGGTAGAGAATTTGATCCATCATTACATAACGATGAGCCTGATACTGAATCTTCCGAGACAGTGCCCTTTCTTGGGGCAACTCACCTTTTGTTATGTATTTTATGATGGGGACCATCTAGCTGGGTTCTTGCCCAACCGTTAGCGTGGTCTCTTTTATTTTGATGCTTGGCTCTGCCAAGCGTTCCACTGGTACGACCCCCAGCTCTTCGATTTCACTATCCGAGGCTAACTTAGCCAGACAGTCCGCGTGAGCGTTCTTTTCTCGGGGGATTCTTTCTATTGTGTAGTCCCTGAACTCGTGGAGCAGCTCTCGTTCTATTGTTACGTACGTGACCATTCGCTCACCGCGGGTTTGGTATTCTCTGGATACCTGGTTTACGACCAGTTGGGAATCACTATAGACTTCCACTCTTTTGGCTCCTACAGCTTTTGCTAATTTCAGCCCTGCTATCAGGGCTTCATATTCGGCCTCATTGTTTGAAGCTGCGAAGTTAAACCGTAGGGCCGCGTGGAGTCGCAGTCCGGTTGGTGATACCATAGCCACTCCGGCTCCGGAACCGTTCTCATTGGAGGCTCCGTCTACAAATACCCTCCATGTGGGGATTGGCGGTACCGGCGTATTCGCGGTTGCCTCGGCTTCGTTGCATTCAGTAATGAAGTCCGCCAAGGCTTGGCCTTTTATAGAAACTCGGGGTATGTAGTGCAAGTCGAAGTGACTTAGCTCCATTGCCCACTTGAGGAGCCTTCCGGACGCTTCAGGTTTTTGGAGGACCTGTCGGAGCGGGTGATTGGTCAGAATTTTGATCGGATGGGCTTGGAAGTATGGCCTCAACTTCCTTGACGCCATCAGGAGGCAAAACACCAGTTTTTCAATGACCGGGTATCTTGTTTCGGCCCCTATCATGCGCTTGCTGACATAGTACACGGGATGCTGAGTTTTCTCTTCTTCCCGGACCAAGGCAGCGCTGACCGCGTGCTCGGAGACGGCCAAATAAAGAAATAGGTCTTCTCCGAGGACGGGTTTTGATAGGATAGGAGGCTTGGCCATGTGCTCTTTTAGCTTTTTGAATACCTCCTCGCACTCGTCTGACCATTCGGACTTTTGGCACTTCTTTAGCACTTTGAAGAAGGGTATGCACTTGTCCGTGGACCGTGAGATGAAGCGGCTTAAAGCAGCTACCTTTCCGGTCAGGCTCTGCACATCTTTATGTTTTTTGGGGGATGGCATGCTCAGGAGAGCCTGGATTTTTTTTTCGGATTTGCCTCAATCCCCCTTTGACTGACGATGAAGCCCAGGAACTTTCCTGATTTGACCCCAAAGGTGCACTTCTTTGGGTTGAGCTTCATGCCGTATCTCCGGACAACTTCGAAGCATTCTTCTAAGTCGCTTGCATGGCTGTTGCATGCTTTGGATTTGACGAGCATGTCGTCCACGTAAACCTCCATGTTTCGCCCCAGGAGGCCTTTAAACATCCGGTTAACCATTCTTTGATAGGTTGCTCCAGCGTTTTTCAGTCCGAAGGGCATGACTAGGTAACAATATACCCCCTTATCGGTCCTGAAGCTAGTGCACCAGGACCGGATTAGCCAGCCACTCTGGATAGTATACGTCGCGGATCATGCCGTTAGTCAAAATTTTGTCCACCTCTTTCTCTAGAGCTTCGGCTTTCACCGAATCGAGCGGGCTTCGCTTTTGCTGGATGGGAGGCATGTCCGGATTGACGTTGAGTACGTGGGTAATGACATGAGGGCTTATGCCAGTCATGTCTTCTTGGCGCCATGCAAAGATGTCGACGGCGCCCTTCAGTGTTTTTATTATTTTTTCTTTTTCCTCCGGATCTAGGTTCTTCCCTAGCCGGAGTACTTTGGTGGAGTCGATGTCGCACACTGATACTTCTTCGACGTCCTCCATTGGTTCCACAATTCTTTCGGACCCCACACGGGGGTCCAACTCATCCTCTTCAGCCACTTCTGGCTCAGCTGACTCCCGGACCATTAGCACGGGCAGGTGGGTTGCGACATTATAACATTGTCTTGCTTCCCCCTGGTTTCCCCTCACAGTTCTGATTCCGGCCTCCCGGGTAGGGAACTTTAGGCACAGGTGCCGAATCGATGTGACTGCGCCAAAGTCCACCAAGGCCGGTCGGCCGAGGATCGCGTTGTAGGCTGTCGGACAGTCCACCACTACGAAGGTGCAGTATTTGAATGTGCTCTGGGGGGTGTCCGGGCACAAGGTGACTGGGAGCCTTACTTTTCCCATTGGGATAAGTGTCGTCCCGTTAAACCCTGTGAGCTGGGACCCACTGGGTGAGAGGTCCCGGTCTGTCAAGCCTATCGCGGTGAAGGCTTCTTTGAAGAGTAAGTTCACGGAACTTCCATTGTCAATTAAGACTCTGGCCACCACCTTATTCGCGATGGGGGTCTCTATGACCAACGGGTCATGATGAGGGAAGCGCACCGTCTTGGCGTCTTCTTCCGTGAACGTGATGGGTTGGTCCATCAACCGGGGCCTTTGAGCTGGGAGCTGAGTAACTTCCTACACCTCATTGTGTTTCGCGGCCCCGGCGTATCGCTTAAGCTCCTTGCGAGTAGTCCCTCCGATATGGGGATCTCCGGAGATCATGGCTACCCTCCCATTAGGCCGAGGCGGCAGACCGGGGATATGCTGGGCGTCACCCGTGGGAGCAGCTGGAGCCAATACTCCTGCTGTACCCCCCCGGTGTTCCCTGAGGCATACCCACAGTCGCCTGACCCGGATTGAGGTGGGGCAACCTATTCTTGATCCACTCGTAGAGGTGGCCTAATCGGATTAGATTTTCTATCTCGTCTTTGAGATTCTTACATTCACTGGTGCTATGACCAATCTCGTTGTGGTACTCGCATCTCTTGCTCGGATCTCTCCGGGAGCTATCTTTGTACAATGGTTGTGGTCTCCGGTAGTGTGTATTTTGCCTAGTAGCAAAGTACACACGCTCTTGGGAGTCCGACAGCTCCGTGTATTGAGTATACTGGGGGGTGTACCCCTTTTTCTGTCGCTTCTCTCCCGTCCGGGTGCTACCTTTGGAGGATCTTTTACTCCTCGAACCCTGGGAAGGGCCTGTCAGGCTAGCAGCCGGAGCAGAGTGTGAAGGAGCTTGTCCATTCACTCCGGACGGGTTGCCAAAATGGGATGATGCCGGTGTCAAGGCTTGGCCCTGGCTATATCCGGGGGTAGCAGAGAATTGTATGCCACTTGCTTGTGGAGTTGCGGTCGGGGCAGTGCCCGAGGGCGATACTCCGGGCATGTACCCTGCTATTCCGGTGGGATAGTATCCTCCATAAGCCACGATTTGGGCTTCTTCGAGGTTGATATATTTTTGGACTCTCTTCTGGAAGTCCTGGAGCCTAGCAGCTCCTTCTTGCTGCAGCTCATTCCAGAAAGGAGTCCCAGTACGGATGCCTGCTTGGAGAAGTGCAAGCTGTTGTCCGTCGTCAACTTTCTTGGTTTTCGAGGCTTCCTCTCGGAACCTCTTTATGTAATTCTTCAAGGTCTCGGTGGGCAGTTGCTTGATATTAGTCAAGGCACTGACCTCCAGATTGACCTTTCTTGCGGCGACAAACTGTCTCCGGAAGTTGGTCTGTAGTTTGTTCCAACAGCCCACGGATCCTGGTTCCAGTTTCTTGAACCATTCCTCCGCGGACCCACTTAGGGTAAGTGGGAAGCACAGACATTTGGCGTCATTGTTGACCCTCATGACCGTCATGACACGGTTGAACCGTGACAAGTGGTCGCTAGGATCGGAGTTCCCGGTGTAAGCTGCCATTTCGGGCATCTTGAAGTTCTTAGGGAGCTCCGCCTCTAAGATGTGTTTAGCACAGGGCTCTCGATCCTCGCTGTCCGAGTCGGAGTCATCTCCTTTCTGTCTCCGGGAGACTCGGGCAATGTCTTTTCGAAGTATGGCGAGTTTCGCCATAATTCCTTCATTCAACGTACCCGTGGAGACCGCGGGTCCGTATCTTTTTTGGTCAAGGTGATCTCGGAGATCACCTTGGTTCCCATTGATTTGATTTCTCAGATCAACGGGAGGACACCTCTGTCCTCTTCTCCCTCTACCCCCAGGCTCTTGGTGTACGGAAACGCTTTTTCAGTCCCCTCGATCCTGAGGGACAAGGCTCCCTTTTTGGGGCTTGCCCCTCTACGGACCTTTCCCTTTAGGGAAATCTGAGCGGACCTTTCGCGGATCCTGCACCTTTTTCTTTCGCCCTGGGGTAGAAGTAGGGTTTTTTGTTTGATTCCCTTCAGCAGGGTATCTTATAGGGCTAGGCTCCCTAGATTTCTGCTGCTGGGAATTAGGCGAAGACGTCGCTGGCTCCTTGTCGAGTCCAGCAGTCATTGCCTTGGGGTGCACGTGAATGCCAGCTGCTTCCATGGCTTTTTGCATGGCCAGCATCACTTCTTGCATTTTCTGGTTTTGCGCTTTCTGAGCTTCGATCTCAGCTTCGTGATCGATAGCTTTTTGTCTGAGAAGCACCAGTTCTGAGTAACTACCTTCGTCATAGGCATACTCGTCGAGGTTTCCCTCGTAGTCATCATCGGGGACTATTTCTTCTTCCTCGGACTCCTCTGCTGCTCTTGAGGCTACATCTTCCTCAATTGGGTCTTGAGCGTCTTCGAGAGGACGAGGCTGACGAGTACTTCTAGTCTCCACCATGCTTGTGAAGTCAGATGTTTGTTTACAGTAGCTTTCTTCAGCTTTCAATGAAAGCACCAAAATGTTGACCGAGATTTTCGGCAACTAATAAAATATTATAAAATTATTGAGCTGTAAGAAAGTGAGAGAAGGATTTTTACGTGGTTGGGGCGTTAATGAGCCTTAGTCCACGAGTCTTTGTTATTTATGGATGTATTTAATACAGAGATTATACTTGGGAGAATTTCACCCTTATAAATACAGAGAATGTTCTTGGTGAGTATTTACTCTACTTGCTCATATGCAGCCCAAGATTCTCGATCCCATTTAATGAGCTTTGAGGGGGTATTTATAGTGTTTTTGGTGGGGTAATCCCTAGAATCGTCCTTACAGGTGTATCTGTAAGTATCCATAAAGTTGGGTATTCCCAATGAATATACCATGGGTAATGCATGGTCAAATCCCTAGGTGCTATAGGGTTTTTATGTGGAATGTCCTTATTGCCTTTTGATTGACGTGACTCTTCACAGTGTAGCCGTTGCTAGACTTAAATGATCATTACTGTGGCGCTGCTGGTTGGAGGTTGTGCCGTCAGACTTTATTGTGTGTAGCAGTCCCAACACGTTTCCTCCCATGCGGCATTTAATGCGACTTGATTGCTCAGGAGAAACCTGACACCTCGCGGAGATGCCTTAGCGTTGTGTGAGCTTCCGGGAGCATATTGAGTTCCATATGCCTTCTTCGGGACCTACGTCCGGGATGTTATCTTATGGCCTAAAGACTTAACAAATATTATGAATTGCTTGATCCACGTGTCCCTGTCTGATTGGTCCACTTATATTGGGCAAAATTAGGGGCAACAAGCATGTACTCAAAAATTTAACCTAAA
Source organism: Cannabis sativa (assembly GCF_029168945.1). NCBI lineage: Eukaryota > Viridiplantae > Streptophyta > Magnoliopsida > Rosales > Cannabaceae > Cannabis > Cannabis sativa. Next base: position 45,942,197 of record NC_083610.1, on the reverse strand, counting down.
AAAAAATTTAATTTATACTTTACCTCGTCAGTCAGCAAATTCACTTTTTTTTTAATGTGGAAAAACACCAGCAAGTGTTTTAATTGCTTATCCTGCAAGAACAACAACAACAAGTTAATGACAAATTCAAGACATTGAAGCAAGTGATTTGATCTCCTATTTAATTTTAAGAAAACTTCATACTGATTTAAAAAAAGTCATTACCGACAGCATAGATACTAAAAATAACAAAAAAATTTCAAAAAATTTGGAATATCCGGTTTGTTAGAGAGATATGTGGCTAAGATGATTTTTTTTTAATTTAAAAAAAAAAGATTGTTTAATTTTTTGGGTTTAATTATCGGGTTTATTTATTTGTTAACGGGAGCTATTAACATCGTTAAATTTAACAGAATATTCTTTTATTTTTAAGTATATTCTGTTAAACCAAGAAATGTCGTTAGATATGTACTTCTAATATATAAAGATTTATATAAAAAAAATAGTGAATAAAATCACAATACAAGAAAAATATCATAATTTGAATATTAGATCTAATATTCATGCATTAATCAATCACATACAGACAAAATTATGTTGTCCTTTTTATTTTTATGTAATAAATACTATTAAGGTAAATATTCATTGAAATTCATGTAATATGAAAACATGGATAATTAATATTAAGGTATATATTATTTTGAATATTATATTTTACAAAAATAATTAATTAGATTTTTTATTTTATTAAATAATAAAATAAATTTTATATTTTTTAAAATAGTACAAATAAGATTTTGAACTGCTTTTTATTAAAATAAGTTTAATAATAATCTGATTTAGAAGTGTTATGACAAAATTAGTTATATTTTTTTGTATCTGTTCGTATTAGATATTGTCTTCAAGTTAGTATTTTATTTTTACTATTTTGAAAAATACAAGATTTTTTTTATCATTTAACAAAAGAGAAGATCTCATCAATAACTTTTACAAAATAATTGGACCCTCTGTTTTGGACCCTCTGTTTTACAAAAGTTACCAATTGGACCCTGTATTTTGTTAAATGACAAAATGGACCCTGTATTTTCTGAAATAATACAAATAGGACCCTGAATTGATTTTTTGTCAAAATAAAGTTTAATTATAATCCGATCTAAAAGTGCTATGACAAAACTGTTTACATTTTTTGTATCTATTCGTATTAAGCATTGTCTTCAAGTTGGTTGTATTAAAAAAAAAGTTGTCAAAAATTAAGCTCAGGGTCCTATTTTTACTATTTTAGAAAATACAGGGTCTATTTTGTCATTTAACAAAATACAGGGTCCAATCTGTAATTTTTGCAAAACACAGGGTCCAAAATGGTATTTACCCTTTAAAATAATATTTACCCAAACTTTTATTTACCTAAGACCAAATTTTATGCTAAATTTGGTACAAAATTTACTGTATGCTAAATTTAACTAACTTTTTAGTACACTATTAAAGTATATTTTTTATTAAATGCATTATATTTTAACTTTTTACTATTTATTTATACAGAGATGATCTAACTGAAATATTCTACCTATAAAGAATAAAATAATTAATTACTTTTTTATTATTCCCCAAATTCCCGACCCCCAAGAAAACTGAAACGTAGCAAAGCTTCAATTAAAATAATAATAATAGAGGGGTAAAATCGTCATTTCGAATGGCGATGATGATGATGATACATGGTATACATGGTACATGATAGAGGATGGGGCATGTGGGTATGGGGATATGAGAGTGGATCTAGATATATTCCAGGCATGTGATTGGGCCACGTGTCAGTCAAGCTAGATTTGACTGTTGTGGATCAAGAGCTTCTCTCCTATTGGTGGATAGATCATGAAAATATCTAAGAGCTGTTGGGTGCGTCTTTTGCCAGATATTTATGTCCTGACCGTAATTGCTGCCCGATCCTTCCCAGCCACTAATTACCTCTCAACATGGTTCCCGGGCAGACCTGCCCGTTCTTGCAACGTGGATGAATTCGCGATCATCAGATGCTTGCCTCGATTACCACGTTAGGCTCTCTCATATTTCCACCAACTGCTACCTTACATTTATTAATTTAATTAATTTAATCATTATTCATCAGATTTGCCACACGTAGTTTTAATTGTAATCAACGGCCACGATTCAGACACATCATTCTCATATGTTTCAAATGAAAAATAGGTCATCTTATAGATTAATTTTTGACAAAAACACTTAAAAATTTAACTGTAAATAAATATTTAAAATTTAATTTTTACTACAAATATACATAATAACTAATTAAATTGAACCCTTAACATGCTTTTATAATCAGAATAATTAATTAGAAAAATAAATCCATTTTAAAATAATCAAAAATAATATTTTATTATGCTATTTTCTTAACTTTCCGAAAAGAAAATCATAATCATATTATTTTGTTTACATAAATAGGAAAGATAATCAGAATGCTTTAATTTGATAAAATTGTTATTATTACAACATGGAATCATTTTCTGTTTATAGATTTAAAGGACATAAAATTAAAATTAAAATAAACTAAGTTAGGAAAGAGAAAAATATTTCTTATAAAAATGGGAGTATAACATTTCTCTTTATTTTCTCAAGTGTGGACCTCATTACATTCTCTTTTTCTAAAATTTAGTAAACAATTGTATGAGAATCAATATCATACCATTGATTCTTATTTCCTTTAAGTAAACATGTCATAAGAGTAATATTATGTCTATAAATACTATCTTTTATTACAAATTATATGTAATAACTAACTAAATTGCATATATATTTTTTTTTCATTTTTTAGGGAGGGCGACTGCCCCGCCTCGCTTTTATGTGGTCCGCCCTACCTGGTCGTTACGTGTCAAGTTATTATCTACGTGTTATTTTCTTATTAGTATATTTGAATTAATTTTTATATAAAAAATAAAAATTTAATGACCTGGATCAATCAAGTACTGTCATGTGGTTATTAACTTAACACTTAATGACCATGTACCTATCGAAGTTTCAAAAATATAACTTAGTTATTATTATCGTCAAAAATTAAATTTAAATATTTATCTACAACAAGAACATAAACTTAGAATTTATACCGCAAATTAATCTTAATTATAAATAATTTGGTTTAGCATCTTTAAATTCAATATACATTATTATAATTACAAACAATATTACAATCTTTTTTAATTTTATTTACAATTTAACACAGCAATATCAATAGAGATCAATGGAGAGTAAAATTTTAGGGTAAATACCATTTTAGATTTCGTATTTTGTAAAAGTTACAGATTGGACCATTTTTTTGTTAAATGACAAAATAGATTCTGTATTTTCTAAAATAGTAAAAATAAGACTCTGAGCTTAATTTTTGACAACTTTTTTTTTTAAAAAAAAAAAATTAACTTGAAGACAATTCCTAACACGAACAAATACAGAAAATATAAACAGTTTTGTCATAACACATTTAGATCATATTATTATTAAATTTTTTATTTTGACAAAAAATCAATTCAGGGTCCTATTTGTACTATTTTGGAAAATACAGGGTCCATTTTGTCATTTAACAAAACAAATAGTCCAATTAATAATTTTTACAAAACACAAGGCTCAAAATGGTATTTACCTAAAATTTTATCATAGGAGAAAAAGAAAAGAATATTGCTATTAAATACATGCATGCTTAACATCTGAGGTAGCATTTTACAAATAGTTATAGAAATATTTTATTAAAGCATGTGAGACTTGTTACTTAATTGATAAATACTGATATAACAACTTGGATAATGCTAGAGCTAGAATGATGTGGTGGATAATATCAGGCCCTCTATTTCAACTGAACAGGATATAGATTCCTTCATGATGTCTCTAATGAGGAAGTTCGTAAAGCACTCTTCCAAATACATCCAGATAAATCTCATGCCCCGGATGGAATGACTCCTGGTTTCTTCCAAAAATATTGGGATGTTGTGGGTCAAGATATTGTTTCTCGGGTTAGGGAGTTCTTTAATCCTTGTTCTTTACTAAATGGTTTGAGCCAAACTAATATTGTTCTTATTTCTAAGAAGAAACATTCAGTTACTATCGGAGACTTGAGACCTATATCTTTGTGTGATGTGCTTCATAAAATGATTTCAAAGGTGATTTCTAATCAACTAAAAGGCATTCTTCCCCCAAGTAATTTCAGATACTCAAAGCGTTTTTATGCATGGTAGATTGATTTTAAATAATATTTTGGTTTCGTTTGAGGTTATGCATTATCTCAAACAGAAGCACAAGGGCAAGGAGGGTTATATTGCTTTGAAACTAGACTTGAGCAAGGCATATGATCGTATCGATTGGAGTTTTCTTTGTACTATGATGCTTAAGATAAGATTTGATCCACAATTGGTTGCTCTTATCCTAGCTATAATTTATCTTGTTTGGTACATGGTTGTTAATGGGGGTTGTGAGTTGGGTCCTATCATATCTGAGTGTGGCCTTCACCAAGGGGATCCATTATCTCCTTATTTGTTTCTCTTATGTACTAAAGGCTTCACTTTTATTATAAAGAGATTTGAAAGATGCGGGATTTGAAGGGTTGTAAAGTGACTAATGGGGCTCCTATCATATCGCATTTGTTATTTGCTAATGGCAGTTACGTGTATTGTCGAGCCAATAATAGGGAAGCTGGTAATGTTCTGCATTTATTGAGTATTTTTTAGAATGCTTCTGACCAAAAGGTCAATTTTGCAAAATCGTCCATTTTCTTTAGCACTAATACTTGTGTGAACACTCATACTAGACTCTGTGCAAGATTGGGCATGGTAGAAGAAAATGAGAGCAGTAATTATTTAGGGCTCCCCTGTAATATGGGGAGAAATAAAACAGCCATTCTGGGATTTCTGAAAGATAAAATGCAACAACAGATACAAAGCTGGGAGGGTCAATGTTTATCAAAGGCCAATAAAGAGATTATACTAAAGACTGTGGCTCAAGCCCTTCCCAATTATGCTATGTCAGTCTTCTTGCTGCCCTTGAAAACTTGTAGTTAGTTAGAAAAGTTGATGGCCAACATCTGGTGGAATTTCGATTCCAAGAAGTCTTGGGGTGTGAGCTAGTTGGGCTAAAATCGATTGTGCTTTCGCAAGAGTGCTGGAGGCCTTGGTTTTCATAATCTCTATGACTATAATCTTTCTTTGTTGGGTTAGCAAGGTTAGCGATTGGTGCTTTTTGAAAATTCACTTATGGGACGTGTCTATAAGGCAAGGTATTTCCCTTGTGGCTCCTTTCAAACTACTTCCTTAGGAAATAACCCGAGCTTCATTTAGCGTAGCATCTTTGAAGCCTAAAGTTTGATTAAAGCAGGGGCTAGAATTCTTATTGGTTTTGGGAGAGATACTGATATCTTAAACACTCCATTGTTGCCCGATGACACTCACCCTTATGTCCTGCCCACTCACCTGGGTCTAGAACATAACAAAGTTCAAAGTTTGATGATTGTGGATAGGTTGGAGTGGGATACAGAGGTGCTTAGTGATCTTTTTGATTCTAGGGACTATGAGTTGATATTGAATGTTCCATTGAGCTCTTCGAATGGTTTTGATAACTGGTTTTGGGCAAAAGATACCCTAGTTTTTACTTTGTAAAATTTACTTACCATTATTATCTTTAAGAGATGAAGGGTGCTTGGGATCCTATCTTGAAAATTGAGGTGTGGCTTAAACTGTGGGAAAGTAGGATTCCTCCCAAGGTTTTACATCTAGTTTGGAAGGCTCTTACTAAAACTCTTCCAACTCGAACATAGTTTCTTACTAAACATGTTTATGCGGGGTTAGAGTGTCCATTCTGTCATGGTGATGAAGAAATTATTTCCCACATCTTCTTGCATTCTCTCTTGTTGGAGCAGATCTGGTTTTGATTTCTCTACCACACAGTACCATAATGTCTACTCTTGGTTTCATTATCTGGTTTGTTCGAATGGTTCAAACATGTTGGAGGAAGCTGTGATGATTTGTTGGTCCATTTGGAGGTCCAAGAATGACATTATATGGAATAAAAAGATGTACAACGCAGTTGGTATAATCTTTTATGTACGTTTAATCCTTACTCAATGGAAACATTCTCAATCTCGAAAAATTGACCTTCTTTATGTACCATGAAACTTTTGAGGGTAAGGAGCATTGGACGAAACTTGATTCTAATATGCTTAAGATTAATGTGGATTGGGCGACATTTCAAGCTGCAAATGGCTATAGTGCTAGGGTCATTGTTCAGGACTCTCAAGGCCACTTGGTTAAGGCTTATTCAATCTACAAAACAAAGGCTTTTGTCATGTATTTCGCATCAATAATTTAGCAGTCTATGATTTGACAAAACATCATTTTTGTTTAGACGGTGAGTTATCTTATTTTGAGGAGAATTTTAGACTTATTGCAAATATAGACATCATAAATTCATGAGTAATCTAATCCCTATGTCAAAATAATATTATTGTATATAAAATATAATTTTGTTCACTTGATAATTGATATACATATTATTATTTGAACAAGTTATATATTATTATTAGATTCAACAGGAAATTAACTCTTTACTGCATATATATATATGTTCTATAAAACGAATAATGAATTGCTTTCTAATTTTTAGTTAATTTATTTGTTGTCAAAATATCGGAATCTACATAGAAAAATTTACATATTTTAGTATATATTTAACCATTAACATTGGCACTGCTTTTTTCTTAATTATATATTAATACTAATATAATAAGGGGACTTTAATTTGGTCAATATAGTAATGCCAAACGGCTATGCAGTGGGTATATTCTCCCATTCATTCTAAATATACATAAATATTATTGAACTTTTAAATAATTTATTATTATAAGTACTGATCATTGCTAAAAAAATATAATAAGAGAATAAACTATTCAAACAGGGGCATCCCCTAGATTGAATTGAAATATATATGTCTCAAAAGAATATTATACATTTTCATTTTGACATCATATATTTTTTTTTAACGATTACATTAACCAATCATTGTTTTTTTTAACAAAATATAAAGTTATGGTGCTTTTAATAAAAGGAATATATTACCATCTACCGTTTTGACATTTTAAAAAAAAATTAGTCAAATTTTTTTTTCATATCCGAGTATATTATAATTATTTGAGATATTCTATAAAATTTTAAAAAATTCAAATAAGCAATGTTCAAATAATCTATTTTACATGCATATAAAATAAGATAGTCACACGTGCAGCACACGCTTTGAACCCTAATTTCAGCATGTTAAAATTTTTTAAATTTTTTAAAATTTTGTAAAATATCTTAAATAGCAATAACGTACATGATCATGAAAAAACAAATTGACTAAAAGATTATTTCATATACCAAAATAGATAAATATACATCAATACATCTCTTTTAAAGAGGTGCATTATAGACTTTTTTAAAAAATTATAATTTCACTTAACATGCCACGAGGTTCATGCATACACACTATTATTTTTTTTAAGTATATATTTAAGGGTATTTTTATAATGCATCCCACTAAAATAAGTATATTGATACACAGTGATGGATTCAAAAATTTTGATCTATAGGAGTTTAATTATTATAAAATATATTTGTGTTTACTTTAATAAAAAATAAAATTTTTCCTAATAAGTTTATTTAATTTTAAAAGGTTTAATTGTTATAAAAAATTATTTGTGGAGACTATTTTATAATTTTGGTATATAATTATTAAATTATAATAAAAATATTTGGTTTTATATGTGATTTTTTTCCGGTGGACCCTACAACCCCCATAATTCCTAAGCTAGGTCTGTCACTGTTGCTGTATTCCTAACTATTTTGGTATCTAAAAGAATTTTTTAATCTAATTTTTTTATTTGTGTACGTTATATATGGTTATTGAAGACATTCAGTAAAATTTTGAGAACTTTAAAATAATTTATAATATAGAATTATTAATATGCATACTGTCTGTTTTACACACGTATAAATTAAATAAAAAAATCATACATACAACACACTCTTTGACGAACCTTTTTTTTTTTTTTTTGAATTTTTCAAAATTTTACAGGATATTTTAAATAACAATAACATATACAATCATAAAAAATAGATTAATTTTTTTTTCTAAATTCTGAAATAAATAAGGGTGCATCGATACACTCCTTTGTGCATTGTAGAATTTTTCTATATTTATAATGAGATTTTTTTTTTGAATTCATGTTAATTACAATGATTAAATTAGTACATAAAGTATTAATTAATCTATTTTTTTTATATAAATTAAATCACACTAGACATAATATTTATACAATTATTATAACTAGTGACAGACTCAGGATTGAAAGTGGATGGCGTTATTTTTTTATTTTTTTTATTTTTTTTTGTAAGACTGGAACAAAAGTAAACTTAAGTGATGGAATTTAAATACTTGACTTTTATGTATATACAATCTAACTTAATTACACCAACTTAATATTATATTTATAAATATTATCTTTTATTAAAAAATAATCACATCACTTAGCCAAAGATCATAAATAGTATATAATGAGACAAATAATTTTGTTACTCTAACTAAAAGTAATTTATGATTATTTTTATTTATTTTCAATAAGAGAGATAATTATTTATTTGTTCAAATAATATTTCAATAAAAATTAAAAACTATTGACACAAATAGTTGGACACATTGCTCATTGCTGTAAAATTGAAATAGACACAAATTTATACTTTTATGATTTTATCCCAAGTGCTTCCATGAATAAGCTAGGTATTATTGTAGTACAAAATACACAAATAATTAACAACCAATAATAATTAGAATATAGACTCCAAAACACCAACACCAAATATGTTTCATCATATATGTATGTGTAGAATTATTGTAGAACAAATATTTTGTTGTTTGTTTTTTTATATATACAAGTAAGAAAAGAAGAAAGATATCTATATTAAAATTAATTACTATTTTTAGTTGTATTGCCAATATATAATAAACAAGTATCTCTAAAATCTAAATGTGCTTCTCTATTGGATACATATATATGATGGACAACACTATAATAGCTAGCACACAATATATATACACTATTTATTATTATATATATACTTCAATATTCCTCCACTTGCCATTAAAGTTAGTGGGATTAATTCAACTTTTAATATAATATTAAGATTACATTATTTAATTATAAATAATTATAATATATACTCAAACAATGAGTTGAAATTATATATGCACTAAGTTTTAGTTCAAAAGTTTTTATTCTTTTTTCAATAGCTAGCTAGGCATCAATATAAATTAATATGTAGTGCTCTTTGTAATGCATGGTGTGTGATTTCTTACGTAAATTTTAGATTATTATATATTGTTAGTGTTTTTCTCTCTTTTACTTTTTTTTTTTAAAAAAAAAATAAATAATAAAATAACTTTTTTTTATTAAGAAGAGAAAACTTTAAAACTCTTCATATATTTTTTATGACCATAGATCGAGATAGAAGTTTTGAACGTAGTTATCAACTTTTGGAAATAAAGTTTTGTAATATATAATAGTTATATGGATCGATGATATGTACATACATATATATATTAACGAAAAGCTACCTGCGAGGTACGTATATTAAATTTTATGCTAGTTTTTTTCTATATTATTTGAAAGTGATACAATACAAATTAAAGAAAAAATATTATTAGTTATTAGGTGAGATTATTATTATGGGTGTCTAAATATTATAGTTTATAATAATGTTGTCAATTAAAAGTGAATACCGAATGCAATATATTAGTGTTTAAGAAAATTTGATAATTTAAATATGTTCTTAAGTTAATTCAAAAATAAATTAAAAATTGATGTTCCAATACTTAAAGAAACATTACTTAAATAAGTGTAAGATAAATGAAAATTAAAAATCAATCTCTAAATTGTTGATAATTGAAGATAGCATTTGTCTAAAAATTGTAGATTTGAAAACTAATGATAGTCATTGGTAGATTTCAATCTTCATTTGCTTCGATAGAGACAATAGTGTACTTTTTGTATTTTGCACTTTTCATTCTAGTCGGGTCCGCATATATCTGGATTTTCTGTCTTTTCGTTGATAAATTGAATATGGTAGTGTCGACAAAAAAGTGAAAACTATGTTTAACAAAAAGTGATAGTATTCTATAACAAAATACTATTAAATTATTTGAATTTAAATTATTTTAAAATACTATATTTTATTAAAATAAAACTCTATACGATTAAAACTTCATATTTATCTTTATTCAAAAAGAAAAAAAAAATTGACAAAAAAAACAGAAAAAAAAATGAAAAGTTTCTATTACTATCTCTACTGCATTTTTAGATGTGAATAATGATCTCTTCTTTCTTCCATTTTCTTCTTTATTTTTTGTATATTGTGTTTGCAGCGCATATATGTAAATTATTACGTAACTTTAAAAAATTTTGCTCCTGGAAACTAATGCATATGCTGAGCACTTACACTCATTTGTTAGCTGTAAACTTTGTTGGGTTTTTTTTCGCCATTGATGCTTGGTTTTGTGAACTTTGATAAAAGTCACACTTCTTTTTTATTATTATTATTACTTATATATTTTGTTATTAAGTTGTGAAGAAGAAAAAAGAGAAGTGCAGATATTGGAATAAATAATTAAAGAAAACCCAATCGTAGATGTACAACAGCAAAAATCTAATCGTTTTTTTTTTAGATTTAATGGAATTTATTTTATTATATATAAATAAAAAGTAATCCATGAATTTCTCATAAACCATTTTATTTTTAATATAAATAAAAAGTCACCCATAAATTTCTCATAAACCAAGAATTATGTTATATATGCACACTTTATATAGAATAGATATTTTGAATATATACGATTATAATAAAGGGTTTTTTCATTTTTACATTTTAAAATAGCTAGTTTTTTTACATTTTTTTTATAAAATTCTACATAGAAATTTCTATTGCAATTAACGGAGCAACTTAAATCGCAACCTACATAAAAATCATCGGAGAAACCATTTTAACCTAAACCGTAAATTAAAAAAAAATTAAAAAAATATTATATAGAGTAATTTCTCTCTAACAAAATAAATTTTGCTGTGCTTTTAGATTACATGCATCGATGGGATATCCTATTATTACCTTTCTAATATAGTGATAATTCAGTTAGTATTTAATGATGATATCTAACTGATACGTCAAATTTATAAAAATATATATATATAATAGAATTTTGCCACAAAATAAAATAAAAAAATTAAGTGTATAAAATTAAAATATAATAGGCCACACTACAAAAAACAGTTACATTTAGTGACAATTTTTTAGTCACAACATAATTTTTTTATAACTAAATGTAATTTTTAGTCACAATAAAAAGTTACTTATAACTAAAACATATCACTAATTTAATTTTAGTCACAATAAGTATTGTAATTAAAAATACATTTAGTCATAATAAATTGTAATTTATATTTTTAGTCAGAGACCTTTTAATCAATACAATAATGATAATTTATAATAAATCACAAATTTTATCTTTAATTACAAGTTTTGTTTTATTGTAATTAAAAGTAAAATTTATATAAAAAAAACCCTATTTATTATAAGAATAAGAATATTAATATTAACCGAACATCACAGCTAAAGTAAACTGACGTGGCTAGCTACACTTTATTATATAACTAGTAAACATTCCGCGCTTCGCGGCGGATATATAAAATATTTTAAATTATATTATAAAAAAAATTATGTATTTTAATTAATAATAATCACTTAGTAAAATTATATTGAAATTTTAACTTTACAATTAAAAAATTTGTGGCATAAATACTTAAAATATTAAATTTGTTGCTAATAAATACCGGAATTCGAAAAATAGTAGCATAAATCTTCATTTATGGTTTAATTTTTATTCTGATGTGTGTGTAAAGTTCTGGGTTCGAATTTTACTGTGTGTGTTTTTAATGTTTGAGTTTTAGTGTTTTACTGGGGTTCTAATGTTTGAGTTTGTGTTTATGAGATCTGTTTTTTTTTTTAATTTATTTTTATAATTTTTGAGAACTTGAAATTTGATGTTGTTTCCATTGATTATTGGGATTGAGAGATTGATTTTTATACGGGAATTAAAGTTTGCATTTTCGTTTCATGGATTTTTATAATCTCTCTAATTTGTTAATTTTTTTTATTTATTTTTAATAATAAAATACATAAGTGAAAATTTCAAATTCATGTATATGAGAACAAATACAAATACAAAAGGTGATTTATCATCATAACAATGCATAAATTTTCTAAAATTGTAAAAGTGATTATCCAAATAATTTATTAGGGTTCAAAAAAAAAGTTCATTAGAGATTTACATATCTAAAGTTATTGACTCAAGATCAAGAGCAAGAGCCTTTCTATAGCCTTCTGCTCCTATCACAATGCACACTCATTAAAAACCATAATAAACAAAAATAAAAAGAGCATATCACAAAAGTCAAAATTATCTATCTTAATTCATTAAGGTAATATAAAACTAATAGTAATTAAGTCTATAAATAAAAAATTATCTACTAATAAAGCCTTAAAGATGTGTATCTAAGTTAATAAAATCAAACTAACATTATGTATGGTTCAAAGAATAAAGAAACACTAAAGAGAATAATATAATAATAAAATTATCATCTTATATGAACTATATTGTATATTGTAATCCAATGAGAGAATAAAAATGAGAGAAATGAATATATACATATATGGAACACTTCTTAATGGGTAATACCCATTGATGGGAACTAAAAAAAATTAATAAGGTAATAATCCAATAACCTTTTTATGGAAAGTTTCTAAAAATTATTTTTTTAAAAAAAAAATTATATTTATTTTTTATAAAATTAGAAATAATAATTACAACTAATAATTTAAAAAATATATATATAAATTATTTTTAAAAATTAATTAAAATTACTACTTTATTATTTTATGAAATTATGAGTTTATTAATAATTTATTATTGTAAAACTAAAAATCATTTACATGTATATTAATGTGTTTTTTTTATTAGAAGAATAGGAGCTTGATTGTGGAATCTAATTGTCTTAATATTATTTATATTCATAAAAATAAAATGCTACAATACTTCTTAGTTCTTACTTAGGCTAAAATATTATTACCATCCAATGATTTTTTTTATATTACCATGAATCATTCTCCTAGAATAACTAATGAGGTGTTGTTCATTATTTATATTTTTAGGATTGGAAGATGATAATCTTGTCTAGGGGTCAAATATAATTTTTTGTGCTGAAATTCTTGTGTTGGCAATTGCTATTATTCAATAATGTTTATGACACTTTTTTCTTCCTTCATTTTTTTTTTATTAAAATTTTCTTCATTGGTTTTGTTCTTATAGATTTGGTAAGCTCAAGTATTTAAAAAAAAAATAAAAACATATAAATAATTGTTAATTATTATAACATTAAAGATTTTAGGTTTAAAAAAATCTTATACATTTTATGTGCATTACAGTTTAAAGCTTAAAATTATTATTTTTTTTATTTTTCAGTAATGCAATTTAGAATTGTAGTATGAAGAAATTTTTTAAAAAGATAAATATACACTTCTTTTTCTTTTTAATCTTTAAAATGATTTTTATTAAAAAAAAATAGTTTGTTGTTATAAATATTATTAATTATGTGGATGTCCAAATCTTTTATTTATTGTCATTAATTGCAATCAACATTCATCTTTTCCTTAGTTTCCTTTTTTCTTAGTTTCTTAATATCTCACTCTTGTATTTGTATAAATAGGGGTTCACCCCATTGGAATAAACAACTCAGAAATTCTCATTCACTTTCTCTTTCTCTCTTCATCTTCTTCTTCTTTCTTCTCATCTACTTTATATTATTTTATATTATTTTATATTATTTTATAACACGTTATCAGCACGAGTCTCTGCCCAAGCTTCAAGCATGAGTCTATGCTATGTCCCAATGTAAGTATTTTGTTAAAGTTCTTGAATTGTTTCAAAGTCATGTACACTAAATATATATTTATATATATACTTATCTGACTGAAACAATTTCAAGAATCCTTTGTTTTCTTTTTTCTTTTTATCTATATATCCATATATTATATATGTATGTATATGTTTTTATATATTTATTATTAATTTCATATATATATATATTATGTTCTTATCATTCATAATATTTACAATATATGTGCGCCTATGATATGATAGAGAAAATCTATATAAATTATACATATATCCAAAAGATTATGTATTATCGATAAAATATTGCATATATCCTAAAGATTATGCATCATCGATAAAATATTGCATATATCCTAAAGATTATGCATCATCGATAAAATATTGCATATATCCTGAAGATTATGCATCATCGATAAAAAAAAATTGTATATATCCCGAAGATTATGCATCCTCGATAAAATATTGCATATATCCTGATGATTACGCGTCCTCAATAAAATCTTGCATATATCCTGAAGATTATGCAAACGTAATATTCATTATATAATTGATGGATATATAATGAAAGAGATGAATACATATTTATATATATGTTCTTGTATTCTTTGAGGACAATGAAAAGTAATCTAATATCGATATAGATTTTGACAAACATTTCCTGAAGTAAATGTTTTATATTTGTCAAAAAAAAATGATTGTATTTATGTGAATACAACTAAAGAATCATTAAAAATGATTATTATTGATGCAATTTTATAGTGGGTTTTGAATACCTAAAAAGAATATTAAGAAAATTGCATTGAAACATCAAAGTATAAGAATAACAGTGAGCATGACTAATGTTATTTAAATACATGAGACATGTATTTATTGTTCATCATTCCCTGCAGAGAATGATACGAATTGAAGTCAACTACTTTTAAAGATTCTTTGTATTAGTCATGTTATTATACACTGTTATTGCTTGCAATGTTGAAAATTATTGCATGTGACATATATTAAAGATCAAATTTTGCATACATCTTGGAGATTATGCAAAAATTGTATTCATATATTCTTTGAAATATTGTTAAAGAAATTGCTGAGTAATTTCTTTTTATATATGAACAAGTAATAAATTTTTAAGAAATTTATAATAATGTTCTACTTGTTCAACGTCATTCCCCGAAGTGAATGTAATGATTTTAAATAATCAATGGCATTGTTTGCTACTCAAATATTTCCAGAAGAAATTGGAAATAACCAAAAGATGAGATACCACACACAATCAAAGTGCATGAAATCTATATATCATGTGTGGAATTGAATAATAGTGGTCGCGTACCTGTAGTACGGACACACTTATAGTCAAGATAAAAGTATACTTGATTATTTAATAGAATGTGAATTGTACAAACTTATTGTACATTTAGAATATTTAAATATCATTACCTAAAGAGAATGAATAGACATGAAATTCTATTTCAAAGAATATAGATTTCACATATATTGGTAATGCCAGAAGCAAATTAATATATACATATTTTATTATTTCTTGAAATCAATAGTTTCAAACTATTGTTAGTACAGGATATGTATATATATAGTTACTATATAATTCAGTTTGCATATTCCCAAAAGTGGATATATAATTTACTAATATTTGTTAGTGATCCAATATAATCAAAGTGATAAAGAATCACAAAATGATTATTTGAAAAGCTTCCTGAAGAAGTACTCTTACATACAATTGCTACTTTGAGTAGGAAAATATCTTGGTATGTCCCTAGATGTATAACTTTTATCTAGTTATGAAAGTAATAAGAGATAGGGGTGTTCATCAAACCGCCCAAACCATTCAAACCGCCCGCACCGCAACACACCGCAAAAAAAATACGGTTTGAAATTCTTTGCGGTGCGGTCGCGGTTTGGATTTTTCCTAAACCGCGCGGTGCGGTGCGGTTTGCGGTTTTGAATTTTTAATATGCGGTTCAAACCGCATCGCACCGCATATTATAAAAATACCAATTTTCATATTTATTTTGGTTTAATATGTGAAGGCCCAATCTAAGCCCACTAATTATTGTATTGTTGAAACTTTAAATTTTTTTTTTCATATTTATTTTTAAGTCTTATAGTACTTTTGACAAGTGTTGCTCAAACTTTGTTGTATTCGTGATAGTTTAATTAGTAATGATAGTCCAAACCGCAAAACTGCATAAACCGCACCGCACCGCACCAATTTTTGCGGTGCGGTTTTGGCGGTTTTTTAGTTACGCGGTGCGGGTGCGGTTTGAGAAATTGAAAAAACCGCATGTGTGGGTTGGTTTGAAAAAATAGTCAAAAACCGCACCACCCGCACCGCGAACACCCCTAATAAGAGATGACTTATTATATGTACTGGTTGTACATTTAAATATATAATATATCAAGTCATGATAATTAGACTGATGAATAGTCTATTAATAAATTAGACGACTTGTTAAAAAGATACCAGGAAACATGAATGATATATTATGGTTATATCTATTTGACCATTATAACAACATGATGAAGTTGTCATATACATTTTACATTATACACATCATTGAATTGATGATAGTGATTCGTGAAGAAATATAAAGTTTGATAAACATAATAGTGACTCCTGAAGAGTGTATATGTTTTGGAGAATAATATAATTATATTATTCGTGTATATAAAAATGAAACTTGTAATGATTATGTTGTAATGAATTTACATTACATTTTGAAAGTTTCATTGAAATACAAATTATAGTGAACCTGAAGTTCATGAATTGAATTATTTTGACATGATCAATCATATGCAATAAATTGTCAAAGAATTTGACTAAATTTTGTTGAAGAACCAAAAGATTCTTCTCATTGTTATTTATAAGGCTCAAAAGAAGAATGTGCATATATTTGCACATAGAAAATATTTAAATTATATTTTCTTAACAATCTTGAGCCATTGTTAGATTTTTATTGCATAGTTTCTTATCGATGTGATAAGATTATATAATCATGCATTTACAAAATGTGTAAATTTATGTATTTCTAATTATACACGTATGACTCATTCTTATAAATGAATTAAGTTCATAATGATTGAACTTGAAACTGAAGTTTATTGAACCTGAAGTTCAATGTCATATAGTATATATGAGTTTAAACAAATATTGATTCATTGTGATATACTGAAATCCCTACAGGTATATTAATATTATTAGATATCACAATTTTTAAAAATTCTCTCGATAAGGGGGAGAGAAGCAGTTGGGATGATGATAATTTTTGAAAAATGATCCTTGCACAAAGTATATAAGAACAATATAGTTCAAAATGATATATACCAACTGCAAATCAATATTATTCAAAATTGAGATAGAATGAGTTGAAAACGCTTGAAGCGTAAATGAACAATGTAGAAATTATTAATAAATGTTCATTTGATTTGCCCTGAAGTTGTTAAATCTAGAGGTACTCATGGAGATACCTTAATGTTATAAAGTATTAAAATGATAACCGTGATGAAAACGGTACTCGAAAAGACTCCCAAGAGAAGTTAGACATAACACATTTGATCATAATTGAATCCCTGAAGTGATTCTATATAGGTACCTACATATTTGAAAAATATGTAATTTAAAGAGATCTCTATAAATTATGTCAATATGGGAGGAAATTATCATTTATTGAAATTTTTGTCGGCAATAAATATTGAATGTTTGCATATGCAATAAACTAACATGAGATAGCAAGGATCATGGTATTAGATTTGTCGAGAATCATCGACATACATTTTGATTTTTGGCCAAAATATTATGACGCAATCTAGGCAAATTTACTCACATAAAGTGAAGTAAGACCTGTAGGGTGTGCAAATAAATATTTCTAATGAGAAATTTGCATATATGTATTTGTACATAATGAATTGTTGTACAAAGTTTGCATAGGCATGAGATTGATTGAAGTAAGGCTTAAATATTGAGAAAATATAATCATTATTTGATTATAGCCTGGAATATATTTTATGAGGATTTATAAGCGTCACATAAATGTTGCAACAAAAGATTATTTATTTGGAGCTCCTAATATAGTGAGAATTTGAAATAAGCCTTATCTAAAAATTCTACAAGAATTTAATACATGTCTTAAGTGATATAAATTCAAAGTCGCGCGCACTATATGACAAAGATCTTTGTATGAAATAAAGACATGTAAGTAAATTATTATTTGAAAAATACCTATGGTTGTCTATGCAATATAAATACGTAAAGTATACGTTGTGATAGACTCTTGAAGAGTTTTTGATTAATTGAAGAACAAACTTTTATTTCTTTTGTATTTCGAGAAATATTAATGTATAAAGTTTGTTCATTAGTATTGAAGTCCTGAAGTACTTCATATGTATCGAGAATTATAGATATATGATCATTTGATATGGAAATTAAGATCATAAAACAAGATGGAATAAATATATGGTCTTGGAGTACCATCATTGTCACAAATGAAAATTTGTAGTACCATTAATGTGTTATGTTCATATCTAATTGAAATTTTAAATTTTCGTATGAACAAAGTTGTGTACACACATGAATGATACAATTAGTTGGATAAAGACTAATGTTCCACGAACCCCTCATCTATAATTTAGAAATCTATACATACTCTGGAAGAGTTATAGAAAATATATGATCAAAGATTGTATATGGTGATATTTTAAAAGTGATAACAATAATCTTATGAGATATATTATCACCAAAAGAATTATGGATCATATGTGCATGAGGGGGAGACATATTCATGTTGCACTCTTTTTCCCTTAGTTCAGGTTTTGTCCCAATGGGTTTTCCTGGGGTTTTTAACGAGGCAACTTGCAAATAGTTATGAATATGAAATATATATTGTACTCTTTTTTCCTTAGCTCAGATTTTGTCCCACTGGGTTTTTCTGGCAAGGTTTTTAACGAGGCAACTATAAATCATGTTAACATACTTGCATTTTATGAAGCAAGTAGAGAATGTGTGTGAGTGAGATCATTGACATAGCATATTCGAGAAACATATGGATTGCACTCAATAAAGAAGTATCAACCCAAGCAATTCTCTATGGATAATACTGCTTGCATCGTTCAACTAAAAGGAGGTACATTGAAGGAGATAGAGTTAGAACACATTTCACGAAATTCTTCTTTATACGCTTCAAGAAAATGCATATTGGTGTTCAACATATTCAATCAAGTGTCAATCTTACAAACTTATTCACAAAGTTATTACCAACATCAACATTTGAGAAGACGACAGACAAGATCGAAATTCGTCGATTAGAAAATCTCGACAAATGCCTAAATGAGGGGGAGGGAGTTAGTTTACACTATACTCTTTTTCCTTTGACCAAGTTTTCAGCAAGATTTTTAATAAGGCAGCTATTATGGACATCCAAGGGGGAGTGTTATAAATATTATTAATTATGTGGATGTCCAAATCTTTTATTTATTGTCATTAATTGTAATCAACATTCATCTTTTCCTTAGTTTCCCTTTTTCTTAGTTTCTTAATATCTCACTCTTGTATTTGTATAAATAGGGGTTCACCCCATTGGAATAAACAACTCAGAAATTCTCATTCACTTTCTCTTTCTCTCTTCATCTTCTTCTTCTTTCTTCTCATCTACTTTATATTATTTTATATTATTTTATAACATTTGTTAATTTTTTTAGTTGTGTTTTATTTTTTAAATAACAATTCCATTTATAAATTTTTTATTTCTATTAATAGTTTTATCTATTTTAGGAATATAGAGAATAACAAAATAGGAAATATTAATTTTTTAATATTTAATTAATGATTATAAATATCAACCATTAGATATTTGATCCAATGGTCAAGAATAAAATACTCATACATGGGTAATACTCATTAAGAGCATACTCATACATATATATTAGAAAAAGCGATGCGATTTATGCATCATTTAGAATTAAGGTATATATAGAGATAATTATTATCTATATTTTTTTAGAATTTGGTAGAAGATTTTTTTTTTAAAAAAAATAACTTTGTATATATGGTAGGATATAGATTTTTTAATATATTAAATGTATATTATTTTTTAAAATTTTAATTTAAAAAAAAAAAGCCAAAAGGTGGCAAAAAAATCTAATAAGTAAATTTTTTGTTGAGTTGTCATTTATTTTTATTTTTTAAAAAAATAAATGAATTAAGGAAAAAAAATATATTTTATATGAATTAATATATGTGAAATTAATAAAAAATTAAAGAAAAGAGAGAATTAAAGAGAATAAAGAAAGATGATTTAAAAGTATTTTTAGACCACAATGTCACCGCTTTATATTTCTCTTTTATATATATAGATATAGATAGATAGAAAAAAATAATAAAAGATAAAGTAAAACGTGGCCATATAAAAATATAAAAAAAAAAGCAAAATGTGTTAATTTTGATAAATGATAAAAGATATAAAAATGATAAATTATAAAGTAAAAGATATTTAAATATGTTAATTTTGATAATATTTTTTTAAAAAAATATTATTTTTAAAAATTTTATTTTTTTTTAAAAAAAAAACCTAAAACGAGGCCATATAAGCAAAATGTGGCTATATAATTTAAATTTTAGAATTATCAATTTCAAAAAAAAAATATATATATATAAAAACTAAAAAGTGAATAAATATATTTAGATTTTATAATTTATATATATATTATATTAATTAATATTTATGAAACTAATAAAAAAAATTAAAAAAAGAGAAAAGAGATAGTGAGATTAAAGTGATTTTAGAGTGAAACATCACCACTTCATACTTCTCCTTATATATAGATATAGTTATAATAATTTGAATAGAAAATTAATATATATATATATATGCTCTTTCAATTAATATATCTTTTGTCAAAGCAAATTGCGGTGAAACCCACTTATATTTTAATTTTTATACACTTAGCTCATTTATTATTTTTTTTGTGGCAAAATCCTCTTATGTTTTAACTTTTATACACTTAACCCCCTTATCTTTTTTTTTTTTGTTGCAAAACCCTCTTATTATGTTTTAATGTTTATACACTTAACTCCCTTATTTTTTTGTAGTAAAACCCCTTTATGTTTATTTTTCTTTGCAAATTTGAGACACTAGTTAAATATTACTGTTAAATATCAAGTGGATGACCACTGTATACACCTGTGTATTTGTAACGGCAAAATCTCGAAGTTGATATTGTAGTAATTCAGTTAGTATTTACGGTAGTATCTATCTAAAACTTTAAGGGTCTGTTTGAAAACAACTGTGTAATTACTATGTAGTGTAATTACTAGGGTAGTAATTACACTGTATAGTAATTACATTGTATTTTAAAATACAAGGTGTGTTTGGATGTCAAGTGGTAATTACATGTGAATTCCTAATATCATGTTTGGCATGATAGTTAGTAATTACACATTTAATTAATATTATAATATTTAAAAATAAATTTCATCAATTAATAATATATAAATAAATAATAATCTCTTCATAAAATAAAGTCAAAACTATAACAATTTAGTAGCAAATATTTAAAATAATTTTTTTAAGACTATCTAATTGCTCTTGCGTTCCATATATTTTGAGCTGTTATATCTCTAAAATTAAACATATATTGCTTGTCATTATCTGTTGGCCCGTCACCAAGTTCTTCATCTGAATCTGAATCAAAATCAATACTGTTCAAACTTTCACAATTTCCTAACTATTTCATTTTCCATGTCCTCTTCGAAAAATTCATCATCCCAATTCCACTTGCAAATAAAGTTGTGAAGTACACAACATGCTAATACAATCCAACCATGTTTTTTGATGATTGATAGAAAAAGGAAAAGTCCATACATTAAAAAGAATTAAAATATCATATCAATTAATTAAAAATAATTTGAATTTATTTTTGGTATGTAATTACACAGTGTAATTACACTCAATTCTCATGAGGGGTATGAGAATTGGAGAGAGTAATTAAAGCCTCCCAATTACTTCTAATTACACAGTTACTATGTAATTACGTGGCCACACAAACACGTTAAACTGTGTAATTACCTCCAATTACATCCAATTCCAATTCCCAGGTGACTTTCCAAACGCGCCCTAAATTTGCAAAGAAAAGTAAACTTAAGGGGGTTTTGCCAC
Organism: Cannabis sativa; assembly: GCF_029168945.1. NCBI lineage: Eukaryota > Viridiplantae > Streptophyta > Magnoliopsida > Rosales > Cannabaceae > Cannabis > Cannabis sativa. The sequence goes on along the minus strand of NC_083610.1, from coordinate 45,920,043 downwards.
CAAAATAAAAGATAAGGGGTTTAAGTGTATTAAAACTAAAACACAGAGGGGTTTTGCCACTAAAAAATAAAGAAGGGGTTTAAATGTATTAAAACTAAAACATAAAAAGGTTTTGCTACAAAAAAAATAAGAGAGTTAAGTATATAAAAATTAAAATATAAACGAATTTTACCGCAAATTACTCGTCATTAATAAAATTAACCAATTGTATCATCAATTCATCACTGGTTAGTGGGTTACCAAAATTTAATCATCACAAAAGCTAGGAGATTTTGGTCAACTGGTACTACTAATTATATATATAGGGATATGATTTTGTCCCGTGATGTACTTTCACGCAATGTATTCTGTGGTACATTAAATGTGTCTCAGGGTATATTAAATGAGTGTCAAGGTACGTTTCTACTTTTTAACCCTAATTACCCCTAAATCAATCTCAGCCGTCAGACAAAATAATTCTCTTATCTGACGGCTGTCATACATCACGGATTACAATCCGCGAAAGTACAATAACAGGACAAAATCATATCCCTATATATATATATATGTTTTTGAAAGATACATATATATAATGTCGACACATACACATATATGTATTAATGTTGGTAGGAGAATTTAATTAATAGTGGTTTTAAAAGCATGTACATCCAAAACATGTACTCATATACATAAATTACTTATTATATGGACGTATATATTATATAATATTTAATATGATATTTAATAGTTAGTGATAACATTATTAATATTTTGTTTATATAATTCCAAAGTAATAATAAGGGTAAATTGCGGCATAAATACTTAATGTTTCAGATTTTATACACTTAAATACCTAATGTTTATTTTTGGAGGCAAAAATACCTAATGTTACAATTCTCTTACACCGTTACTACCACTTTTGTTAAATCATAAATATGGACACGTGAAGGATTCAGATGTATTACATTTATTTTTATTTTATTTTAAAACTTAATATTCTTAATATCAGAAACTAAATGTCACTTTTTCAAAAAAAAAACTTGTTCTCATTAACAATTTTCACATGATATTGACACTTCAATTCGATAATCATGTTTCATATATTACACTGGTTCACTCAACTATGGTAATTTAGTATTGCATCTCTCTTATTTTTTTTAAAAAAAACAAGTAATATTTAGTTTTTTATATTAAGAATATTAAATTTAAAATAAAATAAATAAATATAATGTATTTGGGCCCTCCACGTGTCTATATTTATGAGTTAATAACGGAAGTGGTAGTAATGGTGTAAGAAAATTGTAACATTAAGTATTTTTACCACAAAAAATAAACATTAGGTATTTAAGTGTATAAAATCGAAAATATAAAGTATTTATGGTGCAATTTACCCTAATGATAATACGAATTATTTCTCAGGCATCGTGCAGATTTGAAAGTTCTTTTTGTTGAGTGAAAATTAGACCCCCAATATGAAAACTATTAACCATATTTGGTGCATGAGATAAGTGGGTGAGATTGGATAGATAAGTACTCATGTTTGGAAAAAAAAATAAGTTTTGAATATTTTCAAATTTTAATTTTATCTCTCTTGATATATATATATATTCTATATAAATTGTAGCTATTTAATAGTATTTTTGATTTATGAGAAATTATTAGGTGACTTTTTTAAAAAACAAATTATTAGATGTTGCCACGTAGAGGGTTAGCATCCATGTATGTAGTTAGTTAAACCTAAATATAATTAATCCACTTAAAGTGTTGCAATTAATAATAAACTAGGCAATATAGCCGCTCTTCGCGCGACTAATTTAATTTATTTAGTATTATAATAAATAGTTACCTACAAATATAATTCTAATATATAGTAAAATTATAAATATATTATCTTATTTCATATTATTATAAATAATTTATTTATTAAAAACTAAATGCACAATTTTATTAATTATTATTTAGAATTATTTATTAAGAAGTTTAAAATTTATTATATGTAGTATTTTAAATTGTTTTGTTAAAAGAAATTATTTTTATAAAAATAAATAAATAAGTTGGTATAGAAAAAATTACGGCGTTTCTCATAATGTATTTTTTTCATATCTCGATCATTCAAAACTATTGTTATTATTGTATCTCACTTGTTGTCTTATTGTATCTCACTTATTTTCATCACCGTATCTCACCCGTTGTCATAATCAGAAAACAGAGAAAAGTATAAAAGGAAATAAGGCAGAGAAAAGATGCAGAAAGAATGTAAATCTTAGCACACCACAATCATTGGTTGCTGGAGTATATTTATAGATTTGAATGTATCCGTACAAAAAATGACCTGGACCTTTTTACACTAAATAACAGATTAATCATTACACAATAAATAATATCCTAACAAGAATTTGTTACACTGGGACCACAGTGGTAATACAGTGACAGCACACTACCACCAACGGCTAGAGTATAATTTCATTTCTTCACAGCCCATCTCAAACTTGAGGGTGATTCAACAACTTCAAGTTTGTCAATTAAGAAATGGAATTTGTATGGAGTTAAACTCATTGTCAAGCAATCTGCAGTTTGGTCACTTGAAGGAACATATCTAACTTCAAGTTTCTTGTTGATCACCTTGTCTCTCACAAAATGGACATCTAACTCTATGTGTTTTATTCGAGCATGATACACAGGATTGGCAGCCAGCGCACTTGCTCCCATGTTGTCACACCAAGTGTCAGGAGTGGAAGATAAAGGGAACTCAAATTCTTTCAACAAGGCTTGTATCCAAGCAATTTCAGCAGCTACATGTGCAAGAGCCCTGTACTCTGATTCTGTACTCGACCGAGACACCACCGATTGCTTTTTAGAGGACCAAGACACAAGTGTCTCTCCAAGATAAACACGATATCCAGCAATGCTCCTTCTATCATCTGGACAACAGGCCCAGTCTGCATCAGAGTAGCCTGTGATGGCAAGTCTATCTGATGGTTTGATGTGAAGACCATGATAAGCTGTTCCCTTTAAGTATCTAAGAACTCTTTTGGCTGCACTCCAATGGACTGTGGTGGGAGATTGAAGGAACTGACTCAGTTTGTTAACAGCAAACGACAAGTCAGGTCTGGTGTGAGTCAAGTACTGCAGCCCCCCTATGATGCTTCTGTATTCGGATGGGTTTGCTAGAGGTTCACCATTAGATTTGGATAGAGGTTTTCCCACTGTCATGGGTGTACTGCACGGTTTAAGATGCATCATACCAGTTCTTGTTAGAAATTCTTTGACATACTTTCCTTGGTTCAAGTAGAGACCCGTCTCATCTATGTGTACTTCAATTCCAAGAAAGAAGTGAAGTGGTCCGAGGTCTTTGAGGGCAAAGAGAGTGTTCAGCTTTTCAATAAAACTCTTGAGTATGGTAGCTTTGTTGCCTGTTACAATAATGTCGTAAACATAAATTAGAACAATGACAATGATACCAGGACCTTTGTAGAAAAATAAAGAAGAATCTGCCTTCGAGTTAGTGAATTTCCAGCCTAATAAAGTTGTTCTTAGTCTCTCATACCAGGCTCTCGGGGCCTGCTTTAGCCCATAGAGAGACTTGGTTAATTTACATACAGCATCAGGTTGAGTTTGATCTTCAAAGCCTTGGGGTTGTGACATATAGACATCTTCCTGTAAGGTGCCATTCAAGAATGCATTGTTTATGTCTAACTGTCTGATTTCCCAATTCTTTGACACAGCAATGGACAGAATGATTCTTAGAGTTGAAGCTTTGATAACTGGGCTGTAAGTTTCCCCAAAATCAACACCAGGTCTTTGATTGAAACCCTTTGCAACTAGCCGTGCCTTGAGCCTTTCGAGACTGCCATCTGCATTTCTTTTCTTCCTGAAAACCCATTTGTTCCCGATGATATTCATGCCAGCAAATTTTGGAACTAGAAACCAGGTTTTATTTTTCTTCAATGCTGTCATTTCTTCACCCATAGCTGAGTTCCAACCAGGGTGATTTAAAGCTTCTTCGACTGTAGCAGGAGTGTCATTTTTCCAATGCCATTGTGCATGTCCAAGGTAGACTTTGGGCTTGAATATCCCTGCTTTGGATCTAGTAACCATGGGGTGAAATGGTTCCAAAGTTGCTGGTTTATGTGGGACAATCTGATCTGGTTTGTCTGCATGAGACTCACGACTGTTGTTGTGATTAAGAGTAGCACATGTGCTATTTCTATGTCATGCACATTAGTTTCATGAGAAATGGGAGATGTGGAGATATCAGATGAGTTTGTTACCTGGGCCGAGTTTTGACCATTAAGATCAATTGTAGCAGAGGCAATTTCTGAGGGTGCATCTCCAGGGACTTGCGAAGTGGCTGTGGACTTTGAGTTTTTGAGAGTGTGTTGTAGGGACTGGAACAAGGTGGACCATGAGGGAACACTCACACACACAGACTGTTCCGATTGATAGTTGTTTAAGAAACCAGATTCAAAAGGAAAGACATCTTCATTAAATATTACATTTCTCGAGATATACATCCTACCCGTGGAGCTAAGACACTTATAACCTTTGTGGGCATCACTGTACCCAAGGTTAACATATTTCACTCCAAAGATTTTAAGGAAGTTGTAATCTAGTTTCTTGTTGTAAACAACCTGAAATGGTGACTGAAATTTCAAAATTGGTGTTGGTAGTCTATTAATTAAATAGACAGCCGTTTGGAACGAATCCCACCAATACTTGAGAGGCATGTGAGCTTGGGCAAGAAGAGTCAAGCCCATCTCAACAATATGTCTATGTTTTCTTTCGGCTCTACCATTTTGAGCGGAAGTATGAGGACACGAATGTTTAAAATCAATACCATGCTCAATGACACATTTTGAAAAGGCTTGAAATTCCCCTCCCCAATCTGTCTTGAGAGCTTTAATTTTCCTATCAAATTGGTTTTCAACCAATGTTTTGAATTAAATAAAAGCTGCAAGAGCTTCATCTTTGGTTTTTGTAACGTCCCCGCTTCAAGCCTCCATTGGGCCCTTACACCCACGGAATGAATGGCTCTTATACACGAGTACGCCACTGCGGGCTTTACGGATTGATGATGACCTACTGCGGATCGACACGAGTGTTTTCGGCGTGCTTTGTCCTCACTCACACGCATCCCGGGAAAACTTCCAGGGAGGTCACCCATCTTGAAATTACCCTGTGTCAAGCACGCTTAACTATGGAGTTCTTTCGTGATGGGCTCTTGAAAACAAGATGCACCTTGTTGATATAGGTAGTACCAATCAATCCATTTAAGCTCTTCAGTTGTGCGATCCCATGCACACGGTTCTCGAATCACCCCACTTGACCTTCAGGAGCGGTGTGGGATTGCACGGCTACCGGTGTTTCCCTTACGAATCACGGGACTGCGGCTGTCACCGATCACCCCCCTGCTGAGGTCCGACGTCCTCGTCGGCCACACTTCCGGCCAGGTCGAAGGCTCCGATACCATTTGTAACGTCCCGCTTCAAGCCTCGTTGGGCCTACACCCACGGAATGAATGGCTCTTATACACGAGTGCGCCCCCGTTTGCTTTACGGATTGATGGCCCGACCTACGGATCAACACGAGTGTTTTCGGCGTGCTTTGTCTCACTCACACGCATCACAGGAAAACTTCCCGGGAGGTCGCCCTCACCCAAAATTACCCCGGAGCCTGACTTAACTATGGAGTTCTTTCGTGATGGGCTACGAAAACATAGATGCACCTTGTTGATATAGGTAGTACCGATCAATCCATTTAAGCTCTCTTCAATGCGATCCCCATACCTACATCTCGAAATCACACTTGACCTTCCCCAGGCGGTGTGGGATTGCACGACTTACCGGTGTTTCCCCTTACGAATCACGGGACTACCGTATCACGATCACCCCACCGTGACGATCGATAGTCCGTGATCCGTAAGGGGAAATCTCGGGTAGGCTGTGCAATCCCACATCGCACAGGGAAGGTCGAGTGGGATGATTCGAGGCTTGTGTAGGTATGGGACTTACCTGATTGAAGAGGGCTTAAATGGATTGATTGGTACTACCTATGTCAACAGGTGCATCTTGTTTTTTCGGTAGCCCGTCACGAAAGAACTCACGATTAAGCGTGCTTTGAGCAATTTTGGGGGATGGGTGACCTCCCGGGAAGTTTTCTCGAAGCGTGTGAGTGAGGACAAAGCGTCTTCGGAAAACACTCGTGTTGGTCGCGTAGGGTCGATCATCGATCTTGGCGGCGGGGTGCGTACTCGTGTATAAGAGTCATTATTCCGTGGGTGTAAGATCAATGGAGGCTGGCAAGCGAGGACGTTACATATGTTATCGAGCAATGCGATCTTTAAGAGTGTGGTTAGGCCCTAACATGTAAAGTTCATTGCCACGAGACGAGCTCGACTCACTGTACTGTAAGTGGTTATTACTTACGATTAAGTTATCTTTAAATTGTTCATGTAGTGTTGTGATATTCTTCTCATCTAAAGGTGATGGTCAAAATGTTCCTTCTTGATATTTTTTAGGTTTGTGTGGTTTAGGAGTTTGAATATGCCTCCTAGAAGGTCAGTCAGATTAGGTCGAGGTCGGGGTCGAGGCCAAGGCCAACGCCGAGATAGAGGCCAAGAGAATGGAGGGATCAATGAACCACCACAAGCACCACATGGATGGGAAGAGCGCTTTCTTCACCTTGGAAGAAACTATTCGTAGGCGGAATGAAGAACTTCGTGACCCGAGACATCAACGGAGCCGCCGGGGGCCGAAAAATAGAGACCCACCAGCTGCGGTGGTATATCCTGCTGTAGAGGCTAGACACGAGATGTTAGCAGAGAGGTTTCGAAAACAACACCCACCCGAGTTTGAGGGAGGCATAGACCCAGTGGTGGCTGAAGAGTGGATGAGTCGCATAGAAAATATTTTGCAGATGCTAAGGGTCAATGGGAATGACCGAGTGAAGTGTGCATCATACATGTTGAGGAAAGATGCTCGTATCTGGTGGGAGGTGGTGGAACAAACAAAGGATGTAAATACCATGAACTGGGATGATTTCAAAAGGGTCTTTAATGAGAAATATTATAACACAGCAGTGTTAGCAGCAAAGGTTGATGAATTTACTGGATTAGCCCAAGGGAGCCTTACTGTTACAGAGTATGCACAAAAATTTGATAGACTGGCAAAATTTGCTCCAGATTTGGTACCTACTGATAGAGTGCGAGCACATCGATTTGTGGAAGGCCTGAAACCAATGATTGCTCGGGATGTAGAGATTGTGTCGGGGGTCGATTAGCTTATGCTCGAGTTGTCGAAATGGCTCTTTAGAATTACTGAGCGAAGTGAAAACAAAATTTGGAAAGAAAATGCTGCTAGGAGGGAATCTAAGAAAGGTGCAGCCAATTCTAATGAGTACAAGAAAAGGGGACAAGATCAGCCCGGACAATCAAGTCAAGACAAGAGGTACAAAACTGATAACGACCACCGATCCAATGGAAACAATGGACGCAATGTTCCAGAATGTCCTAAATGTACTAAACGTCATCTCGGAGAGTGTAGGGCAAATGCATGTTACAAATGCGGAAAAGAAGGTCATATTAAACGTAATTGTCCATTGTGGGGACAAACTGAGAACAAGGAAGATTCAAAGGAAGACGATAAATATGTTCCAGCGAGGGTCTTCGCTATAAAAGAAGCAGGACAGAGTGATGACAAGTGCTGAGGTATAAGACATTGAGTCTTCGCTTTCTTAAAAAAAACAAAAACAAAGTCGAGTAGAATTTCGGGACGAAATTTCTTTTTAGGAGGGGATAATTGTAATATCCGCTTTCTTGGTTGAATAATTTTTTTTTTAGTTTATTTTGTTTGTCAATGGGGATAATTTATTATTTTGAATATTTATGAGTTTGGTGGAGTATGAAATTTTTCTTAGTGACAATAATTTTTTTTATTATTTTTATTTCGTTTATTTTTGTTATTTTATTTTGAGGGTGTGTGTAATGCTAGATAAATAATTAAATTATTGGAGATAATTTAATATTTTATTATTTGTGAATATTATTGTAGGTAAATTAATAATAAAAATATGGGTAAATATATTATAGCATATTGTCTAATTTATTATTAATAATAATAATATTATTACTATTACTATTATTATTATTAATACTAATATTATTATTACTATTACTATTATTATTATTTATTATTATTATTATTATTATTATTATTATTATATATTACTTCTACGTAGGTATGTATATATATATATTCTTTTTTTTTGTTTTTAAATTTTAAGTTGTTAATCTAGGGTTATATTAGGGTTAGGATTATATATAAGATGTTTATATGATTGTTTAGGGTTTGAAGGGTTTAAAAAAAAAACAGTAGTGAGAGGCGGGCGAGAAAGAGAGAGAGCGGTTTGGGTCGAACGAAACGAGTGGTGAGAAAGTGAGATTTCGGGTTGGTTGGATTTGAGAGTTTTGGGCTGCCTTAGATTATTTCATTGAGTTTTATTTCATCCAAGAGGAGTTTTAGATGCGATTAGAGGGTCCGTAATCGCACCATTCGACATACGCCATTATTACGTTCAAAATACGTTCTTGAAACGGATCCGAAATTTGAACGTGTTTAACTTGTTTCAAGGATCAAAGAAGGTTGTATTTGAGTTTTTGGGACCCTAAGGCTTGGTTTGGACGAAAAATAATGGAGCTTTGACGTCAAAAACACAAAACCAATATTTTGACACCATAAAAGGCGGTACACCGGAGCTAAAGAAGACAACTCTTTTAGGACGTAATTTAGTTGTTTCTTTGGACAAGATTGGATCGGTTTGAGTTTCTGGGCATTGTGGGGATCATTCCTAATTGAAAGGAGGCGTCGAAAGCAAGAAAAACGGGAGTTTGGAACTCACCGTGGCCGGAGAAGACGACCGCGGCGACTCCGGCGAAGCTCCGTTCAGGGGTTTTTAAAGGTTTTATTCCAGATTTTTTCTTATACTTGATTTGTTTTAGGTATTTTTAGGTCTACTATGAAGTTTGGGAATTTTCTTGCAATTATTTGATTTATTATGAATTATTTGGTTTATGTGTTAAATTAATTAGGAAAAATACTTAGATTACTCAGAAAAATCTAAATATATTTTATATGATTAGTTATGAGATATAAACTATTGCAAAATTGGTAGATTCGAATTTCAGTTAATTTTGTAATTTTCACGAATTATTTGTGTTATTTATTAAATTAATTATGAAAAATACTTAGGTTGCTCAGAAAAATCTAATTTTATTTTCTATGATTGGTTATGGATTATAAACTGTTACAAAATTGATAGATTAGGTTTTCGGTCGATTTTGTATTTTTCATGAATTATTTGTGTTATTTCTAAAGTTAATTATGAAAAATACCTAGATTATTCAGAAAATTAAAAGTTAATTATTTAGGGCTTAGTATAGAGTATAAACTGTGTTAGAATGGTTAGATTGGGTTTTCAATCATTTTTGTATTTTTCATGAATTTATTTAGTTAATACTTAAAATAATTATGAAAAATAGTTAAGTGATGCTAAAACAGTAAAATATATTTTTGTAATGCTATTTACTACCTATGGTACGAATTAAAAGGGTTTTTATAATTTATTAGTTGATGTAGGTATTTATTATAATTATTTGTGACTAAATAATGATTTAATTGAGTTTTAGATAGAGTAAATATTAAAAATTGTGTTCACTTTTGCTTGGGAAGCATCAATATAATGTTACAATATAATTCTAGTCTATGAAATAAATTTAAGACTAGGTTGAGATGTTTTGTTATTTTATATATCTAAGTAATTGGTATTTATATACAGTTTGAAGTGTAAATTAGTACATGAATATGAATAATAAATTGTACGTGTATCTAGATTGATTTAATTACTTTTATAATCTGTATAAATGATTAAGAAATATGTTAGCTTCTGATTTTGATAAATAATTACATAATTGTATATTTGTTGATAAATAGTATTTTAGTAAAATTTCACGTAAAAAGTGTTTGTATGAGCACATGTTTTACGTTAAAAATATTCATATGGGTACATGCAATGTGTTGGTGTGAAATATATTGATAAATGGTTATGTATGGTGTGGCATGCAAGTAAAATTAGCTTATGTGTTACGTACTTCTACGTAGGTTTTTGTATTTAGTACGGAGATTCATACTTGAATATATTTTGAATGTATTGTTGTGTTAATGAATATTTAGGATCTTGTTCTCAACAAGGAAATTCATTGAGGTGCTTGGAGTAGCAAGAAGGTGTTCTTAACAACTGAGGTAAGAAGAGTGGACATCTGTGCACAGGGTGTATGTTGAAACATACAACTGTATTATGGGTTTGTATTTACATGTTTTATTCTATGGTAGATTGTTGTTTTATGCTAATGTTATTGGTGTGTGATAGTGATAAGGCTTTTGAATGTTTGTGTGAGGATAGCACTTATAGGATAGGTTTTCTAACTGTGTGAGCATAGCCGCGGGATATATATATTTTTGGGCTTATTGCATGGGTTTACTTGCGGGTTATCCTATCATGGGTGGGTACAACTTGTGATAAGGGATTGCCTGTTGGATGCCGAGTGTGAGAACGGCACGAGGCGGGCGGATGATTACACTTCATGTCTGATCAACATGAGTGGGAGTATGTTATCGTATGTGAGGACAATGTGCGATAAGATACTGTGTGTTATGTGTGTGAGTATAGCATGCATTAAGATTACACTGTGATATGATGTTCTATTATATTTGAGAATAGTATGTGATATGATATGTTGGTATATGAATGCTAGCATGGTATGAATTAATTTTACATTGTGATGTTATTATGTTATTGTGACAGTCAGTAGTCCCGTGATCCGTAAGGGGAAATACCGGGTAAGCTGTGCAATCCCACATCGCCTGGGGAAGGTCAAGTGGGATGATTCTGAGACTGTGTAGGTATGGGACTACACAGTTGAAGAGGGCTTAAATGGATTGATTGGTACTACCTATGTCAACAAGGTGCATCTTGTTTTTCGGTAGCCCATCACGAAAGAACTCCCCCTGATTAAGCGTGCTTGACCTGGAGCAATTTTAGGATGGGTGACCTCCTGGGAAGTTTTCTCAGGAAGCGTGTGAGTGAGGACAAAGCATGCTGGAAACACTCGTGTTGGTCTGTAGGGTCAGTCATCGATCCAAGAAGCAGCCAGAGTGACGTACTCGTGTATAAGAGCCATTCATTCCGTGGGTGTAAGGGCCCAATGGAGGCTTGAAGCGAGGACGTTACAGTTTTGAGGGGGTAAATCCAAGTATATCTACTATGGTCATCCACAAAATGAATATAGAATTTGTAGTTACTGCTGGAATTTATAGGTGCTGGTCCCCAAACATCAGTATGAATCAACTCTAAGATGTGTTTAGCACGGTCAGGATTGGAGTTAAATGGAAGAGCATGTGATTTTCCAAACTGACATGCTTCACAGAAGCTTTTCTTTTCATTCATAGCAGTTTTTACATTAGCAATACTTAGCACATGACTCAAGACACTATTAGACGGATGACCTAAACGCTTATGCCATCTATCTTTTAGGGAAACAAACTTAGAGCTGACATCATGTTTATTTTTAGACACAGACACTACACCAGTAAAAGGTGCAACAGACTTGGACTTGACAACATGACCCAAAGCAGCAGACACACTTCCTTGTTGGTTTGGGAGTTGATATAGTCCATCTTTAAGAGTCCCTTGGAAGAGCACCATCTTTGTTGCCTGATCCTTCACAAAACAGTTTTGAGCAAAGAATTCAACAAACACATCATTATCATGGGTAAGCTTAGATATGCTGAGTAAATTTTTGGTAATTTTGGGTACATGCAAGACATTGTTTAAGACTAGAGAACTGTTATTAGCAGAGGGTATAAGGCTTTTACCAACATGCGCAATTTCAAGTCTATTGCCATTACCAACAGTCAATGTCTCCTCACCATTGTATTCAGTCTTGTGAGTCATTGTGTTGGCATCTGCTGTTATGTGGTTGCTGGCTCCAGAATCCACGTATCAGGCTGTATCTTCAACCATCTCAGGAGAGGCTATGAAGGCTGATGCTCCACTATTCCCACTGTTGTTGTTCTGAGACCCTTTGCTGTTACTGTTCGATCCATTTGGGTCTGAACCCATATATGTTTCATCGTATCGGTTGTAACAATACGCATCACTATGTCCATATCGTCCACAAACCTGACAAGTGGGCTTAGAATTGCTCTGACTTCTTTCTCCTCGACCTCTAAATCTGCCTGGGCCTCTGCCTCCTCTTGCTTGGCTTGAACCACCACGATTTCCTTGACCATAGTTGGCAGTATTGGGAGGTCTATTTCCTGTAAAACTAGATGGTCTTGTAGCAGCAACATTTGCAGATGGAGAACCTGATATGGGAAGTTTTGAGGAACCAGACAGTGTGGTTAACCTGTCTAACTTATTGTCAAAACTCAGGAGAATGTCCTGAAGTTCTTGCCAGGTAGTTGAAATTCTTGCTTCAACTTGAAGCACTATTGGAAGATATTCGATATCGAGCCCAGAGAGGACGTTGGAGACAAGTTGTTTCTCTGGGTAAGGATCTCCAGCCAGAGCCAGAACATCAGACCACTGGCGCTTTTGTCGCAGATAATCTGCCATGGACAGATTTCCTTTTCTAAACGTTTGTATCTTCGTCCGATACTCATCCATTTTCACTCGGGAATGAGCTCCAAAAAGGGTTTCCAAGGCTTGCCATAAGCTGGCAGATGAATCGCATCCCATAACTTCAGTGGCGATGCTTTCAGTCATCGATCCATACAACCAGTCAAGGAGAAGCTGATCATTCACGATCCAAGCTTCGAACTCTGGGTTGACAATCAATGCATCTTCACCTGAAGATGCATCTGAGGGCAAGAACTCGATTGGCTTCACTCTGGTACGTTTGAGATACCCATCCAATCGATGACCACGAACTATCGCTGACACCATCGTTTTCCATAGCGCATAGTTGTTCCTGTCCAATTTCAAAGCAAAAGGTTGAGTCAGAGTGCTACCTACATGAGGGTTGACGATGTTTGATGTTGGTGCTGAGATCTGAGCAACTCCGCTGGTGTCACGCTTCTTGCTGTTGACCCTTGCTCTCCATGAACTGGTGTTTGCTCTGCCATAGATTACGAGAGGACGCACCACCGGTGGAATCGCTCTGATACCAAGTCAGAAAACAAAGAAAAGTATAAAAGGAAATAAGGCAGAGAAACGATGCAGAAAGAATGTAAATCTCAGCACACCACAATCATTGGTTGTTGGAGTATATTTATAGATTTGAATGTATCCGTACAAAGAATGACCTGGACCTTTTTACACTAAATAACAGATTGATCATTACACAAGAAATAATATCCTAACAAGAATTTGTTACACTGGGACCACAGTGGTAATACAGTGACAGCACACTACCACCAACGGCTAGAGTATAATTTCATTTCTTCACAGTCATCACTGAAGCGCATCCCTTGTCATTACCGTAGTTCACTTGTAGTTGTCACTATTGTATTTCCCTAATCTATATCTTAATCTTAGATTTCATTTCGAATTTTAAATATTTTTTAACATTAGAGAAAATTCATTAGTTTGTTCTTTTATTATTAACTAATATGTTTTGAAAAGGTGATTATTATTTTTTAAATATCTTAATTTAAAAAAAGAAAAATATAAAAAATGTGATATTTTAGTTATGAGAAAAAAAAATAGTTTTAAAGAAATTTTAGAGTATCATGTCACCGCTTTATGTCTCTACTATATACTAGATGAGAGTTACGTGGCGAGCCACGTAAATATTAGTTTTATATAAGTTTTAGTAGTTTTTGTTTAAGAATCTAGTAACTGAGCAACGACAACAATAATGGTAGATAGATCTATTTAAGTTTTTCATATTTGTAAAAATTATAAATCTAAACTTTTAATTTTCTTGATTTGAGATTTTGAATTGTTCTGATTTATTTGTTTATGAATTTATTGAAATACTTGAATATTTATTGGTTTTGATTTTGAATTGTTCTGATGTATTCATACTTGAATATTTATATTAATGAAATTAGTCTGTAGCTTTATGGATTTAGAAAAAAAAAAGATATTTTTAATATAGAGTTTAAATTTTATATTGATGATTGTTAATGAAATTAGTCACTTTATGTTTCCAGAAAAAAAAAATGTATTATTTTATATGGTTTGTTAGAGAGATATGTGGCTAAGATGATTTATTTTTAATTTAAAAAAAGATTGTTTAATTTTTTGATTTTTTTTTATTTAAAAAAAAGATTGTTTAATTTTTTTTGGTTTAATTATTGGGTTTATTTGTTAACGGGAGATAAACCTATTAACATCGTTAAATTTAACAGAATATTCTTTTATTTTTAAGGTATATTCTGTTAAACCAAGAAATGCCGTTAGATAGACACTTTTAATATATAAAGATATAGATATATAGATATAGATTTATGTATATTGATTGATATTTTATGTATGTATATAAACAAAATTTACGATTAATTATTTTTTATTTAAGTTTTAATATTTTTTTAAAATTTATTTTTTATTTTCTAACTTTTTCAAAAATATTTTATATTTTTTTTATAGAAAATTAAAATAATAGTAAAATATAAATTTGTAGATTTATGCTTTTTACAGAAAAATTATTTAAATAATAGTAAAATATCAATTTGTAATTTATTTTTATTTTCTAACTTTTTTTAAAATATTTTATATTTTTATAGAAAATTAAAATAATAGTAAAATATCAATTTATAGATTTATGCTTTTTTATAGAAAAATTATTGAAATAATAGTAAAATATCAATTTGTAGATTTATGCTTTAATAAAATATTAAAATTGAGAGAATTAAGGAGAGAAGAGAAAAATATAGTTTTAGAGTGATTTTAGAATGCCATGTTACCGCCTCATACATTACCTTTATATATATATAGATTAGGAAATTTTTCATTAATACATTTATAACAAATGTTTTATTCAATTTTACGGTAAATTGATTTTTTTTTCTAATAATACATACATCAAAGATTTTTTTACACATTTACAACACACCAACTTCACCAACTTCTTGAAAGAAATATCTACATACACAAAATTTATTTAAAAACAATATACGCAATAATATCAATGTAATTTTTGTTGAAATCATTATTTTAAAATAAGTTTAGTGGTTTCTATTTGATAAGTAAAAATAGTTTTCTATTTTAGACAAAATGGGTTCTATCTTACAAATGAGATGATATTTTTCATTTTAATAATAGTAATTTTCATAATAGCTCAAATTTGCAACCTTGATCACAAAAATATCAATTTTTTATTTCATTGTGTAGTAACAATGACTCCTAAGAGATTTAAAAAAACATATATAAAAATAAAGTACTGACTTTTTTTTTTTAAAAGAAAAGATATAAAGTATAGACGTGTGTGCAAATATATCAGAGTGCATGAGAGAGAAAGGTTGTGTGGATTAGTAAGAAACACTAAAAAGAAAAATGTTGAAACCGTGAATGTGTTAAAATGTTTTATTAAAATGAAAACATAAATATAAAAACGTAAAATTGAAAAAGTACAAGAAGTTACGTATACATGATAATTTCCCCATATTTTATTTAATTAATTAATTAATTAATATTTATTAACTTAATAAAAAATAAAAAAAATGAGAGAATTAAAGAGAGAAGAGATAGTACTATTTGAAGTGATTTTAGACCACCACGTCATCGCCTCATACTTCTCCTTTATATATATAGCCTAGTAAACATCCCGCGCTTTGCGGCGGATATATAAAATATTTTAAATTATATATATTTTTAAATATTATTTTAAATTAAATGTAAATGTTTTGATAGTTTAACTAGATGAGTATTTTCATTAATTCCGAAAATAAATTTAGGACGAATAATAATTTTTTTTAATTACTATTACAAAGTATAATAGTAATTTTTGTTATTATTTAAATTACTATTATACTTTCAAATTTCAATGATTATCACTACATTTTGAATATTATTAATTTTAAAATTATGATATTAAAAAAAACTAAAAACTAAAATAAAATTAACATACCATGTCACGTAACATCTATCTAGTATATATATATGCACATATAACTAAATCATATATGCGCAATATATATAATAAATTTAGTATATATGCATTATATTTTTATTAGATTTAATATATAAGTATATTTATAAATTAATAAAATTTAGAAAGTTAATGAATTTTTTAAAACTTTTTTTGGTTATATAAAAAATGCCATTGTATTACCAAAATATTTATACAGCTCAAATTTAAAAAAATACAAAATTAATTTATCATTTGCAGGTCGAGTTGTGTTTATCAATTCAGTGTTGTTATCCATTCATTCTTATTGGAGCCAAATTATGATCTTGTCAAAGAAAGTCCTTAATGAAATCGAAGCTATTTATCGTGCTTATCTTTATAGAAAGGCCAACATATCGGGACCCATTGCTTGGGATAGTGTTTGCGAATCTAAGGCTGATGGAGGAGCTAGTTTTAAGAGGATTGTTGAGTGGAATATTACAGTTCTGTTTAAGTATGTTTGGGCTGTTGCGAATAAGAAAGAAAACTTATGGGTTTGATATGTGTGCATAATGTGTATATCAAAAAAGAAGATTGGTGGACTTATCAATCTCCTACTCATGGAGTGTGCAGAAAGTCATCCAATCTAATTACAACCGACCGACCGATCCAATCTCAACTGATTCAATAGAATCCTATATCCAATCGTAATTGGATTGGATTGGATGTAAATTTTAAAAATTCAATCGGATCGGATCGGTTGTTAGATGGGACATCCGATCCAATGGATAACCGACCAAAATGATCCAATTATCATCTAATGATCATCTAATTATATTTATATATTTTTAAAATACATTTATAATTTTATATATTTAATATATTTTATTTAAAAATATGTATTAATTGATTTTATATACATTTAACACATGAGATTAACGAAAAAAATAGATCTAAAATATTAATTCTCATCTTCATAAACGCTAATCAAATGCATATTGAATAAATTTTATTTTTTAGTGATTTTTTTATATGATCGTGAGAATTAAGTTGGATTAAACTAATATTTATTACATATGTTGGATAATTAAGTTTTAAATTATGTTTTTTTATGTATATTTTTCTTTTGAATGAAATTAACTTAAATGATAGTTAAAATAGATTGGATAGATCCAATCCAATCCAATAAAAAAACCAGTCAATACATCCAATGGTTGCAACCGATCCAATCCAATACATCTATTGGATCGGATCGGATCGGATGACTCAATTCGATTGGATTGGATCAGATCACAAAATTTAATATCCAATAACTAATTGGATCGGATCGGTTGGGTTAGGTCTAAACCCATTAGATGTGATCCAATAAACACCTCTAGTACTCATGGGAGTTGGTAATAGGGAAGGTTGATTACTGTCAAAGACAAACTTAAAAAACTCACTGACACTCAACAGTTTACAAGAGAAATTTACTAGATTTCTCGAGGATATAAAATGTTATGTCTAATTCAAAACAAGGTCTGTTGGAGCCAAAAAGTCTAGGGAAGACTTAATGTGTCTAAGCATAATTTTGCGTTGTGGATTGCCATACAAAATTGTTTGAGAACTAAAGATAAAGATAGGTTGTTGAAGTTTCACATTATTGTTAATGGAAAATATGTTTTCTGCAACTGTCAAAATGAAACTGTAGAACATTTATTCTTTGAATGTTGTTCTTTGTCTCTTAATTATCTTCAGCAAGTGAAGGTTTGGCTTTCTTGGAGGGCTGACTCGAAGTAGCTGCGCAACTTAATTCGGTGGATAGAAAACGCTAAATGTAGCAAATTTCTTAAGCTAGTATTTTCTGCTGCAATGGCAACGCTGGTTTACCAAATTTAGCATGCCAGAAACGAAGCAGTGTAGAATTTGGTATATTGTCAGGGAAAATTAATTGTAAATAAGATTAAAAATGATGTTAAATAATGAATTAGTTGCTTTTGGCCTAAAAAAGTTAGTGCTATACATACAAATTAATTTTCTAATTTGTACAAGGAAAACTGTGTGTAATTTTGAAAGTATACTTGTATAGCGGCTATATTTATAGGTTTTTCGATTGAAGATGCTATTCGTTTGTAAAATTATTGTTGGATTAATGAAATCTTTGTTGATTCATTAAAAAATTAGTTGATGTCCAAATTGACATGTATTAATATTACACGACACAAATATTATATTTTGATACCTACACTAATTAGAAAGATGTAGTTTATTATTGGATAATAGTATTTCAGACCTTTTATTTTGTAAAAATTATGGATGTGATCTTCTATTGTATTAAAATAATAATTTACTCTGTATTTTTCAAGATAGTACAAAATAAAATTTAATAATAACATGACCTGAAAATGTTTTGACCAAACTAGTTACATTTTTTTTCATCCGTTCGTGCTAGAATCTGGCTTCAGATTAATTATATTAATAAAATGATTAAAATTGAGCTCAAGGTAGTACCATTTTAAAAAATACAGGATCCAATTTGTCATTTAATAAAACAAATAATCAAATCTATAATTGTGATAAATACAAGCTCCGAAATAGTATTTATCCTTTATATTGTTTAGTTTTTCTTTTTCGTGAAAGGCAGTTTATTCTTTAGTTTTGAAAATAATTAAGATAATTAGTTTCTCAGCTATTCAATCCCTTAAAATATATTATCAAAACTTTACTTTCTTTATTTTATATCAAACTTTTACATCACACTATATATTAATTTCTTCGAAATACATTCAAAACTATACTTTTTTTAAAAAAAAAAAACAGAAAAGAAGTAACGTAAATCTAAAATCACACTAAGAATTTACAAGGTTTACCTATCCTAAAAACACATTCTAAGTGGCTAATCCTTAAATCCTAAAGAATCAAATAAACTAACTTCACTATCAATCATTGTAATATTACAAATACAAGTTCATAATCAAATCAACATTGCAAATTGATATAAATTAAAATTTACCCAAAATCTTAAATATTCATTCAAGAATCCTTAGTTTCAAATCTCTTGAAACCGTTGAATCAACTAGATATGAGCTTCATCTTCAAAAAAAAAAAAAAAAAACTAGATATGAGCTTCCTTCAGATCAGTTAGGAGCTCTTTTTTCAACAATAGTGAACTTGCAACCAAAAATAATAACTAAGAATAAAGTGATGAAACCACTTGAGGCTAGTTCAAGTGGCCATAGGTGGGTGTGTGTGTTTTGGAGATCCTGGGTTCGAGTCTCAGATAAAAACATGGTTGTAATATATAAACGCTTAAATAAAAAAAAAGAATAAAGTGATGAATGAGAAGATTTTCTCTCACTATCAAAATCAATTAGAAGGGTTAAAATCTAATAATCAAGAAAAATAGTCCTAATAGAAAATAAGATATGATTAATCCTCCCAATTTAATTCTAGATATGGTGACATGTGCAAGACAACATGCAATATTCTCAAAAGTAATACCAACATAGCATTCTCTCAAAAAAAAAAAAAAAAAATACCAACATAGCATAGTTGTAACTAAGAGCAAATATTTACTAAATGTTATAAAGATGAAACAAAAGACACAATAAAGTAATTAAGGATTCACAATTTTTCATACTAAAATAATAATTAGGGATGTTTATCTAATTCAATCGGTAGTATTTTGCTCATAGTGTATTTAATGCGCACTAAGTATAAATTTTATATTTTGGATCCAATCCAATCCACACAAGAGTTCAAATTTAATCTGAAAAAATGTAAATTAGATTAATTATTTTGGATTGGTCATTTTTTAATATTAAATTATTTATTATTTATTAAAAATATTTTTTTTCACATACCTAACAACAAAATAAAATAAATTATTGTGTTTTATGTCTCCAACAGAAAATTAAAATAAATAAAACAAAAAGTAATAAATTTAAAGGAAGAAAAAAAATTGTATGTAGAAAGAAATACTTAATTTTGTTTTAAATTATATAATCTTTATATATAAGAATAGAATATATATTTGATATATAAATTTTGAAATGTATTTGTACGTATTAGATTTTTAAATTATTATCTTTCATATTAAAATATTAATTGTATATAATTTTTTTTAAAACAAATATAAATATGTGTAGATTAGATTATATCGGTTACTTTTACATGTCAATTAAGATTCAATCAGCACAAGTACAAATTTTAAATTTTTCAATGTAATCCCCACAAGTGTGGATTAGATTGGATCGTACGGATTAGATTTTCCAAACTAATTCAATCCACACAAATGCACTTTGTGAATTGAATTAAATTAAATCGTACCAATTAAATTGGATTGAGTCATAGATGTACAGATTAAATTAAATTGTGTATTCTATGAACACCCATAATAACAATTGTTACAGTGTATTATAAAATTACCCAAACTTTTATATAGATAAAGATTCTCATAGGTCTACCTTGTATCAAAATTCCCAAGCATATTTGAAATAAATGAAGTCATTAGGAGAATAAGAGTTTAATTATTTCTCCATGATATTTTTTCTTATATATTGCTTTGTGTTTTGTGTAGGTAAGCTCACAGTTGTACATGCAGAAGCGATAACAGTTATATGGTAGCACTTGATTGGTCTTTGAGTTTGTGTATTCCATGTAGCACTGTAGAATTAGATTGTTTAGCAGTAGTGTCTACTTTTACTAGAAAATCTTCTTTTTGTAATGATTTAGAATTTGTATTGGATGAAATCTATAGTTTCCTATCCAGTTTTCTTGGGACGTTCCTAATTTATGTTCGTCGCTCGGTCAATATAACTATACATGAATTAACTATGCATGCACTCATAATAAATGGATAATTTTCTATTTTATCTATTGAATATACTTAACTCTCTAATTTTTATCAATGAAATGCTAATTATTGAAAGAAAAAAAAAACAAAAGAGAGGTACAAGAGAAGTGCATAGACTTGAGAAGTAGGGCGAAAATTCTCTTTGAGAAAATATCTAGGAAGAGAATGGAACCCACTTTCCAAAACACCAAATATGCCTTTTCCTATTATAGAAATTCCTATAGCTGTCAACTTCAGCAATCAGATTCATAAACACCCATCAGGGGCAAATTCGTAAATTCATCTCACAAATGTCACTTAGTGCCCACTTAACGACCCTGTTTTTTTCTTTGACTATTTTAATAATATAATTATTATTATATGTATGTATGTATGAATGTGTATGATGACCATGAATAATAATATTAATATTAACATGGTGATGATATAGGATGACACCTAAGCCCATGAGGCGAGAGGAAAATATCAATGCCACGTGTGCATCAATCTTAGCAATCGATGATGAACTGAGAAGCCTTCTAAAGATCTCCTCTTTCTCTCTCTATATCTCTCCAAAAACTACTCTCTCTCTCTCTCTTAAAAAAAAAATAAAAATAATTTCTCAGAAGAAGAAAAAAAAAATTGCGGAAAAAAGAAAAATCTGAATTCTCTCTGTCTCGTGTCATTACCTGAAATCATTTAGGAAAATTATTAGGTCACTGGATTAATACTCAGGTGAGTTTTTCTTTTTTCTTTTGGAAAAAAAAAAAGCAATATTTTTTGGGGTTAAATTTGGTTCTGATCAGTTGTTGAAATTTGAGATTTTTTCCTTGATGGGTTTAGCTTCTTCTTGAAATTTACATTTTTTTTCTCTGTGTGTGTATGATTTTAGCTGGTTTTGTTATTTATTTTTTTTATTTATTTGGGCATTTCTGAAAAAGATTTTTTTTTTTTTTTTGAGGTGTTAAGTTGGTAAATTTGAGATTTTTGTTGGATGAGTTGGTTCTGTAGATTGTTGATGGAAATGGGCATATTTTTTATTTTTCTTAATTTTATTTATTTATTTTGATTTAGCATATTGTTAAGATTCTACCATGTTTATCACAGAAAATCCAAGAGCTTAATTTGGAGGTTTTCAGAGGAAGAAAGACTTGAAGTTGAGCTTTTGCGTGTTATATAGTGCAGGATTGTAGAAATATAGTTATATATACATGTTGTATTGATTTGTTTTGATGAAGAGTTTTGGTTCTGATTGGGGATGGTGAACTATCAGATTTGGGTTCTTGATTGGTGGAGCTTGAGGATTTTTCAGGTTGTGTTTGGTTAAAGCTTTTTAATTTTACTCAAATGGCTGCCAGTACTAGTCGTGAGAGATGGATTGATCGGCTTGAGTACTCTTCTTTGTTTTGTCCTCCTTCACAAGATGCCCAACAAAGAAAGGTAAAGACTTTATAACTTTAATCTCATTTCTCTATGTTTATATATATATATATATATATATATATACATAGATTCAGCCTGATGAAACTTGTTCACTTGAATAAATTTTATTTGTTAGGTCTTGAATTGATTCTGCAAATTTTGTTTGTTTGATGAATTAAATGAAAATACATAAATAAACAGTTGCTTGCTGTGGTTGACAAAAGATCAATTAGTAGCTTCTTCCTTTTGAGATTTGTTCTCCTAGTACTCTTTTAGGCTCAATATTTGATTTGAAATTTTTGGGGATGTATTCTTCAGAGCCCATCAAAGATGACTTTTTTCTTTTTTAGTTGGAAATGAGTTGTGATGTGTAATAAGTGATATTAGATTGTGTACAGTTCTATAGTATTCTGTCATGTGTACAGTTCATCTGTAATCTTTTTCCATTACAATTCTTTTCATCATGGTTTAGTTAACATAGCCGTAATGTTTTTTGATTCATCCGTTTTATTGATTACTCATTCTTTTATGTTTTGGAACTTGGATTTTTTATAGGAAAAGGTTTTAGAAAATGAATTGTTTCATATCTTAGGAAGAAAAAAATCGGATGTATCAGATAATTGAAAATTCTTCCTTTTGCTCGAGAATATGTGTATCAACTACCTATTTCTTGTTATTATCTTGTTGGTTGACTTTTCATGTTGGACAAAACAACGCGAAAATGAGTTGAGAAACATGGTCTTCCTCTTCGTTTATTTATTTTCCTTATCTTTGCATGTATAGGCTCAAGTTATTGCCTATGTGGATTATTTTGGTCAGTTCACATCAGATCAGTTTCCTGACGACATTGCAGAGGTATGTTTTTTTATGAAGTAATGGTCTTATCTATGCTCAAGGGCTTGAAAGATAATTGTTAATTCTTTTCGGATAGGAGATTTTAGGTGTTTTTGTCAATTGCTGTACTAAAAATACATTTTTGTTGGCAGCTTGTTCGTAACCGTTATCCTTCAAAGGAACAACGCCTATTTGATGATGTCTTAGGTACTACTTCTGTACTTTTGAATGTTTTCCTAATAGATATGTAAACTCTTCTCAGAAAAGGTTTTCCAATAATTTTGTAATGACTTATTGATGTAATAAATTTTTGTGCAGCAACATTTGTCCTTCATCATCCGGAGCATGGGCATGCTGTTGTTCTTCCAATTATTTCGTGTATTATTGATGGCACACTGGTGTATGACAGGGCCAGTCCACCGTTCGCTTCTTTCATATCTTTAGTCTGCCCAAGCAGTGAGGTATGGGAAGATTAATTATTGGCTACATCCTAATGATTTAATTCTTCTCATTTTGGTAAACTTTATATTTTAGTTCATAATGGTTTTCAATGTTTCCCCAAGTTTTGTTGTATCTTCACATGTTTTTGTTTTTTTAATTAAAAAATGTAAAAGAAAAAGAACTTCTTCATCGACTTAATTGGTTTTTTTTCTTGAACTCTCCTCAGAAGGAATATTCCGAGCAATGGGCTCTGGCGTGTGGGGAGATTTTACGAATTTTAACTCATTATAATCGCCCAATATACAAAGTGGAACAACAAAACAATGAAACTGAAAGAAGTCGTAGTGGCAGCCAGGTCACTACTAGCAACAATGGGGGTTCCTCCTCTCCACCTGGTTCGCAGCAAGAGAGAAAACCTATTAGGCCTTTGTCTCCCTGGATTACTGATATATTGCTCACTGCACCTCTTGGCATCCGAAGCGACTACTTCCGTTGGTGAGTATATATTTGATTGGTTCAGACTCACTGTTACTGTATGTATACATAATATTATCCCGAGATTATCAACATTTTTGTGTCAATTCTAAACCAACCACACTATACCAACTTAAGACAAAAGGTAAACAAAGCCGACTTGCTGAGACATTTCTGTATGGTCTGATCATAAGCTAAAGCAACAACTCTTGGTCTTAAAAACGTAGTTTTTTTTTCTCTTTCTTTTAATCATTACCTCAAAGACAAAAATGAATATGTTAGCTTGTGTGAGGGTGTAGACAATTCCCTTTTAAAGCTTTGCGAAGTTGTGTTATTAAGATGCTTAACGAGTTAGGTCTATAGTCAACAACTTCAAAGAGTTTTCAGGATGTGTTTTGATATAATAATATTTTTGGGCTGGGGTTGAGGGTGTTGGCTCTTAAAATTGCTCAAAATAGTTCAAATTTTTACTGCAGAGAAGGTTTTGGTTGGTGAATTCTTCAAGAAATCTTCACGCAATTATTGGTTGATGCATAGAGTTGGTTCTTGATTATAAATCATTCACAATAAGAAATCTTCATGCAATTATTGCACTCCTCTCACTACTTGACATGTAAAATCTTTCGAAAATATTTTGACGAATTGACATACTTTCCACTTCCAACAAGGGGAAACAGAATCTAGACATTGGAGTAGGCTTTCCATTTTTGTTTTTTCTCCCTTGCAGATCCATTGACCAGGCTTTCATTTTCATTTTATACGCTTAATCATCATTAATTCACTATGTTAGTTTAGAATCATCTTCATTAAGTCTAAAAGTCAAAAAAAAATTCTGTACTTGGGTTTATTTTCCCCTAGTAATGCTTACATTTCTTTGATGTAACTAACAGGTGCAGTGGTGTTATGGGTAAATATGCTGCTGGAGAGCTTAAGCCACCTACAACAGGTCAGTTAGGTCTTCTCAAGTATGAGCGAACCATAGTGTGGGCGTTTAGTATTTTTACAATGGTTTTGCTTGAGGTCACATATCAGATGATGTTTCATTTGAAAACTTGTTGATTCATATTTTATATAATCTCACTGAAATTTATCCCCTGAAATACATATGAAACAACCCGATTTAGTAGTCATATTTTTAGTGTAAAAGTCAGTTGATGAAATTTTGGTGTTATCGTTGCTTGTTAGATGGAGGACCAACTTGCATGCATAGAAAGAAACTATGAAAGTAATTACTTTATGGTTTTACTATCTTTGTTCAATGCAATTAAAACGATTCTATAGTGAATGACCAGTCTTATCCCCCTAGAAAAAAATTACTAGTGGAATGAAATAGATTCCGTATCCAATTTGTTTGAATGAAATTTAGATGCCTATACGTTTGTTGAAGTAAAACATCTCTATTTTCTTAACACGAACATTAGAATAAATTTTCCCTTTTAAGGTAATGACCAATATTGATTCAAGTTCTTTGTTACTTTAGCTTCTCGTGGATCTGGAAAGCATCCTCAGCTGATGCCATCAACTCCAAGGTGGGCAGTAGCCAATGGTGCTGGTGTTATATTAAGTGTTTGTGACGAGGAAGTTGCTCGATATGAAACTGCTACTTTAACAGCAGTGGCTGTCCCTGCACTTTTACTTCCTCCACCTACAACAGCTTTGGATGAACATCTAGTTGCTGGGCTTCCAGCTCTTGAGCCATATGCGCGTTTATTTCATAGGTATAAGATGGCTCTTTGCTTTATTAATTAACATTGTCAAAGATCATTTCTAAATGTCCAACTTGGCTTTGCTGAATACAATTATTAAATTTTGCTGTTCATGTATTAGGTATTATGCCATTGCTACTCCAAGTGCCACCCAAAGACTTCTTCTTGGACTTCTAGAAGCACCACCGTCATGGGCTCCAGATGCACTTGATGCTGCTGTACAGCTCGTGGAACTCCTCCGGGCTGCTGAAGATTATGCTTCTGGAATAAGGGTGAGCTGGATACTGCACATTGCTGGTGTTTACCTATGTTTTTATGATATGTAATGATTCAAAATATTCTCATTTTTTTATTATGAGAGCCTACATGCATTCAACCCTTCGGGTAGCTAAGTAATGTCTATTGTAGGCCCAAAATCATTTATGGAATTTTAGTTTTGGGCCTCCATTTCTTCATAGGACTGAGTACACAGGGGAATATTAGGAGGGAGAGAAGATATTCAATAGAGGAGAAATCATGGTCTTCAGAAACTATATAGCTTTCCAAGAGGCCCTCGGAATTATATTTTCCAAATTCTCTCTTTTGACTATTTTGAAGATCATTGCTTTACCTCGAGTTGATATTTTCTGTTGTTACACAAAGATTACTCTAAAACCAACCTTGTTGCCAATAGAAATGCTTCTAGCTTTTGCTGCTGGTGGTAAGAGGAGCAAAGGTGTTCTGTGTTTGCTGTTATTGAAGACAAGATTGAAATTAGTTGTTTCTCATATATAACAAGATAGACTCTTAGGTGGCGTTTGGTTGGGAGGAATGAAAACATAAGAATAGGAATAGGAATGGGAATAGGAATAGGAATGGAATGAAATAAAATTTAAAATGCATATAAAAATCTGATAAAAAAATTATTAAATTTTTTCTCATCATGCATTGGAATTGTCTTTCCTTCCCTTTCAAAATAGGATAATCATTCTACCAAAATGGTGGAAAGGGCATTCCATTGGAATGACATTCCAATATTTTACTATGCAACCAAATAAAGGAATGGATTCCATTTCATTACCTCCAACCAAACGCCGCCTCATATTTGGCAACAGGATGAAGATAAACGTTTCTTATTCTTTATGGTTTTCTATGTGGACAAGGGACTTAATTTCTTGCACCTTTGGATCTTTCCAAATAGTTGACATAGCACTTTGACTTCTTTTCTTAAATTAAAATGCATTTCTTTTTTCTTTTTGTTGTATGTAGCTTCCTAGAAACTGGTTGCATTTGCATTTCTTGCGTGCAATCGGGACAGCAATGTCCATGAGAGCAGGCATAGCAGCTGATGCAGCAGCAGCTCTACTTTTCCGCATCCTCTCACAGCCTGCACTGCTTTTCCCTCCTATAAGGCAAGTTGAGGGAGTTGAAGTTCAACACGATCCAATGGGTGGTTATATTTCGTCTTACAGAAAGCAGGTAGCTGTGATGATTCATCAGTTCTTCATCTTTTTTGTCGTTGTGCGTGTATTAACTTATTTTGTCCAGAACGAAATTAATACATATCTGTCTCGATCCTGAAAATTTCTCAATGCTGCATTAACCAGATAGAGGTGCCGGCTGCTGTTGCAACAATAGAAGCTACTGCTCAAGGTATTGCATCGATGCTTTGTGCTCATGGCCCCGATGTTGAATGGAGAATTTGTACGATATGGGAAGCTGCTTACGGCTTGATTCCTTTGAGTTCCTCTGCGGTTGATCTTCCCGAAATCATTGTTGCCACTCCATTGCAACCTCCTGTTTTGTCGTGGAATCTATACATACCTCTCCTTAAAGTACTAGAATATCTTCCTCGTGGAAGTCCATCTGAAGCATGTCTTATGAAAATTTTTGTTGCCACCGTGGAAGCGATTCTTCAGAGAACCTTTCCATCTGAATCTTCATCAGAACAAAACAGAAAAACCAGATACTTTTCCAGCTTAGGATCTGCCTCGAAAAATCTTGCTGTTGCTGAGCTACGCACAATGGTTCATTCACTATTCTTAGAATCGTGTGCCTCAGTAGAGCTTGCCTCTCGCCTTTTATTTGTTGTGTTAACCGTGTGTGTCAGTCATGAAGTTCAGTTCATTGGGAACAAGAAACCCAGGCGAGAGGAGAATTACCAATATGATGAAATTACCGAGGAATCACAAGATGCATCTGATAAGCTGAGAGACAATCGCTCTAAAAGGACAAACAAACAAGGACCTGTTGCGGCATTTGATTCGTATGTTCTTGCTGCTGTTTGTGCTCTTTCATGTGAGTTGCAATTATTCCCTTTTGTTTTGAAGGGAATTAATCATTCACATTCTAAGGATGGGAAGAATGATGCCAAGCCTATCAAAATAAATGGAACTAGTAATGAATTTCGTAAAAGTATTGACTCAGCCATTGGACACACACGTAGAATCTTAGTAATTCTGGAGGCACTATTTTCACTAGAACCGTCTTCACTTGGAACATCATGGAGTTACAGCTCAAATGAGATAGTGGCTGCAGCTATGGTTGCGGCACATGTTTCTGAATTGTTTAGGCGGTCGAAGGCTTGTATGCATGCTCTATCAGTCCTGATGCGGTGCAAGTTGGACAATGAAATATACAACAGAGCATCGTCATTGTATAACCTCATTGATATTCACAGCAAAGCTGTTGCATCCATTGTTAACAAGGCTGAGCCTTTAGAAGCACATCTAATACATGTACCAGTTCGGAAGGAATCCCGTACATATTTGAATGGGAAAAAGCAAACCCAACATGAAAATGGTAGGTGCTCAGTTTCAGGGAAGCTTACTTTCTCGCAAAGCAAGACTTCAACAAATGCAGATTCTAAACTTAAATCTGAGGGAGTATCACATTCAAATGAAATATCGGGAAGTGCTTCGGGGAAAGGTATTGCAAGCTTTTCTCTAGATGCTTCGGATTTAGCCAACTTCCTCACCAAGGACAGGCACCTAGGATTCAATTGCAGTGCACAAGTGTTTCTGGGATCAGTTCTAGCAGAGAAGCAAGAGTTATGTTTCTCAGTTGTTTCACTGTTATGGCACAAGTTGATTGCAGCTCCAGAAACTAAGCCTACTGCCGAAAGCACTTCTGCCCAACAAGGGTGGAGACAGGTAACATATTTATCTCGTTTCCTTGTGTATTAGCCGTTTTCATGCCTCACTTGTAATGAATGAAATAATTTTGTATTCATTTCTGGAGTGGATAGAAATAATTTTTTGACATCTGTTCATTAGATCAATAAATTTCTTCTTTCTTTCATCATTTGGATTATTGTTATATCATAAAATTGCTATATTTGACCATCCTTTATCCTGGATGTTTATAGGTAGTCGATGCATTATGCAATGTTGTAATCGCTTCACCAACAAAGGCCTCGACTGCAGTTGTTCTTCAGGTCCAATTTCTGTTCACCTTGTAATTATCAATTGAAATTGTAATTATAGTATAATTCCTGGTAAACTGACTTCAACACTGTCTGTTCTTTGCTAAAAAAAGGCTTTTGAGGAAGTGTTGGCAGTCAGTTGCCTGATAGTTAGTAGCTTAGCTTAATTTCTGGTTTTATTGGTGTTTCAATGACTTCAATTGTTTAGTCACTTTCATGGCCTGTATGTGCTTGTTAGGCTGAAAGAGAATTACAGCCGTGGATTGCGAAAGATGATGGCCAGAAGATATGGAGAATCAACCAACGGATTGTAAAGCTGATCGTTGAGCTGATGAGAAACCATGACAGCTTAGAATCGTTGGTAATTTTGGCAAGTTCATCCGATCTACTTCTTCGTGCCACAGACGGGATGCTTGTTGATGGAGAAGCTTGCACTTTACCTCAGTTGGAGGTAACAAATTATGATTACTTTTTATTTGCAATGACTTAACAAAGGCAATAGTACTATATGGCAATCAACTACCTGGACTAAGCAACATGAATTTGCTTTTCAATCTTTTTCCTTTTTTGGCTTGTTCTTCCCACTAAAAATACAAACTTGTACCTACCCACTTGAGGTTTCAATTGATTGGACATATCCAATTATCATTTTTAATTCATCCATGTCTATCTTTTATGTAAACTATCATTCTTGACATCCTTAGTTAGCACTCAATTGCCTACATAGCCTAAATTGCCTACTAAGTGCTTTTCCTTTTTCACTCTAAATGTTTGGCTGGTTATTAATCTATTTAATATGACAGCTATTGGAGGCAACTGCTAGAGCTGTTCATCCTGTTCTGGAGCTGGGAGAATCTGGGTTGGCAGTTGCCGATGGCCTCTCAAACTTGTTGAAGGTAAAATAAAATAATCTCTCCAATGTGTTTGATAAGCGTTAAATTCAATAATTACGAAAGGCAAAGATGAACCTAAAAGAAAGCAAGTTGTGTTTTTTCGTGCAAATGTTAAACTTTTGTTTTGCGATTTGTGTGGTTTGGTGCATGCAGTGTCGTCTTTCAGCCACCATTCGGTGCCTTTCTCATCCAAGTGCACATGTCCGTGCATTGAGCACATCAGTTCTTCGTGATATTATGCAAACTGGTTCAATCAAAACTAATTCTAAACCAGTAGAAGTAAACGGTTCTTCTCGAGACCCCTCTTATAACAAGTATTTTAATCCAGATGACATTAACTGGCTAGCTGATATTGAAAAATGCTTAAGATGGGAAGCTCATAGCCGACTCGCAACCGGTAGGTCTACACAGTTTCTTGATGTCGCGGCCAAGGAATTGGGTTGTACCATCTCTATATGACATCAAGTAGGCTTCTGTTCTCACAATTACTTTAGGTGTATGATTTTCTACAAGTGAAAACTTACAACATAGACAAAAAAAATAGAACAATTTAAATGTTCTTGAAGAATAGTGGTTTGCAGGAAAGTAAATATTGATTCTGTCTTCCGAATAGAACGCCTCGAAAAGTCATCGATTTTTCTCTCTTTCACTTTTCATGTAAGACTGCAGGCAGGCATGGCCTTTTGAGGCTTCATTTTATGCTGTGACATATGATTGTACTATTTCCTCTCAAGTTGGTTTTTGTATTTTTATAGGCTCAAATCAAATCTGATCTTGGCAGTAGATTATTACATGTAATTTTTCAATTTTGTTTTTCCACTTGTTCCTTTCTCTCCCTAAGATATTGGAATAGCAAAGCATATATTATCAAGTTTCATCTTCTTTCTAATGTATTTCCTTTCCTTTTTAGCAAATAACTCACAATGTTGTTGCCATAAAATAGGTCTTGTACTCACTCACAATGTAGCAACACGATTTGACATGATAGTTTTTGCAATAAGTTATTATGTCAGAAGTCAGATTGATTGACCCATTCTACCATTTTAGCCAATCAAAATTTTAAAAAAATATACATATAACTTGTCATTGTGATAATGGGTATATTACTTAATAAGAAATCTCCTCTTCATCATTCCACTTAGTCCCACCACCTCAGCCTCGGCCTGAAATTTTGTGTGCCTTAGGACAAAAAAATATTATTGGCCCCCATGAAAAGAAATATGTGAATACTTTAAAAATTATTTATATTTTTCAAAGAAAAAAAATACTTTTAGGATTATATTTATCTTTTTAATTGATACCTTTTATTTTTACTCTTCCTTTAAAATCTATTATATTTATCTCTATTTCAATCATTCTACTAATTTTATCCTTATCACTTCACGATAGTTTCTATTCTTCTTTAATTAAAATTTCGCCACACAAACTTACACATCTATCTCCAAAGAACACAAATCTATTATGTTTGAAATTATGTTTTAATTATGTGACGGTGTAAGGATAATTTGGGTATAATACTTATAAAAAAAAATGTATACTTAAATTAAATATTATTTAAAAGTAAATTTAGTTATTGTATATATAAAAAAAAAAAAGAATATTCTTCAAATTCTCCTTTTAAGATTCTTGGGGCTAGGTAAGCTCTAGGAGCAAGCCTAACTCATTTTAGGCCAGCCCGATCCTACACCACCTAAGCAACTCTTTAGACAATTCTATTTTTTTATTGTTGAAGGTGTGTTTAGATTTTTTTTTTTTTTTTTATCAACATAATTATTTATACATAATTAGGGAGTTGCTATCTTGTGAGATCATGAGAATTCAATTTGCTTTTTAATACTAATTTTTTCTCTTTTCAAAATTCAATTTCCATTTGATAAAAGACAATCCACTTGCACATGTATTGTTATGTGTGGATGGTTATATTTATGGAAGCTTTGTTATCCCTACCAATTTTTTCAAAATAAATGAATAATTTTTAATATTTACAGAGATTTGATATTAGTTTTGGTTAATTTAGGAGATTTAGAGATGGGTAATTTTTAGTTATATACATAATTACCAAAAACATCTTACATATAGCGATAAAAAAAATAAAACATTCTATATATGTATATGCTTACCGAAAATTTGAAAAAAACTCATAACCAACCGAAAAAAATGGCAACCCAAAATTTTCAGGCAACCATCGTTTGCCCAAAACGGTGCGCATCACACTCTTACCGAGCAATATATATTCATCCCAGAACAAAAATAAAAGAAAAGCTTCAATCAACCAAATCCAAACTCTATCGTCGAAGCTTTGAAATCATAACTCGATCGATCGTCAAAGCTCTCCAATCATGTCTGTGGAATCTGGCAACTAAATCCACCATTAAAGCTACTCAAAAGCTTCAATTCTCTGAAATCAAACAAATTTAAACAATCTCAAACTAGAATTTTGCACTGTTTGAATCTCCACCATTGAAGCTCTTCGAACAATTCAATCGAAGCTACTGGACCGCCATTAAAATTCGTCGAAGCTCTCCACCATTAAAGCTACACAAAAACTTCAATTCTTTGAAATTAAACAAACATAAAATATTTAAAAAGAAACTAACAAGTAAACTGTATTCTGAAATAATGAACTTAAAAATAAAAAGTAATACATCGGTATTACTTTCATAATATTAAAAA
Source organism: Cannabis sativa (assembly GCF_029168945.1). Classification (NCBI taxonomy): domain Eukaryota; kingdom Viridiplantae; phylum Streptophyta; class Magnoliopsida; order Rosales; family Cannabaceae; genus Cannabis; species Cannabis sativa. The sequence goes on along the minus strand of NC_083610.1, from coordinate 45,887,300 downwards.
CAATAAAACAGTTTCTTTATTTTAATATAAAGCTATATAAAAAAGAATGATGAAATCAAAATAGAAAAAATAATTAATTGCAACAAATAGGAAACCATCATTATGTTGATGAATATTCTATGAAAATAGAATCTCTTTTGTTTATTTCTTTATTAAATTAAATCCAACATAGTTTCTATGGTGGTCAAGAAAATGGGCATTAAGGCACAAAACTCAGAAAATAGCATATATATATAAGTACTTAATCAAATCAAAAACACTTAATCATAGATATACCCCAAGCAAATATTTACCCATAACATCATTAAAAAGAAACTAACAAGTAAATAACATAAAAATAAAAAGTAATATAACAATATTACATTGATCAAGCACAAACCTAAAAAAAATCTACTTAATATAAAACTAATACAACAGAAACTAATTAGTATACCAACCAAAACTATAGCCAAAAATACTAATAAATCATAAACTGTTAATAACATACAACATTAAAAATAAAAAACACACTAGAAAACCTAAAATAACAAATATACATATACATTCTATTAGAAAACTATACAGTAAACTTTAATCTTTAAATAACAAATAAACATACATACAAAATAAACTACTCAGTACAATAAATAACTCGGTTACAAAACAACTACTAAAAAAATAAAGTGTTAAATTTAAAATTTTAATTATTTTTGTTAACTAAATTTAAAAGAAACTTAAAAGTTACTTTTAATTTTTTATATTTTTTCGTTGACAGCGAAAGAATATTTGCTTCTCAGATGTTAAAATGATCACCTCAAAGAATAGATTGTAATAATATAATTTTTAAGCTCAACAATTATCAGTGTGACTAGAAATTTTTTTTAAACTTTTGAGAGAGAAAAAGTAATACTAATTACTAAGGCTGGGTAAGTATGTATATACACATTTAAAAAAAAAATTAAAAAAAGTTCGGTAGGTTGACACAATTAAACAGTCACCGTTATTTATAATAATTATTTTAAAATTATGTTGCTGTGCGTAAATTTCTCTTTAGAGATTTGGAGATTCGTATTTATTAAACTGTAATTGGAATCAGACTAATCAATGAGAGAAATGAATCGATTTAAAATAAAAAATAATTTGAAATAATATTTTATTATGCTGTTTACTAAACTGTACCAAAAGAAAAGTAAAATAATATTATTTTGTTTACATAATTAGGAAATGTAATTAAAATGTTTTAATTTGACAAAATTGATATTATTAGAATATGTAATTATTTTTTTCTTTATAAATTTTAAAGGGCCGGCATATTTTTTTTAATCAATAAAATTAAAATTAAAATAAGATGAGTTATGAAAAGAAAATGTATTCCGAGAACCACTGTCTCTCTTTCAAAATTTAATAAACAATTATTTGGGAATCAATATCATACCATTGATTCTCATTTTCTTTTCTTTTTTTATTATAATTTTTATGAAAGTTTTTAATTTATTTAGCTTAAAATTAATTTGATGGATTCTTATTTTTTGTTACTTTTGTAGGGACACTTATAATTCAAGTGGATTTTGTGAATGCGAAAAATCTAGAGCAGCTTTTCTATTATAGTTTTAGGGCTTTTTATGATTTGGCATTATGTTTATACCAGTGTATGATCACTTCATAATTTTGCAAGTTTACTTAATAATTTTTTTTTTAAAAGTATCCTTATTCTATGATCTCTTATGAAATAGTTGTACAAGAATGGAAAAAAAAAAAAAACCTAATTAGATGAGTTTTTCAATTATTTTAATGATAACTTCACTATTTAAAAAAAAAAATTAATAATGTATAGTACTGGCATACATTCTTAACTTACACACTATAATTACATATTATAATATATATATTTTGAAGTAAAAATTAAATCACATTTAATTATTTAATTGTAAAGTCGATTAAGTACACATCATAGTAAGTAATTTTGTGTGTAAATTGAGGGTATGACAATCATTACTCATCAAGTATTCTCTTAATTTTTGTTAGGGTGACACACAAACAATTCTTTTTACCAAATTTTAAGATAAAGAATTTTAAGTTTTTAAAATTTAAGGATGCTTCTTCCTATTCTTGTAATTGCCTGTGGATAGGCGGTGTTTCGAATTGTGCCTTGGCGGCGTTAATCGTCGAGTTGCCTTACCGTTTTGGCTGTTTTGAATAAAGAGGTTTCTTTTTGAAGTTTTTACACCACATACTGAAATTTTTCACTTTTTTTTTTTTTTTTTTTTGTGAGGTGGAATGTTTTTCAAAAATATTGTAACTATGTTAAATTTTTACTGTTGTTTCACAGATATTTTTTAGTTATTTTACTGTTGTTTTAATTGTTTTGTTTTGTTGTAAAAGACAGTATTTTTGTACAAAATTCCACATGGCAGTAAAATTGTAAATTTTGTCTAAAATTCAGTATTTTTGTAAGAACCCTTTTATTTTTATTAATTTTTTTTTTTTTGAAAAAAAAAATAAGGGATGATTTCACAAAAATATAAAAACAACAAAAAAAATAATAATAATAAAAAATACGGTTTCACGGAATTTTAAACATTTTTACGATTTTTTTGATTTTATTTACAGAAAATATGGTTTTTTTATATTGTAATCTTGTTAATTTGTTGTTGATTTTTTGTTATATGTATGTTATTTTTTGTTGTTATTTTGATATTATTTTCATGTTACTTTTGTGTAGTTTTTTTGTTGATTTTATATTATTTTCGTGTTATTTATTAGAAAACCGTAAAAATATAAAAAAAAAAAAAAAAAAAAAAAAACATTCTAAAAATATAAATATTTTATAAAAAATAACGCCTTATCTAATTATTGAAAAAAATTAAGGATAAAACTTGGTGGCCGGATGGACCGGACCTGATTTGAGTTGTGCTCTGTTTTGTTGGCGTTTGGCCTCTTAGTGACAATTTCTTTTCATTCAAAAAATAAATAAATAAACTGAAAAACATGTCCTAAAAAATATAAGTTACACACTGCAATTTACATTTTAATTACAAAAGCTTATAAAAAGAGACTATATAACCAACTCTACCATCTCTTATTAATCTTTTCAAACTTAGATGTAGTTATGCCTTAGATTCCCCATTTCTTTACAATAATCAATAATTAATATTGACTCCTCCAAAATATTTTCTTTTTTAATTCTAAAAGCTAATGTGCCGTTTGGTAACATTTTTTTAATCAGTTTTTTGTTTTTAAAATTGAAAAAGTGAAAATATTTTTCAAAAACATGTTCTATAAAACTGTTTTTACTTTTTAATTTTTTAATTGATAATCAAAATTTTAAAAATAAAAAAAATCACTTTCAATATTTTTTTAAACAGTTTTTTTTTTTCTTAATCAATATCTTGGACTTCGATCATGATCCGGACCCAAATCCCCCCACGGTCCTGGCGCTGAACTCGGCCTCTGACTTGAACCCAAATCCGACCCCGGACCTAGACCCAACGTAAATAAAATCAAAAAATAAAAATGAAAAATGAACTTTACAGAACACATTTTTGTTTTCTGTTTTTAAAATTGAAAAATAAAAGTGGTTACAGAACGTATTTTTGTTTTTCAAAAGCAAAATTTTTAAAAACAAAAATTTTACTTTTATTTTGTAATTATAAAATTATAAAAAAAAATGTTACCAAAGGACACCAATTAATTTTGTCCAAACGGGATGATTACATAATTACATAAATTATAACCATAGAATATGTGTTGTTTCACAAAGTTTTGAGTATAAATTCATATGAACTTTTTTCCTTGACCTTAAGAATGACATTCTTTACACCTACTTGTTTGTTGAAAATCATACCCAATTGGCAAATTATCACAAAAACATACAAATTTTATATATTTTGCCAACTCTTTAATGTATCTATCAAGCTTGTCTTTTATGAATTATGATAAAAAAAAAAAAAAAAAAAAAAAAAAAAAAAAAAAAACACTTCATTAAAATGTCACGAAAACTTTTATGTATTTTTTCTTTTTTACCCATTCTTTCACAATTAACAAAAATATTTCATATTTCAAAGATAAAACCAAAAAAAAAAAACTTGCATACGTACATAATAATGATAAATCATAATTTTCTGGTTTCTCACTGTAAATTTATCTCATTTCAGATGATATTCTTAAGAGAAAAAAAGAACAAAAAAGTTAAGATACCAATTTTCTCATATCTACAATTCCATCAAAAATAACCCTGAATTTTGGTAATTAAATAAATACTATTTTGGTGTGATTAAATTTATCAAAAAAATAAACTTTACTAAAAGAAATATATGGCAAATAAATATATATTAATTCTTGTTGGATAGTCACTTCTATGAAGTTGCATACAATTGTAAATAATAATACTGAGAAGCCAGCCCAGAATTGCATGACAAATTATATATAAAACGTGGTTCAGTCAAAAATCAAAAAAGGCTGAAAAATAATTACTATAATTATGATCATGTGACCAAAAAATATGTTAAAAATTTAATAATGAAAATTTCCCCTATCCTGTGATGTATCCAATCCCCCAAAGAAGGGATTAAATACCCTTGGCTAATATATGGAAACTACAAAACAAGGATGAAACAAATCAAAGTAATGGGGTTGTTTTTCTTTTTTTTTTTTTTTTTGAATTTTGTTTTTTTGTTTTTCCTAACCTTGGATCACTTAGAAATTTCCTCCTGGAATCAACAATTTCTATGTTTATATCCTAGACGAACACACACACTTTAGACTTTCCCGTCGAGTTCAGTAGAATCCATACCGTGTTTTTGTTGTTTGCTTATGGGAATAGAAAGGCTCCTGCGTTCTTTCCCACCGGGTTTGGATGAGGCATTACCATACCAAATCATTCCACATACAGCTATAACCATGCCAAGAACAACTTGTAGATTTAGACCCTCTTTTCCGAAGAAGAAGAATCCCATGATCAAAACAAGGATTGTTTTCATGTGACCAAGAACTTGGAAAGACACTGCTGTAAATCTTCCAATGCAGATGAACTGGCTGAGGTTGGTTCCTACTGCTATTGTGCAAGACATAAATATAAACATCTGCAAACAAAAAAAAAAAAACAAAGCCAAAGTTGAAATTATGTCAACCTAATCATATATAATGAATCAAAACTTTTAACTATATGATCACATGTTATGTGGTGACCTATAACCAAAATGAAAAACACTGTAAATTAATGAAATACGTACCAGAGAAGCAAAGTTATAGTTATAGGCATCGACTCTTTTGCCTGTCAACCAATAGTCGAGGAAGGGGCCTAGTACCAAAAGTGATGCAGCCTGGGCTGGGGCGGTATGTCCCAAGAGGTTGAAAGAACCGAGTGAATATTTCCGTTGAAGGTAGTGTACGTACTGCAGACAAGAGTTAACATGAACAATTAGATAATCCACTCACTAGATCATTTTATATATATATATATAAATATATATGCATCAAACATCCACAGAGCCACTCAATACTTGACTTGATCTCATGAAGACTCTAATCACTACTCTAAATCTTAAAAAACTCGAGACAAACCTAACTCCATATTGACTATGAAGCAATGATCTATTGCTGTAGAGTATAGAACTTTGAAGAAAGTGGTGGTCAAAAGATTCACCAATTTGGAAAGATCTAAAAAGGTTTACGCTGTTGGAATTCATGGGTATTTAGTTTCCCAAAATCAACAGCCACCCAAAAATCTCAACTTTTGGTAGGAGAGCATTGTTATAAGCTAATCGATCATCATATTAACTTGAATTCAAGTTATGTCAGATCCCTGCTAAATTAAATATGCCGTCCTCATATAGCAAAATTACATAGGCTATTGGGGCTAAATCATGCATAACTTCACATATAGCTAATTTTGTCTACAAAAGCCATTTTATCCAGAAGTATACTTAATCTCTGTCCTTAAGAATAGTTGAAGAATAACTACTTACATACTGTTGTAGAGAAGTACTCCAAACTGCAACAAAGGCAGCAACAAATCCTTTGGTATTGACACTCACATCAGTGACAGTACAAACACCAACACCCAACAGAACAATTAATATGCTTAGCTTTGTGTCTCTTGAATAACGGATCTTGTCAAGAAGAACTTCCAATAAACAGGAAACCGGGATCATACTGAGCTTTGCAATCTGCCAAGTTAAATTTGAATGGAAAATGTAACATACAAAAGCATAATATACCAAAATAGCTAAAACCATAATTTACCAAAATTCTAAGCATACCTGATAGAATCCCACAGAATTCCACATCAGACTAACATTCATTCCAACAATAGAGAAGTTTGCAAAGAGAACAAATTTCAGAAGCTCTGGAAGGGGTAAATGAGATGGTTGGATGTATCCTAACCCTCTAAGAACAAGTGTCATCAGAGTTGTAGTAGCAAAATGCATACCGGTTAACGTTGTAGCTGCAGCAAAATGTGATTATGTTTAATACTGTAAAGAAATGATAGGATAAGCAGCAAAGTTATATCTCGTGAGTTATGAAAGATTACAAGAAAATATCAAACTCCAACAACATTCGTCAACACAATTTTATAACAAACAATACCAAAAACAGTCAAAAAGAGAATAAAAAACATAGCATTGATTCCAATTACTATTTTGAGGCTTATACTAAGGTTTTGTATGTGTTAATATAGAGAATGAAAGACAAAATGCAGAAGTTTTGCAAAGTTTTTTACTTGATGAAAAGGCCAGGAAGAACAAAATCAATAAATGAATACGCATAGCCTAAATGTACATAAGAGAATGTGTAACTACAAAAGAGAAATCAAAACAAATAATACTAAAAAAAAAATAAGTATTAACAAAACTCCAACTTACCAAAACTGAAGCCATAAGAAGCCATTAGAGCTTTATTGACAATTATTATTCCAACAGAAGTGACAATATTGAACGACCATGCCGCTGCATCTAGCGTTGCCTTCTTGTCCGCCTTGTTAGCTGGAGCCATATTTGATTATATAAATATATATATATATATATATATTATGTATGTTCCTCACTGTTCACCACTGTAGCTTTTATCCCTCAGCCCCCACTAACAAATCCATTCACATCCAACAATGTCCAAAACTTCTTCAGCAACAAAATATTCTAAACAAAAATAAATAAATAAATTAGAGGAATAAAAACATGGTGGTAACTGAAAACTACTATACAAATAGGTAGATAACTAAAGAAAACAAAAATTTCACATCTTTAGTCCAATATTAGGTACAAGATCAATTTCAATGCTTCACATTTTAGAATATTCTATTGTTATGGAATAACTTTTGGTTATGTAATTTTTAGTTCAATTTTAGGTATCAGGGAACATAATAGTTTTCGGCATTGGAGGGATCAAGAGGGGCCACCAAATTAGCATCCTATTCACACCTAATCCTTCTCAAGCTCAGATAACGCTTTCAATTGCTCAGTCCACATTAGGTAGAGTAAAACTTCCATATACCATATGTATATGTAAATATATATTAGAGGTAAACATACAAGCAATCGAAAATACAGATATAAATTTAGCAAAAATTAATTATATTTAACATTTGAATCTTCATCCCTACCTAATTATTATTAGTTATTACTGTACAAACCGTAGATCCACCATTGATACGATACTCAGTTACTCAAATTTATTTGAATCTTTTGCTTAGTTTCAAATCAATCAAAAGCAAAAGATCACAACAGAAAAAACAATTTGAAACCGTAATTTTCATCAACACAGATAAAAATTAAAAATCCAGTAAGATCCGGATCAGCAAGCAAAAGTTAAGGAATTCAAAATCAGATCCAAATCACAATTCGAATCTAGAAACCACAAAAACGAGTACAGAATTCAAGTCAATATAAGAACAGATCTGACAATGTGAAACTAAACAAAATCAGAGTCCGAAAATGCCGAAAACAGAATTCATTGGATCTGGAAACATACCTGAAAAAGCAAGCGAGTGGAAGGGTGGGGCACAAAGTGTGAGCTCCAATGGAATGGAATTCAATGGAGTGTGATGGTGGATGAAATGAATTATGAATCGGATGAAATGAGAAAGTTGAGAGATGAAAATATGGAAGGTTGGTTTGTGTGATGGGTTTTTGGTGTTGAGTTTTAGTTGAAGGTTTGGCAATGGAGGAGTACTGAAGAGAGAGAGAGAGAGAGAGATTCCGTTGGGCAATGAAGACCTCGTGGGAGATGGGTTAGTGCCAGCCAATGGGAGAAAGGGAAACTTCAAACGACGACGTTTTATTAATTCTTATTTATTTATCTATTTATATTTATTTATTTATTTTGATTAACAAATGGAATCTAATGGTGCATATCTCTTTTTTATTCCTTTGGTGATTTTGATAATTTTGAAGATTTATAGAGAGAAATTTGAATTTCCATACTTACAAAATCATATTATTTTGGGTAAATACCATTTTGGGTCCTCTGTTTTACAAAAGTTACTAATTGGACCTTGTGTTTTGTTAAATGACAAAATGGACCCTGTATTTTCTAAAATAGTACAAATAGGACCTTGAATTGATTTTTTGTCAAAATAAAGTTTAATTATAATCCGATCTAAAAGTGTTATGACAAAACTGTTTACATTTTTTTTGTATCTGTTCGTATTAAGCATTGTCTTCAAGTTGGTTGTATTAAAAAAAAAGTTGTTAAAAATTAAGCTCAGGGTCCTATTTTTACTATTTTAGAAAATACAGGGTCCATTTTGTCATTTAACAAAACACAGGTTCCAATCTGTAACTTTTGCAAAACACAGGGTCCAAAATGGTATTTACCCTATTATTTTTTCTCTAAATATATACTTAGTAAAATTGGTAATATATGACAATTTTACACCTTTTCCAAAACTAACCCTCCCATTTGAAATGCTAATCCCATCTCAGCCAACTCTCTCCCTCTCTCTCAACTCACCAACACCCAAGCCACCCAAGCCACACCACAGTCGGACCCAAACGCCACCCACGAAACGCTCACCACGGACCCACGAATCGGTCACCCAAACGCTCACCCGATCGCTCACCCACGGACCCCGACGAAAACCCCAACCCGAAGGACGGTCACCGGAAAAATTCGAAATGGCCAAGGTGTGATTTTTTTGTTTTTTTTTTAGAAAGTGTTTTTGAGATTTATATTGTGTGTGACTTTGTTTGGAATTGTTAGTTGTTAGATTTAAGAAATTTTTTGGGTCCGATTTTGTGGGGTTTTTTCGAATCTGTGAAAGGGTTTCGGATCTGTGTTTTCAGGCTGGGAAGATGAAGGTCCGACGTTGTTGGGAGGGTCCGATGGTCAATTTCGGTTGGCCCGATTGTAAGGTCCGATGGTCATAGGGGTCCGATTTGTACGGGTCCGATGGGGTTGTTCAGGGTCCGATTGTACGGGGTCCGATGGGGTTATTCAGGTCCGATGGTCTGATTTCGTATGGGTCCGATGGTGCCATTTGTATGGGTCCGATGGCTACCAATCGGACCTCACAGTGGGTCTGATTGGTAGCCATCGGATCCGAGGGTTGATTTTTTTTTTTTTTTGGTTTTATTAATTGGTAATTAGTTATTGTTTAATTTTTATTGTTTTTTAATTATTAGTTATGTTGTTTGAGTAATTATTAAATATTGTTTTAGTATTAATTATTGTTTTATTATTAATTATTGATTATTGTTTTTTTTATTAATAATTATTTTATATTATTTACAAGGTATTATTTTTATATTGATTATTAATTATTTTTTATTATTAATTATTAATAATTGTTTTACATTAATTATTAATAATTGTTATATTAATTACTTTTTTATTAATAATTGTTTTATATTAATGATTGATAATTATTTTATTAATACTTTTTTTTTTATTATTAATGATTAATTATTGTTTTATTATTAATTATTGATTATTGTTTTTTTTATTAATAATTATTTTATATTATTTACTAGGTATTGTTTTATATTAATAATTATTTTATATTAATTATTAATTATTTTTATTATTAATTATTAATAATTGTTTTACATTAATTATTAATAATTGTTATATTAATAATTTGTTTATTAATAATTATTTTATATTAATGATTGATAATTATTTTATTAATAATTTTTTTTATTATTAATGATTAATTATTATTTTGTTATTAATTATGAATTAGCGTTTTTTTTCTATTAATAATTATTTTATACTATTTATTAGTTATTATTTTATTGATTATTCATATTAATAATTATTTTATATGAATTATTAATTATTGTTTTAGTTATAATTACTAATTATTATTTTATTATTAATTTTTAATTATTGTTCTATTTTTTTATTAAGAATTGTTTTATATTAATTATTTATAATTGTTTTATTAATAACTTTTTTTATTATTAATAATTAATTATTGTTTTATTATTAATTATTAATTATTGTTCTATTTTTTTATTAATAATTATTTTATATTATTTATTAGTTATTATTTTATTAATTATTTTTTATTAATAATTGTTTTATTTTTGTATTATTAATTATTATTTATCGTTGTTGGTTTTTTTTTTTTCAGGGAACTGCACATCTTATAATTCCAGTGTCGGACCATTACACTGGCCGTGTCACATGGCGCGGGGGTAGTTACTACTACCCGAAGATTAAGGCTAAATTTGAGGAATTCAACCTATTGGACAGGGTGAGGGAATCCCCTTTCAAAAAACTTTTCGAGAGAGCGCCCATCCAATTTTCTGGAGCATTTTTTCACCAGTTGATGCTTCACAAAATAAAATCTGACAAGCCGGGCGAGGTGCATTTCTATGTGGGAAGGAAGAGATGTAGATTTGGGAGGGTGGAGTTCGGCTTGGTCACCGGGTTAAACTTGTTGCCCGGCCCTACTGAGGAAGACATCAAACAAAATGGAAAAAATTATTAATACTAATTAATAATTAATAATGATTAATAATTAATAATAATATTTCATAATTAATAATAATAATTCATAATTAATAATTAATAACTAATCATAAAACAATTATTAATAAAAAAATTAATAACACTAATAAAACATTTGTTGATAAAACAAATAAAAAAATTAACAATTAATAATCCAATAATTTATTAAATTCATAACTCAATAATAAATAAATAATTTTTAAAACATTAACTAAAATAAACATTAATAAATAATAAATAATAATAAACAAAAAAAAACAGGTCGGGTCCGATGGGGGTCCGATTGGTCCGACCATCGGACCCACATGGTGGACCGTCGGACCCATGTTCAAAATAAAAAAATTAAAAATAGACATAAGGCCCGATGGGGGGTCCGACCATCGGACCCACTTGGGGACCATCGGGCCAGGATCAAAAAATTTAAAAAAACAATTAAAAAAAAAAAAGAAAAATAGCCACGGGTCCGATGGGGTCCGACCATCGGACCTTCTTGATGGACCATCGGACCCATCGGGCCATTACCCCTGCCAACCAAATTTTTCCACACATCGGGCCCCCATCGGCCCAGCATCGGACCTCATCGGGCCCGACAGCAAAAACTGCAGAAAACCAGTAAAATTCCAATTTTCACATGCAGCAAACATTTTAACAGAAAAAAATACCTAAATAACAGCAACAATAGACAGATCAAGCAACAAAAACAACATTCTTAATTAAATATAACAACAACAAACAATATTTTAAAAAAAATTAATTACTTACCCATTAATGGAGCTTGTAGTGTTCTAGGTTCTAACGTGGTGGATTAGTGTGGGGGATCCCTAGTGTGGTGCCTTGTAGTGTGGAAGGTTGTAGGTTTAGTGTATTAATGAGTGAAGAGAAGAAAAAAAAAATTGGTGGTGGTGAAGGTAGGAGTTCGGGTGGGGAATGCATTGACGAGAAGAGAGGATTGGGGTGGGTACATGTAATTAGGGGTATTATGAGGAAAATAAAAAAAATGTCATATATAACAAATTATGTTAAGTATAAATTTAGGGGAAAAATTATAAGGTAATGTAAGCATATTAATTCAAATTTCCTTTTTATTAATTGGCAACGCTTTGAGAATTTTCATTACACAAATGACATTGAAGAACTGAAAATTTTAGAATAGCACCACGACATAGAAATTCAATATCAGGTGCTAAAATGCAAATATTAGGCAATAAGGTCGTGTCACTACTCTAAATTTTTTAGTTCTTCAATTTCGAAGACACCAATCACTTGAATTTTTTGAATTTTTCTTGAATTGGTCTCCTAGTGCTCTAGCTAGAAGACTTTATTTAATGGGGGTTTTTCAATATTATACTTAAAATTGATTTTATTTATAAAAATACCTTTAAGAAAATTATTTGCACAAATACCGTTATGCCACGTCAGCTTACATACCAAAATTCAAAACAATTACCGAAAATAGAAAAAACTGGAAAAATCTAGTTTCCAAAAATTTTCGCTTTTTGGGAGTTTTGAAAAAAGCAACCATTTAGTTGCTTTTGATTTGAATAAGATATCAATTGGTTACTTTTTTTATTAAAAAATTTATTTTAGAATAGTACACATATATAAATAATAAAGTAATCATTTTAATATGTGAGAAACATAAAAGGACCACTAATATTAAGAGAAACTTTTTTGTTTCTTTTTTTTATATTTTTAGACTATGTTATGTTATTTTATTGTTTAAGATACCTTAATGTTACTTTATTTTTTTTTTAATGTAACTCATATGATGTTGTAGATATTATTTAATTTATTTTCAAATTATTTTATAAACTTATTAAAATATTTTTATAAAAATAAATTTATTTTTATATAATCTACAAATATAAAAATAAAAAAAATTAGTAACTTATTTAATTTATAAAAGAAAAAAAAGAAGAGAAATTATTTTTTTAATATCAACAATATAATGTACTAAATGTTGTAAAATTGAGAAGCTTCAGGAAAAAATAAAAGTTGAAAAAGAAAAAAATGATGATGTGAGTGCGTGTGAATGGAGAAAAAGACAAAAAAGAACATATTAATGATGTGCAGTGCGTGAAATGAGAGAGAGAGGAGAGAGAGAAAGAGAGAGAAAACACAAAACATTAATGAATAATAGTCTCGGTATGCCATTCCGGTATTAACATTAATAAAAAAACTGACAAGAAATTCTTAAATAATTTGAGATGAACGTGTTATTAGGCAATTATTTCTTATTTAATTCATCATCTTTCCATATTTTTTCTTGAATTTATTCTATTCTTTTTCACTATTAACTTTGAAAAATATTAACAATCAAACGTAAAATTACATAAAATACAACTAAAACATACTAAAAATACCTTAAAAATCTAATTAAACATAATACTAATAAAATCCTAACAACTAGCAAGCAATTTTTATTATAAAAATAACATAAAAAGCAACCTTCTGCATTTTTGTGGAAAAAAAGGTTTAAATCCATAAAAATATTGAAGAAAATTTATATTTTTGTAATTTTTATTCTTTTTGGGATATTTATGAAAATATTTTCTTCTTTTTTTTTTTTTTTCTTTCAAAAGGGTATAAATTTCAAAATAAATATGAGTAGTGTTAGAGATACATGTTAAGAGGAGTGATAATTACAACCACTTATTTTAATATATTTCTCGATTTTCAAAAATATATGTTGAAATATATTTTTTTTATGGTGATGTTTATTATAATTACACATTATTCTTGTAAATTCTAAATAGTTTATATCATCGAAAATAAGTTTAATTTTTTTCTTTTATTGACACGTATGGTAAATTAAAATATTAAAAATTTATTGTAAAAACAACCTAAAACAATTATAAACATAACGAAAATAATAGTAAACAATAACTTAGTACTTATTTAAAATTGTAAAAGCAACCTAAAACAATTGCAATTACAACAAAAATAATAAAACAGTAATACTTTCTAGACACCATAAGACAAACCTAGTTATTAACATAACAAAGATAATAATTAAAATTAACCTAGTTCTTATGTAGCATTATAAAATTAGCCTAAAATAATTACAAACATAACAAAATGTCAAAAACAATATCAAATACTAATCTGGTATTTTCAAACATTATAAAAGTAACCTAAAACAATTACAAACATAACAAAAACAATTAAAAAAAAAATGAAAAATGCGCTAAATTAAAAGCCTCATATTTATCAAACTTATAAAGTGAAAAAAAAAAATCATACATGTAATTTCCTTTAAAATTATTCTCTTCAACTAGATTTTGATTTTGATTGTAGTAATCAGATTTGAGTGAATTTAATACTTATTTTTTTATGTGAAACATTGCAATTTTCTTAGATAATTGTGTAATTTAGCTTGGAGTGTAAATGGGTTGGGCCAAATTTGATCCGGTTATGATCCAACTTGATCCAGATCATGTAAGGATCTGCCCCGTCCCGTCCCGCTAGATCAGATACTCGGATCGGATTAGAGTAGATCCGACCCTACTTATTCGGATCGGATCTGATCCGATCCAACTTTTTTTTTTTTAAGAATTTAATATTAACTTATAATTTTATATCTATTTTAATTTTGTATTAGTATTATTTAATACAATACTATGTTTGATATTGATATGTATTAATAGATTGTGTAAAGATAATATATTTTCAATAAACTTTACCCCAACACCAACTACAGGTCGGGTCCGAGTCCTAGTTTGGGTTCGAGTCAGGGTCCGGGATCGGTACCTAGTTTGGGTTCGAGTCAGGGTCCTAGGTCCGGGTCCGAGTATCAGTCTGAGTCTGGGTTCGGGTCAAAGTTTGGGTCCGGATCAGGGTCCTAAGTGGGTCCAGGTCTGGATCTCGGTCTGGGTCCAGGTCTCGGGTCCGGTCCCGATGTCAGTCCCAATATCGGGGTCGGGTCGGGTACGGGTTTGGATCCTGGTCCCGAGTCCCGGTCCTGGTCCTGGTCCTGGTCTGGGTCTGGGTCAGGGTCCGGGTTTTGGTCTTAGGTCCGAGTCTGGGTCCCGGGTCCCAGTTCGGTTCTAGATCCCGGTCTGGGTCTAAGTTCGAGTATGGGTACCAGTTTGGGTCCGAGTTCGAGTTTGGGTCCCGGTCCAGGGTCGGGGTCCGGGTTCGGGTCCCGATCCCTGGTCTTGGTCCCAGTCCGGGGTCCTGGGTCCTGGGTCTCGGTCCGGATCTGGGTCTGGGTCCAAGTCCCAAGGGATCCAAATCAGGGGTCCGAGTTTTTAATTAAGTTTTTCTTTAAATAAATTGAAATCAGGTCAAATAAGATCCGATCCAGAAAAAAATTAGGCGGGGCAGAGCGCATCTGATCCAAGATCCAATAAGTATCAAAATATTTCGGATCAGAGCTTCAACCCGCTCCAACTAAATGAATCTTTTTGACATACATAAATTTAGCATGAAATGTTATATTAAAGAGCATTATTATTAGACATAAGGTGTCCAACAAGAAAAAAAAAAATAAGACTTATAATTGGTTAAAAGTTTTTTATACAACGTATTAGTTAAAGAGATATTATAATAGGAGTTATTTCACAAATACACAAAAACAACAAAAAAATTGTAAAAATACGGTTTCACCGAAATTTAAATATTTTTTTGATTTTATTTACAGAAAATACGATCTTTTCATGTTGTACTCTTGTTAATTTATTGTTAATTTTTTATTATCTGTATGTGATTTTTTTATTGTTTTGATGTTATTTAGATGTTATTGTATGTTACTTTTATGTGGTTTTCTTGTTATTTTCGTATTGTTTCTATAAAAAATCATCAAAATGTAAAACAAAAATTAAACGTAAAAATGTAAACTTTTTTTTACAAAAAATAGTGCCTCATGTAATTATCCTATTATAATAAATAACTCAAAATTATATTACCATATAAATAAATGTTCTTATTTTAAAAATTGTGAATAAATGACTATTTTACACTAATTATTACTTATACATTATCTTTTGCCACATAAAATTTTCATATTTCTCACATTTTTAGTGATCAATCTATATTTTTTTTTTAGAATTAGAAGAATACCACTTAAATATCATGATATACATGTATTAGTTTTGTTTAAATTATTATTATTTTAAATTTATGTCAATTTTTATTTAATTTATTTTGGGTTGTTGGTATATAATATATTTTGTTGTAAAATTTATTTCTTTTTTGTTGTATGATATATGTTATTATTTTTAAATAATACTTATTTTTTTATTTTTTTTTGATGAAATTTATTTTTTTATTTTACTATATATAATAATGATATATAATTTTGCTAACATAATATATATATATATTTCAATATAGGTATATAATTTTATTAGCATATATTTAATTATTTCTTATATATGTTTTAATTGTACAATATATCATTTGTTTTAAATGATATTTAATTAGTTTTTATTTTATTATATACAAATGATATATAATTTTGTTGTCATGTTATATATATATTTTTTAATTGTGATATATAATTCGATTAGTATAGTGTATATATATTAGTAATATTTTTTTAATTTTTAGTATATCTTTTTTAGTGAATAGTATATGTATTTTTTGTTCTATGGTAGAATATTTTTTAAAAATAATATTTAGGTTCTATTTTATATTGTATTTTTGTTGGTGTGACGTATAATTTTATTAACATGCTATATATATTCATATTTTTAATTATTTTTTGTTATATGTACATATATATTATTGTATGGTGTATATTTTTTTGTTGTATGTAGTACTGAGATTTTCGAAAACTAATTATGAAAATAGATAAGCTTAATAAGAAAGAAATAAATTAAAGAAGAAGAGATTCAGATTTTTACGTGATTTGAGTGGTAACAAACTCTAGTCCACGAGTCAATGTAATTAAGTTAGAAAAGCTACAAAGTATTTTTTACAAGTATTTATACCCTAGTAGAAGAACCCTAATTCTTAGTTCTTCTTTCCAAGAAATTAATTTCCTCCCCTTGTATGAAAGGGTAATGTTCTATTTATAGGGAAAAATGACATACCCGGACCCAATAGGGTTTTAGCATGTCAACTAGGCTCTCTAATAGAGTAAAATACAATATTTATTGACTTTGGGCCAATTGAGAGAGGCTCGATTCATGAGCTGAGGAAAGTCTATACAAGCGGGGACCATTTAAGGATGTTAGGTGTCGTGCGAAGCTGCATTCGTACTGAGAATATCAGATAACATGAATTTGGACAAAAAGGTGACCTTCTTTCGGTAGCGCACACACTCTACTAGTCTAATATAGTGGACAAACTCTGACACTGCGGTGCCTTGTGTCTGGAGGGTTCCATGTTGGTTGAGGTCTGGAAGCCATTTGAGTTACTCTTCGATTACCTTGCTTCAGGATTACCTCTTGAAGGTATCTGGATTGGTCTTGATAGACTCTTCACTTCTAAGTTGAATGGCTTTATCCAGACCAGGGTGGTCTAGTATTGGAAGCTTAGTGAGTTGGGCTTACGTTCGAATTGAATTACAGTTTGACTTAATCATTGGGCCCAGGTTTGGACCGACCTTGGCTAGTATTAGGCTTTAGAATTTTACATGTCATCATTTTGGAAACTCATATAACATTTACTCCTCAAGCCTTTGGGGCTCAAAAGCTGCAGAGGCTTGCAACCCTCCTTTCGAACTTGTTTATAGATGTGGAGCTGGGAACTGAAAAGTCCCTTTGAAATTCCAAAGCAATAAGTTGCGAAAGCCCGTGGTCCTTTCATCTATCTGGAACTGAGAATACGTGTCGACAACTCCTTGGTTTGTGCACATCAAGCGTCTCGAAAAGGTGCGTAGAATTTAGGGATGCGGGTTCACGACTGGCGTATGTCAGCGAGATTTTCAAGGCATGTTTCATCATTTGAATTGCCTCGATCCTGAGAAACATATTAAATGTTAACTTCCCGTAGCCCAAATCGTCAGATGCAAGTGTGTTTTTTGGGACGTAATCTAAACTGTAGGATCTGAAGCACGCGGATCGCCACTTTCAATATAAATATAGCGTGAATCACCCGTTCAACATTTTCGCCACTTGGAGTTTTTTCTTTTTTAGCTTCACACTTCCCCGAGAGTGAAAAATTGTTTGAGAGAAGAAAGAAAAAAAAATCCCAAAACTCGTTTCTAGTGAAGTCTGAATACTTCGATGAAGCACTTCACCTCCTTTTTTCGAATTCGTTCAAGAGAAAACCCAAGTGCACCACCCCTAAACCTAAACATGGATCCTTCGAAGTTGCCATCGTCGTAGGGACTTTAAGCTGAAGATGACAGATTAATTGAGAAATTTCATGCTTTTGGGGCAAAACTTCAGCGCTTTCCCATAACACGATGTTCTAGAAAAAATAATAACAAAATCTACACTCAGTTTTACCATATAATTGACGATTCATCACCTCTCATACATTCACAATAATATAACTATCCATTCACATACATATCACATATATATAAATGTTGGAAATTATTTTACCAGGATCTTAGATCTACTCACAAGTATGTTGATTAACACCCTAAATATGAACTTTCTAAAACGATAAAATAAACACATATAAAGTTTAGGAAACCTTACATTGGGTGCAGCGGAATAATATGACTCCTTCCGTTCAGATATCTAGCCCTTGATTCCTTTATGTAGCAGAGCATTATCAATATCTGAACCTGGATCTCTTTCTCTGAATCTTTGATGCTGAAACTCCTTCGCTGATGATCTTTCTTCACGATCTTCCTCACTATGATTGAGGTATCACTTGCTGTGTGTGGGCACTACTCATACACTAAGGATTTCGAAATTCAAGAGGGAAGAGAAAGAAGAAGTGGCAGCTAAAGATAGGGAGAGAGAAAGGCTCAAGTTTTTCTCTGAAGGAAAAATAGAAAATTTAAGTGTGTTTTTCCTGAAGCCTTCACTATCTATTTATAGCATTCCACTAGGGTTAGGTTTGAATTATTTGACATTAAAATAATGAAAAAATCAGTTTAAATTTCCTACAAAAGTGGCTGGCCCTATACAAGTGGATTTGGGCCTCACTTTTTGCAATTTTGCAGTTTTATATTTTTTGCATCTGATTTTCTCAAAAACGCCAATTTTCTAATTCAACCATTTAAATGCCAATTCTAACTATTTAATAACTATAAATAATTATTAAATAATATTGTCATTTATCATATTTATTAATTGAACCATACAAAGTATCATAATTAACAAATATGCCCCTAAAACTCTTTCTTTACAATTTCGCCCTTACTTAGTGAAAAATTCACAAATAGACATAGTCTAATTTGAGAATTATAATTGATTTATCAAAACCACTTACATGAGTCTTACAAGCAATATTATCTCAACTAGTGGGGGGACCATGGGTCTATATTACCGAGCTTCCAATAAGTAGATCAAGAATTTATTACTAAAATTCACTAACTTATTAATTCTTCGTTGAATCCACGCATAGAACTTAGAATTGCACTCTCAGTATATAGAATGCTCTATATGTTCCACCATATAGACACATCATTAGTTATTCATTGTTATAATCCTAATTTGATCAATGATCCTCTATATGAATGATCTACACAGTAAAGGGATTAAATTACCGTAACACCCTACTATGTATTTTATCCTTAAAACACTTGACCCCGTATAAATGATATTTCAGCTTATGTGAAATGAGATCTCCACCATTTATTTTCGTTTGGTCAAGCTCGAAGGAGATCATCCTTTGCTTACTATTCGCCAGATAGAAGCTATAGATTCCATGTTTATGCTAGCGCTCCCACTCAATTGCACTACCGTGTTCCCAAAATGTACGTATCACCCTGACCTAAAAGTAGACTTAACTAACAAATCAAAGAACACGAATAGCCTTTCAAGATTGAGCCTAATCATAACAGGATTAAGATCATTTGATCTAGGATCAACTTGGCGATATTGACTTGAATAGATTCTATGGTAAGTTTAATTAAATCTAAGTCAAAGTTCAATATCGGTCCCTTCCGATGCATACTCCATGCATCCAACCTGAGCTTTACTTTAACCAATGTTCTGGAAAGAACATAGTATTTCTCCAAATACAAGTAAACTCTTGTTGTAGATTATCATATCAGTAAAACCCTGTGTCTGATAAATCTAGGAAACTTTATTCACATAGTCATGTTTACTTTCCAATGTGTTGACGGCACAATAAACAGGATCAAGTATGTGAAAAGGGTTTCAGATGAATTTATACATTATGTACATATAATCATGTGAACCATGCAACATTAAATGTTATTTCTGATCTATATTAATAAGTAAATCTGATTATATTGAAATGAGTTTTATTTAGGGCATAAAACCCAACAAACTCCCACTTGCACTAATATAAAACAAAAAGTGCGTTTCAAATAATCTCAACACCTTGATATACAAATCAAGTGTAGTAGTAGTAAACTCCTCGTAATAGGATCTGAAAGGTTGAATTAACCACAACCTTTTCTCCACTATTACTCTTCCTTTAATCACAAAATCATTGATAATGTGAAATTCCTCTCTATATGTCTACTCTCTTGGGATACTGGATTCTATATTTTTGGCAACTACTTTTGGTTAATCAGGAAATTAACACTAGTAGTTTA
Source organism: Cannabis sativa (assembly GCF_029168945.1). NCBI lineage: Eukaryota > Viridiplantae > Streptophyta > Magnoliopsida > Rosales > Cannabaceae > Cannabis > Cannabis sativa. The sequence continues at coordinate 45,866,734 of NC_083610.1, read as the reverse complement.
AGGCAATTTGGAATGATGCCAAAAATGTATAGAACTTTCCTTAGACTGAATAAGTACCTTTCCTGCAACCTTAACATTCAGTCCCTCTCTGGTAGACCTAGAGACTTCAGATAGGTTTTTACACTTCTCCAAAATCACTATTCCACCCCCAGAGTAACCACCATCTTATCAGAAATATTTACTAGCACATAGGCAAATTTCGAAATCTGATGTGGTGTAGTCTAAGAGTTTTAAACACACTCTTATAGACTAACATATAGTTCCTCTTCTTAATCTTAGGATTTACTTGATTGTCTTCCAATGTTCTTCTCCTGGATTAATCTGATACCTACTCATTACTCCCACTCAACAGTAGGTGTCTGGTCTAAGGCATACAAAAGCATATCTAAGACCTCTCACTGTTGATTTAAGAAATTCTTTCATGGCTTTATCTTTTCTGGAATAGTTAAGACTTTTCCTTAGATAAATAAAATCTATACCTAAGAAGTTGTGAAGCTTCTATAGATTGCCATTAGAAAGAAAATGCTTCAGCATCTTACTAAAATAAGTTGCTTGCATTAGAGTAAGTAATTACCAGGTATACCACAAGCCATAGGTTTAGATAAACTCAAACCTATAATACTAGGAACAGGAAGTTTTGTTAAGTCCATTGAATGGACTTATAAACGAAAATTTCCTTTTATGTCCTTGTAATAGAAAACTTTAGGTTACTCCATGTAAATGGATTAAACCATAGTTCTATTGGCTTTCTTCTTAGTTTCTTATCTTGACAATCCATTACTTGTTTAAACTCACAATGGATTTTAATCACTAGTGTCTCCCAAGTCATAAGAAGGTGAGTTCCTAGAAACTCTCCCACTACGACAAGGCACCGTGAATTATGTCTAAGAAAACTAAATGGTATTGATCTCTTCGGTTGTGACAAGACAACAGAGGCAGTGGGATCATTGTTAGGCTATTTTTAGCCTAAGTTTTGGATCACATTTTATAGTTATTTTTCTTCTTTATTATTGTTTTTGGAATAGAATTACGCTTGTTTTCTTTGGTTTCAGGTTTCAACACTTGGAATGTATAAATTGGACAAATTTCGGAAAACAGTGATCTATAAAATAGAGAAAATTTTGAAAGAGAATAAAGCTGAAACTTCAAGCCTAAATTCGACTATGTTCTGATCATATTTTGGAAAAAGTCAAAACATAAAAGTTTTAGATCTCTTTCTTATCTTTCCAACGCATCTTGAATCAGCCCATTTGGAGTTTGTATGAGAAAGTTATGCCCATTTTACTAAAAGATGTCGAAGTTGAAAATTCCATCTCGCCGCGGCGAGAATTCCATGGCCGCGGCTAGAAAGTCTGGGCAGAAACGTAGTTTTTTGATGCACTTTTGGCCGCGGCGAGACCACTTTTGGCCGCGGCGAGCGTCCGTACGGTCAGGGGTATTTTTGTCCGACGAACCCTAAAAGTTAGATATAAATAGAAAACTGCGATTGGAAGTCAAGGGAAGCGATTTGGAACCCTAAAACACAGCAGAAAGAGGCAAGAAGAGCAAAGGAAATCAAAGTGAAGATCCAGAGTCAATCCACCAACAGTTTCTTTCTCTATTCCTCTTTAATTTCTTTATGTTGAATATTGCTATAGGAATGGTTATGGATTTGTTTCTGAACTAAATTTCCCATTTAGGGAGGATGATGATTGTTGTTTAATGTTTTGCCTAGTTAATGTTTAATTACCATTCCTCAATTCTTGTGTGTGAAATTATCTTAATTTGTTCTTAATTTCATGTTTAAGATTGATCACCTTATGCATGCTCTATGATCTCAATTCGAAATCTGAAAAGTGAGAATTGAGAATGCTAAAATTAAGATAATCGATGTTCTATGTGAAACGAAAGTATTTGCATGACTTATGTGACGAGTAGATTATTACTTAATGCTGATTTCATGTTAGTTTAATTAAGGAATTAATTAGATAACATGTGATTTAGAATCTAGAAGATCTGAAAGGAGCTAGGTTATTTCATAATCTGTCATTCACTTCAAGAATAGGATAGTAATTAAGCATTAGCGATTTGGGTAAACAACAACAGGATTCTCCTCCCTATTGTCTCATCTTGCTCAACTTTAAATTGTGTTATTAAGTTTTCTGAATTTCTTTCATATTTTACTGTTTTTAAATCATACTTGCTTTCGATTTACCGAATAGAATCATAAGTATAATTTAGTGGTACTTAATCCAATTCCCTGTGGGATCGACCTCACCTGTGTGAGTTTTACTACTTGATTGCGTATACTTGCGTAGTGTTTATGAATTATAGCAACAAGTTTTTGGCGCCGTTGCCGGGGAATTGTATAAAGATTGATATTACATAAAATTATACTAACTTCTACTTTGGTTCTTTTTGCTTATTTCTAATCTATTTCTTTTAGATTAATTTTTGTAATATTATTAAAAATTAAATTTTGTTCTAATTTGGTTTTACTTTTTAGTTTTAGTATTAATTTTGTTGTTTCAAATTTTTATCTTTTTAGTATTAATTTAGTTTTATTTTTCTTTTAATTTTACTAATGTGTTACTTATGAGTTTGACCTGCAAGATAAATCCAGATGTTATATCTTGAGGATTTTGCCCAACAACACAATGAACCATTCTATTCTGCTTGGAGGAGATTTAAAGAGCTTGGAGAGAGATGTTATCCCACTTTCTCAAGTGGATGTTTTACATGGCTCTTTTATAACGGACTTAATGATGAAACAAGAAACTGGGTTGATTATGGAGCAGAGGTCACTGGAGCGCCTCTATTAATGAGAGGTTATGACGTAATAAATCTGTTGAATGATATGGCAGATTTTGATTATGACTGGCATTGGGATCCATCACTTCAGGGTTGGAGTCACCAATACCCACCTTATTGCCCAAATTCATCTCAACAATCTGAAAAAGAGGAGCAACTACTATCACTTCTACAATCACTTCCAGGAGAGATTAACCGCTTAACTGACATGGTGAGATCCTTATGTGATAATTCAATGACTCATGATTCAGAATGTAATAACTCCAATGATGAAAGTTATGAGAGTTGTTGGTACAATGAAGAAGGGTCATTATTTGAATACAAGGAAGATAATGAGCCTACAATTGAAGATCAAGATCCTTGTGAAGAGGAACTCATTGAATATGAAATCACAAGCAAGGGTATGGATAGCCAAGTGGAGAGTGAGCAACAAGAAGAAGTGTTGTTAGATGAAAGTGTAGAAACTGTGACATTGGAGGATGAAGAAGAACATGGCATCATTGATTCGACTTCATCAATGATATTGACTAATAAACCACCAATGAATTCATATATTTCATCAACACCATATTATATCCTCTACAAGCTACAAAAGGCATCTCCCCAAGCTCATCATTCAAAGTCGTATGTTGTTGGTGCTGATTTTGGTTCAAACTCATCACTTGCCAAGCTTGAAGGCAAGTACAACAACAATTTTCAAGTTGTCTTGCATGACGCTTATTACGGGCGTCAACCGCTTATTGATGTGGCACTCAGGTAAGTTTCCTTTCCTTTTTCTTTAATGTCACATTGGGGACAATGTGCATCTTTAGTTTGGGGGGAGAGATTTAATTTTTTTTTTGTTTTCAGTTTTTCAGTTTATGTTTTCGTTTTTTTTAGTTTAGTTTTTGTTTTTGTTAGTGTCATGTGTTGATAACTGAGCTGGAATATTGATTGACTTACTGTTATTCACTTGTGCAATGGATTGAAATCTTAACTGTGTGCTTGAGTCATAACTTTTTGAATTGAATTAGATGTGCATTAGAAGGTTGTTCATTTAGACTTAAAACATTTGTTATTCTCGCATATCATTTCTGTTCTATTTGGTTTGTGGAATGATTGATTGTACATGAAATAGAATTTGTTTGACATACTCTCTTGAAGCGAAATCCTTGATTTTTTTTTCTGTTTGGAAAGTGATTTAGGCAAATTTTCTTTGGATCGACTGAGCCTTCCAAGCCTACCTAAAAAAAATTTATCCTTAGTATACCCAAAGTTGAGCCTTAGCCTATTCTAAAAAAAATTTCACCACTTAACTAAGCTGAATTCGTTATCTTTAACTACTTTTACCCTCAACATACCTTATTACGCCATAAGCTTTTAAGCAAGTTTGGGGGGGATAAATTATTGTAAGTGGGGGAATAATTTTTGCAGTAAGAGATTAAAAAAAAAAAAATTAAATAGTTGTCACGTGTTGTGCCTCTATTGAAAAAAAGAGAAAGAAGAAAAAAAAGAGAAAAATGACATGTGATAATTTCTTCTTGAGAATCAAATGTGACAATGAGGTAGGCACATAGGAAAAAATATGCAATCTCTTACTATCTTCTTTGGGATGAAAGAATGGATAAGTGTGGGTACTTGTTTGGTATAATTTGCTTATGGTATAATGTAACCTAAATGACTTCTCATCTACCCGTTTTGCCTAAGCCATGCTATTATAACCGAAAAAGACCTTTTGATTCTGAGCAAAAATTGTCAACATTAGTGGAGAGAGGTATGTCATCCAAACTTATTGAACATGGGTTAGCGGAATGTCGGAAAGTGTAGAATGGTTGTGATATGAATGTCAAAAGCGATGTTTTGTGTCTGTATGAATTGCTTACTTCTGAATTGTGCATCCAAGTTAGTTCTTAGAGTTATTGAGTTGAAATTCTGGTTATTGATTTGCTTGAAGTTGTGCAGGTGGTAGTGGTAGTTCAATCATTGGAAGGTTTAGTTATCTATTGCATTGTTTTTTTTTCTTTAGTTTAGTTGAGTTTTAGCTTTACTCGGGGGCGAGTAAAGATTCAGTTTGGGGGAATTTGTTAGGCTATTTTTAGCCTAAGTTTTGGATCACATTTTATAGTTATTTTTCTTCTTTATTATTGTTTTTGGAATAGAATTACGCTTGTTTTCTTTGGTTTCAGGTTTCAACACTTGGAATGTATAAATTGGACAAATTTCGGAAAACAGTGATCTATAAAATAGAGAAAATTTTGAAAGAGAATAAAGCTGAAACTTCAAGCCTAAATTCGACTATGTTCTGATCATATTTTGGAAAAAGTCAAAACATAAAAGTTTTAGATCTCTTTCTTATCTTTCCAACGCATCTTGAATCAGCCCATTTGGAGTTTGTATGAGAAAGTTATGCCCATTTTACTAAAAGATGTCGAAGCTGAAAATTCCATCTCGCCGCGGCGAGAATTCCATGGCCGCGGCTAGAAAGTCTGGCGTAAACGTAGTTTTGATGCACTTTTGGCCGCGGCGAGACCACTTTTGGCCGCGGCGAGCGTCCGTACGGTCAGGGGTATTTTTGTCCGACGAACCCTAAAAGTTAGATATAAATAGAAAACTGCGATTGGAAGTCAAGGGAAGCGATTTGGAACCCTAAAACACAGCAGAAAGAGGCAAGAAGAGCAAAGGAAATCAAAGTGAAGATCCAGAGTCAATCCACCAACAGTTTCTTTCTCTATTCCTCTTTAATTTCTTTATGTTGAATATTGCTATAGGAATGGTTATGGATTTGTTTCTGAACTAAATTTCCCATTTAGGGAGGATGATGATTGTTGTTTAATGTTTTGCCTAGTTAATGTTTAATTACCATTCCTCAATTCTTGTGTGTGAAATTATCTTAATTTGTTCTTAATTTCATGTTTAAGATTGATCACCTTGTGCATGCTCTATGATCTCAATTCGAAATCTGAAAAGTGAGAATTGAGAATGCTAAAATTAAGATAATCGATGTTCTATGTGAAACGAAAGTATTTGCATGACTTATGTGACGAGTAGATTATTACTTAATGCTGATTTCATGTTAGTTTAATTAAGGAATTAATTAGATAACATGTGATTTAGAATCTAGAAGATCTGAAAGGAGCTAGGTTATTTCATAATCTGTCATTCACTTCAAGAATAGGATAGTAATTAAGCATTAGCGATTTGGGTAAACAACAACAGGATTCTCCTCCCTATTGTCTCATCTTGCTCAACTTTAAATTGTGTTATTAAGTTTTCTGAATTTCTTTCATATTTTACTGTTTTTAAATCATACTTGCTTTCGATTTACCGAATAGAATCATAAGTATAATTTAGTGGTACTTAATCCAATTCCCTGTGGGATCGACCTCACCTGTGTGAGTTTTACTACTTGATTGCGTATACTTGCGTAGTGTTTATGAATTATAGCAACAATCATCATATGTTATATAAGATGATAGAACACTTTTGGAATCAAGAATTAAATATCTCATTTATTTGCTACTTGTTTTTCAGACTTAGTCATTTTCTTAGAAAAGTAGTATTTGTTTGAAAAAATACTTTCTTATCTATTGACAATGGGATGGTCCACCCCTAATCACTTAGAATAGCTAAGAAACCATGGTTAACAGTTCTAGCTTTTCTTAAGATTTTGATTAGGTCATCCATGAATCTAGTAATGATTTACATTAAGTATACAACCATTACATCATTCTGAAGTTGTATTACCATAGAAGGATTTAGGCAACGACTAGTAACTAATCATCAACATGCAACTCGAAATTTCTGGGGAGGTAAGTTTGGATATAATTCAAAAATCAATTTAATGATCTTTGAACTGCATATCTACTAACTATTTCTCCACCCCTATCAGTTCGCAAGATCTTTAACCACATACCTTAATTGTGTTTAACCATTGCTAGAAATTAATGAAATTTTTCAAACATTTCAAATTTCTTTGCATAAGGTATAATCTAGAGTTATCGTTTTAAGAATACAACGAAAAACTCATATCCACCCCTGAATGTACATCCATCTGCGAATGAGATGAACTACTTTCAGTGGATATAGGCATATTAACTCTTTGCAGAGATTGATCTTGTCAAATCCACTATGAACAAGATTCAAATGCCATAGATTAAAAAAAATGGTAGTGTCTATTGATGACATAGGCTTAGTTACATCAAAGAGTTCTTTGAATACTGCAAGTGGATCCTGGTCACAGAATACCTAACTCATATTCCATACAGTTTTTATCCATTAATAGAAGATGGATATTAAATACTTGAGAAAGTGTAACTGTATTGTATTCTGGAATTAGAAATATAAGAAAATTTCTGTTTGGATTCTAAAATTAAAGTCAAAGACTTAAATTTATACCAAATATTATGAGTAATTCTATCTTGGACCACCACTACTAATTTAACTCTAAGTCAGATTTGCCCATACAAGTAGGAGATTTCTAAGATTGAGGATTTATATCAATTGGGAATAGAATTTCGGGATTATAATCATATGCGTCATTTAATTTCTTAAGAGAAAATATAATGACATGAAATGATTTATAGACCATTCATCCAATGATATGTTTTTAAAGCTAATTCGAAATGAATAAGCTAAGAGGAATTAGGATAATTTCGTTTATAAATAAGAATCCAACGATGCTTCGATTAGCGAAAGACAAAGTAATCTTATTTATGTAATCTTCTTGTTTCATATCGTAAAAATACTAGTCTAAGGTGTCATCAATTGATGAACAGCTAGATGTTGCATATACAATATTTATCTTTCGAGATCTTACACTATTATGTATGTCTAATGGTGAAAATCCATTAGAGATTTATCTCATTAGAAAAACAAACATGTTAGACCAACAATGAAGATTCGAAATTAAACTACAACTTAATAACAGTAAATAACATGATTCAATATAAATTCATACACAATTCAGAATTATTTAACATATAGCAAGTAGGAATGACTAGTGAAAATACTAAAACATACAATCCTAAATAATTTCCAAGGTTTTCAACACACTGATACAGTGTCCTGGTAGGCGAGAGTCAAAGCATCATTTATTGAATAGAGTTGTCAGCTCATCTAAAATAGAAACCATTCTAGCAGCCTTTTATTCGATCAAAATAAGAATCCAACGTTGTCCCGGTAGGCGAGAGTCAAGGTTATTCTCATTTTATGAGCTTCCACCATTGTTTCATATTTTATGAGTTTATCTCTAAGTAGTCACCGTAGGGGAGAGTCTAAATAGAGACGAAAACTCACAAAACACTTATCAAATGAAATCTTACGGTGTTAAATGCGTTCAACGAATAACCATCCATAGGGGGACGAAGTCTAGCGTCTCGAGGTTATATTAAAAACATTTAACTTTTGTAAGACCAACAATGGAGATCGAATATCTTAATAATAATCAAGCTCATTATTTAAAGTGAGTTGTATTTTCTTTGATTCTCTTTATTTAATTTATTTATTTTAAATATATATTTATTTAAAATTTCCAATTTAGAATGAAAAATTCTAAATATAAATTTTAATTTAATATTTATAAATTTTACTTAGATGGATATGAAAATAACATGAATTATTTCTATCTTAGTAATAATTTCCAATAAATATTTAAAAAAATATTCAATTTAAGTTGTTGCAAAATTAAATTAAATTAATTTACAACTCAAATTTAATTTTCTATAAATATATATTGCATTTCGAAAAATTAAAGTATTTAAGAATACAATTTTCGAAAAATGCATATTAAAATAAAAAATAAATCCTGGAAAAATTATTCTAATTTAATGTTGGCCCAAAATTAATTAATAAAATTAATTTACAACAAAAAATATAATTTTCCTATTTAATTAAATATACAAGAAAAATTTCAAATATTTAAGTATGACGATGAAAATCAACTTAAATATTAATTTTCTATTTAATTAAATACACTAGAAAAATACTTCAAGCAAAAATATCATCTATCTAGATTTTCCTTTGACTAATTAATTCAATTTCTAATAATATACTTTAATTCAATTTATTTTAAATTAATCAATTAATGAAAAAATCATTGATTTAAGTTGGTCTAAAATTAAAATAAATAATTTACAACTTTAATCTATTTTTCAAATAAAATTCGAAATTCCAGCATTTAAGAAATGCAATTTCGAAATTTGATTAATAAAATAAAGACAAAATATATTTTGAAAATTATTTAAATTTAGTTGAAAAAATAAATTTCAACTAAAAATAATTTTCTATTTAATTAAATGTCATGAAAAAGAAATATTTAAGTATGATGATAAAAATCAACTTAGATATTCAATTTTCAAATTAATTAAATGTATTAAATTCAAGAAATATATAATTAAGTGTAGAGAAGGCTTAATTATTAATCTCTAGTTTAATACTAGGAAAAATATACTTAAAATAAATTATACCAAAATTAATTAATAAATAATTAATTTCACAATGTATAATATTTCCTATTTAATATTAGAAATAATAAGTAGTCAGAAATAACTATCTAGAAAATATCTTATATGACTAAGTATCGTTTCCACAAAATTTGAAAAAATATCTAATTTAAGTTGTATTAGAAAAAATCTAGAACTTAAATATTTTCAAATTTAAATTTAATTAAATATCAAAAATTAAGTTGTAACCACTTAATTCAAAAATATTCCATTTTAAGTTAATATTCGAAAAGATATTAACTTAAAAAATATCTAAAGAATCTTAATAACCAATGCCTAAAATTCCTCAACTTAATTTTGAAATTTAAAATTCAAAAGATATTCAGATTTAAGTTGGTTAGTTGTAGATAACTAAATATCAACTTAATTAGGAATATTTAATGAAAAATTTAAATTAAGCTTCAGAAAGAATCTAGATAGTTATAATTTTGTATTTAATTAAATACAAGAAAATACATATAGTTTAGCTTAGAATAAAGAATTCTTTAAACTATAATTTTCTTAAATTAATTTCAAAATAAATGAAATTAATTATGTTGCTAATCAATTTTATTAGGTTAAACTAGTGTAATTAACCTAGTACAGTTGTTCAAATCAGGCAAATGGGCCTTCACAATTGGGGTGGTTCATGTGAGGGGGTGCTGGGTTCAGTATGTCGTACCCACTTCTATGGCTCCCAACTCTCACACAAGGCCCAAAAGAGAGGAATATAATCTTAATAAGAACAACTGTTATTAATTGAATAAGCCCAATAACTAAATGGGCCTAAATAAATTCTATCAAGAACTATGATAATTTATTTTAGCAACAACAACCTATATGTATCTATAATCAAATTAAACACATAGGCTCACACAGGCACACTTTGGATGGGTCCTATCATGTTGCTAGGTCATACACAGATGAAAGAAGATTGTAAATATACCTGTTACAAATTATTATCTTGACCAAGGGAGCCATCAGATCATTAGATCTGGCAAAAAGTAACCATGGCTATTTGCAATCAAGTAATAATAGGTTTTGAAAACTTACAAACAAGCTAAAACACATACTCCTGCAATAAGGTTAGCTGGATAGTTGGATGTAGGATTTATTTAATTTTAAATTAAATAATTAATTTCGAAATAATTAATTAATTAAAAAATAATTTTTCGAAAAATTTTAAAAAAATTTGAATCATTCAAAATTTAAAAAAAAAATTAAATTTAAAATTAAACCTACAATTTTGGAAAATTAGGTTTCAACCAACCTAAATATCATTTCAAAATTTGCTAACTACTTTTAAAATTTAAATGTTATTTTATAAATAAAAATTAAATAAAAATTAGAAAAGATAAGTTAAATATGTTTTTCAGATTTTAAATTTAATTTAAATAAATAAAATAACAAAATTTAAAAGTTAGCAAAATATCTTACATCTATTTAAAATTACATGATTATAATTATCTTATTTTAAATTTAAATAAGGTCAAAATATCTAAAAAAGATTTAATTTAAAAAATATATATATAAAATCTGACCTTAAATTTAAAATTAAGATAAGATATAATCAAATTTAAAAATAAGATAGATTTTTAAGCAAGAAGATAGATACTAATTCTATTCAAATTCAAATTACACTAATATCTTGAATTAAATTTAAAAAATATTAAATTAATTCAAAATGATAATTAGAATTGAATTAGGAATAGTAATAGTATAAATACAAAACTATACAAAAAATCGGAAGTTAGTTCCATGAAAAAGCATGAAAAATCGAAGAAAAACGAAAAAATTGTGAACTGTACGGACAGTTTTCGCGATCGCATGAAAATTTCAGCACAGCTCCGATTTTTTTCAAATCTTCGAAAAATCATAACTAATTCAAATAAAATCGAAATTGAGTTCTGTAAGAGCTAACTTGCTTAATTTTTTCCATACTATCCAATAAAAATAATTCCAGAAACAGAATCGCAATTATTTTTCATGAAAATTTACAAACATCAATCAATCATCAAATAACACTCAATACAACATGATACCATCCAAAAACATACAAACAATCGTTTTAAAGTCCAAATTTCTTGCAAGTAAATCAATTACCATGGCTCTGAGGCCAGTTGTTGGAAATTATTTTACCAAGATCTTAGATCTACTCACAAGTATGTTGATTAACACCCTAAATATGAACTTTCTAAAACGATGAAATAAACACATATAAAGTTTAGGAAACCTTACATTGGGTGCAGCGGAATAATATGACTCCTTCCGTTCAGATATCTAGCCCTTGATTCCTTTCTGTAGCAGAGCATTATCAATATCTGAACCTGGATCTCTTTCTCTGAATCTTTGATACTGAAACTCCTTCGCTGATGATCTTTCTTCACGATCTTCCTCACTATGATTGAGGTATCACTTGCTGTGTGTGGGCACTACTCATACACTAAGGATTTCGAAATTCAAGAGGGAAGAGAAAGAAGAAGTGGCAGCTAAAGATAGGGAGAGAGAAAGGCTCAGGTTTTTCTCTGAAGGAAAAATAGAAAATTTAAGTGTGTTTTTCCTGAAGCCTTCACTATCTATTTATAGCATTCCACTAGGGTTAGGTTTGAATTATTTGGCATTAAAATAATGAAAAAAATCAGTTTAAATTTCCTACAAAAGTGGCTGGCCCTATACAAGTGGATTTGGGCCTCACTTTTTGCAATTTTGCAGTTTTATCTTTTTTGCATCTGATTTTCTCAAAAACGCCAATTTTCTAATTCAACTATTTAAATGCCAATTCTAACTATTTAATAACTATAAATAATTATTAAATAATATTGTCATTTATCATATTTATTAATTGAACCATACAAAGTATCATAATTAACAAATATGCCCCTAAAACTCTTTCTTTACAATTTCGCCCTTACTTAGTGAAAAATTCACAAATAGACATAGTCTAATTTGAGAATTATAATTGATTAATCAAAACCACTTACATGAGTCTTACAAGCAATATTATCTCAACTAGTGGGGGGACCATGGGTCTATATTACCGAGCTTCCAATAAGTAGATCAAGAATTTATTACTAAAATTCACTAACTTATTAATTCTTCGTTGAATCCACGCATAGAACTTAGAATTGCACTCTCAGTATATAGAATGCTCTATATGTTCCACCATATAGACACATCATTAGTTATTCATTGTTATAATCCTAATTTGATCAATGATCCTCTATATGAATGATCTACACAGTAAAGGGATTAAATTACCGTAACACCCTACTATGTATTTTATCCTTAAAACACTTGACCCCGTATAAATGATATTTCAGCTTATGTGAAATGAGATCTCCACCATTTATTTTCATTTGGTCAAGCTCGAAGGAGATCATCCTTTGCTTACTATTCGCCAGATAGAAGCTATAGATTCCATGTTTATGCTAGCGCTCCCACTCAATTGCACTACCGTGTTCCCAAAATGTACGTATCACCCTGACCTAAAAGTAGACTTAACTAACAAATCAAAGAACACGAATAGCCTTTCAAGATTGAGCCTAATCATAACAGGATTAAGATCATTTGATCTAGGATCAACTTGGCGATATTGACTTGAATAGATTCTACGGTAAGTTTAATTAAATCTAAGTCAAAGTTCAATATCGGTCCCTTCCGATGCATACTCCATGCATCCAACCTGAGCTTTACTTTAACCAATGTTCTGGAAAGAACATAGTATTTCTCCAAATACAAGTAAACTCTTGTTGTAGATTATCATATCAGTAAAACCCTGTGTCTGATAAATCTAGGAAACTTTATTCACATAGTCATGTTTACTTTCCAATGTGTTGACGGCACAATAAACAGGATCAAGTATGTGAAAAGGGTTTCAGATGAATTTATACATTATGTACATATAATCATGTGAACCATGCAACATTAAATGTTATTTCTGATCTATATTAATAAGTAAATCTGATTATATTGAAATGAGTTTTATTTAGGGCATAAAACCCAACAAACTCCCACTTGCACTAATATAAAACAAAAAGTGCGTTTCAAATAATCTCAACACCTTGATATACAAATCAAGTGTAGTAGTAGTAAACTCCTCGTAATAGGATCTGAAAGGTTGAATTAACCACAACCTTTTCTCCACTATTACTCTTCCTTTAATCACAAAATCATTGATAATGTGAAATTCCTCTCTATATGTCTACTCTCTTGGGATCTTTGGATTCTATATTTTTGGCAACTACTTTTGGTTAATCAGGAAATTAACACTAGTAGTTTAAGGCAATTTGGAATGATGCCAAAAATGTATAGAACTTTCCTTAGACTGAATAAGTACCTTTCCTGCAACCTTAACATTCAGTCCCTCTCTGGTAGACCTAGAGACTTCAGATAGGTTTTTACACTTCTCCAAAATCACTATTCCACCCCCAGAGTAACCACCATCTTATCAGAAATATTTACTAGCACATAGGCAAATTTCGAAATCTGATGTGGTGTAGTCTAAGAGTTTTAAACACACTCTTATAGACTAACATATAGTTCCTCTTCTTAATCTTAGGATTTACTTGATTGTCTTCCAATGTTCTTCTCCTGGATTAATCTGATACCTACTCATTACTCCCACTCAACAGTAGGTGTCTGGTCTAAGGCATACAAAAGCATATCTAAGACCTCTCACTGTTGATTTAAGAAATTCTTTCATGGCTTTATCTTTTCTGGAATAGTTAAGACTTTTCCTTAGATAAATAAAATCTATACCTAAGAAGTTGTGAAGCTTCTATAGATTGCCATTAGAAAGAAAATGCTTCAGCATCTTACTAAAATAAGTTGCTTGCATTAGAGTAAGTAATTACCAGGTATACCACAAGCCATAAGTTTAGATAAACTCAAACCTATAATACTAGGAACAGGAAGTTTTGTTAAGTCCATTGAATGGACTTATAAACGAAAATTTCCTTTTATGTCCTTGTAATAGAAAACTTTAGGTTACTCCATGTAAATGGATTAAACCATAGTTCTATTGGCTTTCTTCTTAGTTTCTTATCTTGACAATCCATTACTTGTTTAAACTCACAATGGATTTTAATCACTAGTGTCTCCCAAGTCATAAGAAGGTGAGTTCCTAGAAACTCTCCCACTACGACAAGGCACCGTGAATTATGTCTAAGAAAACTAAATGGTATTGATCTCTTCGGTTGTGACAAGACAACAGAGGCAGTGGGATCATCATATGTTATATAAGATGATAGAACACTTTTGGAATCAAGAATTAAATATCTCATTTATTTGCTACTTGTTTTTCAGACTTAGTCATTTTCTTAGAAAAGTAGTATTTGTTTGAAAAAACACTTTCTTATCTATTGACAATGGGATGGTCCACCCCTAATCACTTAGAATAGCTAAGAAACCATGGTTAACAGTTCTAGCTTTTCTTAAGATTTTGATTAGGTCATCCATGAATCTAGTAATGATTTACATTAAGTATACAACCATTACATCATTCTGAAGTTGTATTACCATAGAAGGATTTAGGCAACGACTAGTAACTAATCATCAACATGCAACTCGAAATTTCTGGGGAGGTAAGTTTGGATATAATTCAAAAATCAATTTAATGATCTTTGAACTGCATATCTACTAACTATTTCTCCACCCCTATCAGTTCGCAAGATCTTTAACCACATACCTTAATTGTGTTTAACCATTGCTAGAAATTAATGAAATTTTTCAAACATTTCAAATTTCTTTGCATAAGGTATAATCTAGAGTTATCGTTTTAAGAATACAACAAAAAACTCATATCCACCCCTGAATGTACATCCATCTGCGAATGAGATGAACTACTTTCAGTGGATATAGGCATATTAACTCTTTGCAGAGATTGATCTTGTCAAATCCACTATGAACAAGATTCAAATGCCATAGATTAAAAAAAATGGTAGTGTCTATTGATGACATAGGCTTAGTTACATCAAAGAGTTCTTTGAATACTGCAAGTGGATCCTGGTCACAGAATACCTAACTCATATTCCATACAGTTTTTATCCATTAATAGAAGATGGATATTAAATACTTGAGAAAGTGTAACTGTATTGTATTCTGGAATTAGAAATATAAGAAAATTTCTGTTTGGATTCTAAAATTAAAGTCAAAGACTTAAATTTATACCAAATATTATGAGTAATTCTATCTTGGACCACCACTACTAATTTAACTCTAAGTCAGATTTGCCCATACAAGTAGGAGATTTCTAAGATTGAGGATTTATATCAATTGGGAATAGAATTTCGGGATTATAATCATATGCGTCATTTAATTTCTTAAGAGAAAATATAATGACATGAAATGATTTATAGACCATTCATCCAATGATATGTTTTTAAAGCTAATTCGAAATGAATAAGCTAAGAGGAATTAGGATAATTTCGTTTATAAATAAGAATCCAACGATGCTTCGATTAGCGAAAGACAAAGTAATCTTATTTATGTAATCTTCTTGTTTCATATCGTAAAAATACTAGTCTAAGGTGTCATCAATTGATGAACAGCTAGATGTTGCATATACAATATTTATCTTTCGAGATCTTACACTATTATGTATGTCTAATGGTGAAAATCCATTAGAGATTTATCTCATTAGAAAAACAAACATGTTAGACCAACAATGAAGATTCGAAATTAAACTACAACTTAATAACAGTAAATAACATGATTCAATATAAATTCATACACAATTCAGAATTATTTAACATATAGCAAGTAGGAATGACTAGTGAAAATACTAAAACATACAATCCTAAATAATTTCCAAGGTTTTCAACACACTGATACAGTGTCCTGGTAGGCGAGAGTCAAAGCATCATTTATTGAATAGAGTTGTCAGCTCATCTAAAATAGAAACCATTCTAGCAGCCTTTTATTCGATCAAAATAAGAATCCAACGTTGTCCCGGTAGGCGAGAGTCAAGGTTATTCTCATTTTATGAGTTTCCACCATTGTTTCATATTTTATGAGTTTATCTCTAAGTAGTCACCGTAGGGGAGAGTCTAAATAGAGACGAAAACTCACAAAACACTTATCAAATGAAATCTTACGGTGTTAAATGCGTTCAACGAATAACCATCCATAGGGGGACGAAGTCTAGCGTCTCGAGGTTATATTAAAAACATTTAACTTTTGTAAGACCAACAATGGAGATCGAATATCTTAATAATAATCAAGCTCATTATTTAAAGTGAGTTGTATTTTCTTTGATTCTCTTTATTTAATTTATTTATTTTAAATATATATTTATTTAAAATTTCCAATTTAGAATGAAAAATTCTAAATATAAATTTTAATTTAATATTTATAAATTTTACTTAGATGGATATGAAAATAACATGAATTATTTCTATCTTAGTAATAATTTCCAATAAATATTTAGAAAAATATTCAATTTAAGTTGTTGCAAAATTAAATTAAATTAATTTACAACTCAAATTTAATTTTCTATAAATATATATTGCATTTCGAAAAATTAAAGTATTTAAGAATACAATTTTCGAAAAATGCATATTAAAATAAAAAATAAATCCTGGTTGAGATATTCTAAGGAAAAATGCATATTGATTAAAGATATTTCAAATTGGTTGAGATATTCTCTCGAAGTTAGTTGAGAGATTCCCTCATCTGAAATACCAGTAACTGAATTCGGTTATAGATATTATTTAAATAATTAAATATGATATGATTAATGGGATTGGTACAATAGGACAAATCAATAGGACACTATAGAAATTTTTCCTTAGAATAAATAGATTGGTACAATCTAACCTATTATCAGAGATATCCAGAACCTAACAGATCGCCTACCGTGTCTTAATTAAGACAATGATGATGTCTTTTGTCGTGACAACTTTTGTTTTAACAAATATTGTCTTTACAAATTTTATCTTAACAACTTTTATCTTTTTCCTATTTTAATTAATTTAAAAAATTATTTATTTATTACAAAAATAAATAATTAATTGTTAAAAAGGGTCTTATTAAACATTTAAATTAATTTTTTTGAAATATATAGTTAATTATAATTAATTTAATTTTAAAAAATAAATTTTTACCTATTTGTAATCTGTTATTATAAATCAAACAAAAATATAACTATTATGGTTACAATAAAAATATAACCATTTAATAGTTGCATATAGATAGGATATGTTTATGGTAGGAACATGAGTTTTGTTCCTATGATAGGGAAGCTTTTACAACCATAGATAATAAATCTAAAGGTGATAAATCAATGAGTGTATACCAATAGTTAATATTTAGAATGTATTAGATTATATGTAAATTTATTTTATAATAGTATTTTAAAATTAATAATAATTTATTAAATTAATTAAAGTATATTATGAATTAATTAATATATTGTTTCTATTTTTTCTATTTTCCTTTCACTTATCTTCACCTTCTTCCATTGAAGATCCTTAGGATTTCTTCATCAAAGAAACTTTCATCTATGGTAAAATATTTTCTTCTCTATGTTTAATTATAAAATCATAATGATCAAGTTTAAAGTTAAAATCAATTTTTAATCCATCTCATTTTCTTCACTTACTCTTGATATTAGTCCTCAAAAGCTATAAACTACTTTCTCTATATCTCTTCTAAAAAAATCCCAAAACCAGAAGACACTACAAAAAACTAGAAAAAAACTCCACAAAATTGAAAACGGAGGAATACGAATTGGGACTAATTTGAATCGCATAAGAGATTTTTTGTCTCGTCTGAGAAGATACAGAGGTTAGTTTGATCAATTCTTTTTACCCTTATCTTAGTTGTATTTGTTATATATATGGGCACTTCTTATTTTTACTTTTATTTTCAAAGAAAAAATGATTACAGTGAAAGAGGCATCCTTAGCTTTAAGTTGTTTATTAGTTTGCTTCCCATTTATAGCTAACAAACATTCTTTGTTTACAATTTTTCCTTTTTCTTTTTTAGACTTTTTATTTGTCTACTAATCCATATGATATGAACAAGGAAAAGAAAATAAAAACTTGTTTTGTTTTGATTTGCACAGAAGAACTCTTTCCTGAAATTAATGGTAGTTAAGCCAGATTTCAATAACAACCAATTGAAGCTTTTTACTGTATTCATTTTGGTGTGAGTATTTTCTTTTTAATTTTTGAAAAAAGAATATTTAATTTGATACACTTAAAAGTCATGTAAATGAATGGTTAAAACAATGTCTCTAACAAAACCAATATTGTTAGAGGTTGACCGATCATATCGCTCGAAACCTTGTTCTTTACCTCTTCATATATTGATTAAATTTTATCAATCACGATTCTCAATCAGAACTTGAACCCAAAAGAAAGTAGATCCATGCATTGCATGGAAAAGCGAGGTCGTAGAGCTTGATGGAGCCATTGGCTATGGTAGTGACGAGTAAGGTATCAGCGATGTTGTACGATCATGATGATCAAGATGACCGCAACCACCTTTCACCTTCTCTTTTTCACCACTTCTTCATCAAAATCATTAGAATCATCATCGTCATCGTCATCGGAGTCAAAATCTCCATCATCAATATCGAAATCAGCATCGTCGGGATCATCGTCCTCATCTTCATCACGATCAACTACGCTCTTTGGTCCCGCAGCATGCAAATCAAAAGCAGATTGAAGATCGCCGCCCTGGACTCGGGGAGCGGTTTCTGAGCCTTCGTAGTAAGCAGAGACTGGATTAGGTCGCCGTTTGAGGGAACAACATAAGACCGGGCCACCAGGCTTCATTCCAAATAAGTGGATTTATATTGGGCTTTTGATTTCCCAAAAAGTTACTTGGATTGACTTGGGCCTCAAATTTGTTTTCTTACTGGACAATTGACAATGCATACCATTTTGTTTCTAAAAACCCGAACTATAGTACTTATTTCCACATTTACCCAATTCAGTATTTTGCTAATTGAATTTTTGAAATGATGGTGTTTCTCTCTCACCATATTTTTTAATATAGTATATATTTTTTTTATGGTAGAGATGGAATATATGGTAAGAACGAACAATCTGTAAAACAAAGTAAAAGAATATGGAAGTTTGATTTGGTAACCTGAGTGTAAGTAATGGTAGTAGTGAAATGAGTTTTAGTGTGCAAGAGAGAAAATTCATTAAGAGAAAATCTTATTGGATGTCCTGCACAGTGACATATCAAACCCAAATATATAGTAGATAATATTTAGAACATGTATAATTGCGAGTAGTTAAATCTTCTTGCTAAATATCACCTACATTGTAAGCTATTATATTTGTTGATTTTTTATATTCATTCTACCAATCGATTTATTCTAGATTTTAGAATTGAATTTTGTTACACATGTAAAAATTAGTCGATATACTAAATTAATTATATACCACTCACAATTCTCCTAACTCTCTCTTTCTGCTACCATCTCAATAGTTGAAAATCCTTCCAACAAACCTCTATCCTCCAAAAGAATCGGCTTTAGTATTTTTTTTTCCTTTGCGTTAGAGATTATCACACAATAAACATTTTATTACTTTTGCAAATACTGCTATATTTATACCATACTAATAATGATTATTGAAGTGATTTATTCTTACTTAGTTTGAGAGAATTATTTTTTTTTTGTGAATTTTTATGATTTCAATTTAATTATAAAGCACCTAATATAAAATTAAATATACGAGCTTTGTACGTAACTCTCTTCTAGTATATATATATACTTTTAATAAATCATATATTTTGTTAGCAAAATTTTTAAATATTTAAATTAGTTAACAATTAATTATTTTAAAATTATATGGCGGTATATTAATATTATTTAAGATACATTTTTAGTAATCTTAATTTATTGTACAAAACTAATTAGTTATCATATGGTATAAAATAATTTAATTAACTAAATTTTAAAATAAATATTAACTAAGATTAAAAAAAATTATAAAACAATAACTAATTACTATATGAGCAACCAAATAATTTTTTTTTTCTAGAAATATCAAAATATATATATTTATATATATGTTTTTCACATTTTAAAATATTCACATTAAAAAGTAGATCTCAATAATATTTTTTTTATGCTCAATTGAGTAACGATATGACCAAAATTTATTTTTAAACTTTAAGAGAAGATTAAAAAAGAAAAGAGATAAAAGTATGGAGGATGTTATTCCAATAAAAAAACTTATAAATCTTTGACAAATTAACACAAACGGTAAAAAAATAACGTTAAAATTGTAAACTAAATAATATAATGGGTGTCTAATATAAATTTCCAAAAGAAAAATTGGGCACACAGTTTTATTTTATTTTATTTTTTTATCAAAAATTGCTCAATTTTAAATTTTTGGTCTACCTAAAAATACTTAGTCAACTGAAAAATAGTATCCCGTTAGTTTCGGAGCTTTTGAAACTGACTGGGAATCGCAGTCCTTTCATGGGAAGGGTGGAGTCGACATCTCCGATCGGCAATTGTATACAGTTTCTGTTGATTTTTCGTGCGATCATTATGGATTTGGAGCTGGTGTCTCGGTTGACAGAAGTCTTGCGCCTGGATGACTCCGACGGTCCGGTTCTTGCACTGAACAAAGCAGGCGTAGAGGAAGGTAAGAGAAGCTTGGATTTGTCTCTGGTGGGCAAAGTTATTGGCCCTAAACCGGCCAACAAGGATGGAATTGAGAATGCAATGAAGGGGGTTTGGAAACTCCATCATCGTTTTCAGGTGGAAGAATTGAGCTCAAAAAACGTCTTTCGATTTTTCTTCGGTAGCCGAGAGGATAGGCAGCGGGTTTATGGTGGGGGACCTTGGACTTTCGATAAACAATTGATTTGTTTTGTGAAACCGATGGGATTGGGAGAGATTTCAAAGATGAACTTTGATTTTACGTCCTTTTGGATATCGATCAATAATGTTCCGTTGGCATGTATGACCGAGTTGTTTGCAAGGGAATGGGGCGAGCGGATTGGTAAACTTGAAGATATTAAGCTTGTCAATGGGACTATGAAGGTTAGAGTGAGGATGAATATTACGGAACCTCTTAAACGAGGGCTGCGGGTGGCGGTCGACGAGCAAGGTAATGAGGTTTCATTATTATTTCAATATGAACATTTACCTGAGTTTTGTTTTGATTGTGGTATTATCGGGCATAAGGCATTGGATTGTCCTTTGAGGGACTTCGGTGGGGATAATCCTAGACCCGATCGTGGGCGTTATGGTTCTTGGATGTGTGCTCCAAGTTCACCACCGCGTGATCGATTTCGGTACCAGAAAAAGCGTGATAACTCTCCTTCTAATAGACCAATCATGTCTATGGGAGAGGCATCGCGAATATTAGCGGCGGTGGAGAAAGGTCGTGGTCGTTATTTGGGTCCATCGCATGAAGAATTGGCGCCCACGGCTGTGTTAGAGGCCCGTGAACGTGAGGAGGAAGGGCTGGCTGGGGTTGATGGTTCGGCTCACCTTGGTTCACATTCGGCCAGTGTGCATGCCGAGCCTTTGGGTGTGCAAGCTTCCTTGGTTGGCACACGAGTGGAGGGGGCTAGTAAGAATAATAGTGAGATGGGGAAGATGATGTCAACATGTGAATTGGGAGTGATAAATGGGGCATTGGCGGATAAGACTAGTGGTAAGGGTAAGAATAATGGTGAAGGTGGTGAGTGTCCTTTATTGCATGCTTTATCCGATTGTGGCAAGGGTAAGAAGGTGATGGAGGGGGAGTGTTCTATGGATGTGGTTAGTGAGGTAGTTGTTGGGCAAGTGACCGAGAGTGATGTGGGCATAGTGGAAAATTATAATATGCATGGATTGAATAGTGTTGATAAGGGTAAGGGTGTAATGGACATTTCGTCTCAAGTTGAAGTTTCATTTACCCAAGCTCTCCAAGATACGTTTGAACCACTTATCCAAGCACAAAAGGCCAAGACTTGGAAACGTCTAAATTCAGCTCGTGGCCGTGGGTCTAAAGGTAAGCCGAGTTCTATTCCCATTAGTCCAAAATTATCACATGTGTTAGTTGCTAATGCTATAAATAAAGTGAGTCCGAAAGTGGGAGGTGGAGGTAAAAGGAAAATGGATGTTGATGTTCACTATGAGAATGTGAAGAAGGGGCGGTTGGAGGAGCAGTCTAAGGTGGTTCCTGAGAATGTTGGTAATGTATTGGCGAAGCCTGCGGAGCAGGCTCGCCAGGAGCCATGAGTCTGCTTTGCTGGAACGCACGAGGACTGGGGAATCCTGGTGCGTTGACTGCTTTACGAACGGTGGTTCGTAAGTATTCCCCAAGTTTAGTTTTTCTTTCGGAAACTAAACTTTTTGGTGGGTGGGCGGAAGGTATACGCCGTCAGATTCGTTTTTCTAATAGTTTTCATGTTGATTGTGTGGGGAAGAGTGGTGGGTTGTTATTATTGTGGAATGATGATTGGGAGGTGTCTGTTAAGTCTTTTTCGGTTGGTCATATTGATGCGTTGGTGAAGTGCCCGGGGTTGAATGTATGGCGGTTTACAGGATTTTATGGGAATCCTAAGGCAAGTTCTAGAATTGATTCCTGGCAATTGTTGTGTCGGCTTAAGGGGTTGTTTGATCTCCCTTGGATATGTGGTGGTGATTTTAATGAAATCCTCTCAATTAATGAAAAGAAGGGTGGTGTTGACCGTAGCTTGTCTGCTATTTCTGACTTTCAACAAGCCTTGGATAAGTGTGATTTGGTTGATATGGGGTTTGAAGGACAGTGCTTTACTTGGCTCAACAAACGGCAAGGTGTGGCGCATGTGCAAGAACGATTGGATCGCTACTTCTGTAACCAGGAGTGGCATAATTTGTTCCCATCAGTTAAGGTCATTAATGGAGATTTTATTCATTCAGATCATCGACCTATTGCTGCTATTTTGGAAAATGTTGTTTGTAGCCGCCAGTATGATAAAAAGAAAAGCTTTCGATTTGAAACTCATTGGTTGAAAGATGCTGAATGCCGTGACATTGTTACTCAAACGTGGTTGTCTCCGGATGTTCCTTTGGATAACCAAGATAGTATTCTGGATATTTTTGGGAGGTGTGCTGATCGATTAGGGGCTTGGAATAAAACCAAGTTTGGCTCAATTCCAAAGTTGGTGCGTGAAACTCAGAAACAGTTGGACGATCTCCTCAGTGTAGATGCCCCGTTGGTTCGAATGAATGAGGTGAAACGCCTTGAGATTAAGTTGAATGATTTGTTATCCAGGGAGGAATGTTATTGGAGGCTGAGATCTAGGGCGGATTGGCTTGCTATGGGAGATCGGAATACAAAGTATTTTCATAATAAAGCTTCGGGAAGGAAGAAGAAGAATGCGATTGTGGAAATCATGACAGAAGATGGTAGGAAGTTAACTACGGAGGAGGATATTGTGGGT
This sequence comes from Cannabis sativa, assembly GCF_029168945.1. Lineage (NCBI taxonomy): Eukaryota > Viridiplantae > Streptophyta > Magnoliopsida > Rosales > Cannabaceae > Cannabis > Cannabis sativa. The sequence continues at coordinate 45,843,095 of NC_083610.1, read as the reverse complement.
GAGATTGAACATTACTTTGGTACCATTTTTTCTTCGACATCTCCAACGCCACAACAAGTGGAGAATGGTATCGCCAATATCGGTGCTACAATTTCTACAGAAGAGTGTGATAAGCTTGAAGCACCATTCACGTATGAGGATGTGTTGTGTGCGGTTAAGGCTATTGGGGCTACTAAGGCTCCGGGGCCGGATGGGTTTCATGCTATTTTCTTTCAGAAATATTGGGATATTGTTGGTCCACGGGTTTCAGCGGTGTGCCTTGCGATTTTGAATGGTCACCAATCGGTCAGAAAGTTTAATAAGTCGAATGTGGTGTTGATTCCAAAAATCACTAAGCCGTCGCTGGTCAAGGAGTATCGGCCTATTAGTCTTTGTAGTGTGATGTATAAGATTGTGGCGAAGGCTGTGGCTCTCAGATTGAAGGGTACCTTATCTCCGCTAATTTCTTCATTTCAAAGTGCGTTTGTGCCGGGTCGCTCTATTCATGATAATGTGATGGTGGGGTTCGAATTGCTACATTCTCTCTTTAAAAAGAATAATGGTGTACGGGGGTTTATGGCGTTGAAGTTGGACATGAGTAAAGCATATGATCGAGTTGAGTGGTCTTTTCTGAGTGCCATTATGGATAGGTTCGGGTTTCATAAAAGGTGGGTGGAGTTAATCATGGATTGTGTTACTTCAGCTCAGTATAGCTTTTTGGTTAATGGAAAACCTCGGGGTTGTGTGGTGCCTACTAGGGGGTTGAGACAAGGATGTCCGCTCTCTCCTTATTTGTTTCTTTTTTGTGCGGAGGCCTTGTCTTCCCTGTTGTGTCACGCGGAGCTTAATGGTGAGTTGATGGGGTTTTGGTGTTCCAGATCTGGGCCTCGGGTGTCTCATCTTTTCTTTGCTGATGACAGCCTGATTTTTGCAAGAGCTAATGGAAGGGAAGCGGATTCTATCCGTCGGATTCTTCAGTGTTATGAGGTTGCTTCTGGTCAACAAGTCAATTTTGATAAATCTGCTATCACATTCAGTCCGAATGTTCTACCTGCGGATCGTACAAGTGTATTGGGTATTTTAGGCTTGGGGTCAGTGGCTACTCATGATAAGTATTTGGGTTTACCGACAGTTATTGGAAGGAATAAGAAGCGGACTTTTGCTAGTATTTGTGACAAAGTTCAAAAGCGGGTGAGAGGGTGGAAGAGAAGTTTCCTTTCTGCTGGGGGAAGGGAGATTCTGATTAAGGCTATTCTACAAGCGGTCCCGAATTATTTGATGAGCATGTTCCAGTTGCCGGTGGCGACATGTGATAAGCTTCGTTCGATTGTCCTTCAGTTTTGGTGGGGTACTAAGAATGATAAGAGAAAGATTGCATGGGTGAAGTGGGAGAGTGTGTGTCAACCGAAGTCTAAGGGGGGGTTAGGCTTCAAGGATTTTGTGCTTTTTAATCAGGCTATGGTTGCTAAGCAAGTGTGGAGATTGTTACATTCGCCTAATTCTTTGCCTGGCCGGGTTCTGAAGCATAAGTACTTTCCCAACTCGTCTATTTTGGAGGCGAAAGATCGCCAAGGGTCGTCTCATCTGTGGTCGAGTTTGATGTGGGGCTTGGAGTTGTTGCAAAAGGGCATGAGGAAGGTTGTGGGGGATGGTATGAGTATTAATGCTTTTCGGGATCCCTGGCTACCCAGAGCTAGAACGTTTCGGCCTATTTCTCCGTCTCCTCCTAGTCCTGTGATGGTGAATGACTTGCTTAGCGGGGATGGCGTCTGGGATGTCCATGCGCTGTCTCAATATTTTTTGGGGTTGGACATTGATATTATCCTTAGTATCCCGCTGCGAAATGGTCTCTGTCCGGATCGGTGGTGTTGGCATTATAATTCCAATGGGTGTTATACTGTCAAGAGTGGGTATACTGTTGCTCTGGAGTTGGTGGGTGAGCGGAATGGTAGTTCTTCTGTGACTCAGGCACACTGGTGGAATGGTATGTGGAAGATGAGGGTGCCGCAAAAAGTAAAGATTTTCCTATGGAGAATGTATCATCGTGCCCTTCCGACTAATTCCCAACTTATCAAGCGCAAGCTTCCTCTTCAACCGACGTGCCAACGGTGTGGTGAGGAAGCTGAGACTCCGGAGCATGCTTTAGTCTTTTGCCCTTCATTGCGACCGCTGTGGGCTCAGATGCGGGTTTGGAATAGGCTCGTTCGTGGTAGTGATGGGTCTTTGGCGGAGTTGCTGGTGTTTCTTTTTGAGGTACTTGATCTTAATACTTTTTCATTATTGGCTATGGTGTGGTGGTGGATTTGGTTTGATAGGAACTCGGTGTTGTTTGGGAAAAAGCAATCTAGATTGGATGTGATTGTTGATTTAGCTCGGGATGCTTTGGCGGAATTTCAGGGGGTGGGTGTGGGGGATGTGGGTCGGGTGTTGGGTGCCTCCACGGCGTCAGGGGTAATGGGGGGGAGTGGGTGTGTTGAGGGGAGGCGATTCAATTGGTGTCCGCCCGGGAGAGGGGAGTTTGTGTTGTCAGTGGATGCGGCGGTTACTCCGGGGAGGGGTTTTGTGGGCCTTGGGGGAGTTGTACGTGGTGGAGATGGGGAGGTGTGGGCGGCTACAGCTATAGGTGCCGTGGGGGATTTTCAGGTGGTGGTGGCTGAGCTTCTGGCTATCCGAGCGGGCCTTTTGTGGGCTATCTCGTGTGGGTTCAACTTGGTGCGTGTTGAAACGGATTCTTTGATTGCTAGTTCTTGGATTCAGTGTTCGGATAATAATCTTATGTTTAAGCCTATTGTTGAGGAGATTATTTCTCTTTTAGCGGCTGCTGGTGGTGGCTCTTGTTGTGCCATTTCGCGTAATGCGAATGGTGTGGCCCACGCACTGGCTAAGTCTGTTACTAGTCCTTCAGGGGTTCATTTGTGGGCAGATGCTTGTCCTAGATTTATTGGTCCTCTTGTAACAGCTGATTTGCTTTGATTTAATGATATACTTTCTTTCAAAAAAAAAGAAAAAAAATACTTAGTCAACTTTATATTTAGGACCGGCCCTGAGTTGAAATAAGTCATAGACAAAAAAATTTTTTTGGATCCTTACTATAAAGATAAATGATATTTTTAAAAATTATTAAAAAAATATATATTTTACTTTTTTTTTTATTCGGGCCTCTAAAATGAATGGCCTCTAAACACGGGCCTAACTCACAGGCCTAACTCGCCTTAGCCTAGGGCCAGCCCTGCTTATATTAAATAATATGGTGCACCCTCTCCCACCAAAAAAAAAAATAAATAAAATAGATGTATAGTTGTAGCACTTTTGTATTTTTTATATTCAGGTAGTTATAATTTCAATATTTTTTTTATGACAATATAAATTGTAATTATTTAATCTTACACATTTTTAAAACTTTTTATGAATTTTGAAAATAATTTATAGTATATAAAGTATATTTCAAACAATTTATTTCACATGTTTAATTATAAACTAAGAAAAGAGACATGCATACAACATGCTATTTGAATATTATTTTTAGCACAATAAATTATTTTGAATTTCTTAAAATTTTATAAAATATATTAAAAAACTACAATATAAATTATCATACTAAGAAAATCAAGATTATAATAAATATAAATATAAAAAATAATAAAAAATGTGCATCAATATACCCCCTTTTTTTAGAGTGCATATTTTTCCAAATGAATTTAAACTAGTAGGTAGTAAACTAGCAGGTAGTAATATTGGTTGCAAGACCCTAGGTTATAGACTATTTTTTAAACGTGATATTTTTAAAAATTATTAAAAAAAAATTATATAATTTTAATTTTTTTTTTTTTAATTTTGGCCTCTGAGTTTTGTGGGTCATAAGTCTAATTGGCTACAATATTTTGTAGTATTTTTTGGGGAAATTATAGTAAATGGCCCCAAATCATAGGAGTATGTTAGTTTATGTCATCTTTTTAAAAAAATATAGCAAATGACCCTAAATCATAAGACTATGTTAGTAAATGTCCTTATTTCAATTTTTTATTTTTTATTTTTTTTTATTTTTTTAGAATTAGAAGCAAATTATTTAAACATTATGGTATATCTGTATTAATTTTGTTAATTTTTTTTTTATTTATTTTAAAGTTATGTCAATTTTTTTAATTTTTTATGAGTTGTTTTGGGTTGTTGGTATATAGATTTTGTTGTACGGTATATTTCTATTTTGTTGTATGGTATATTTCTATTTATTTTAAATAATATTTAATTAGTTTTTATTTTATTATATACAATGGTCATGGTATATATATTTTAATTGTGGTATATAATTTGGTTAGTATAGTATACATACATATATATATATATGTATTAGTAATTTATATTTTTATTATTATTATTTTTTGTATATATGTTTTGGTGTATGGTATATGTATATATGTATTTTTTGTTATACGGTATATAATTTTTTTAAATAATATTTAAGTTTTATTTTCTATTGTACTTTTGTTGACATGATATATAATTTTATTAGCATCCTATATATTTTATTTTTATTTGTTGTTATTATTATATATATTTTTATTGTAAGGTATATATTTTATGTTATAAGGTATATAAGTATTATTGTATAGTATATAATTTTATTTTAGATAATGCATGTTTAGTTTTTATTTTAGTATACATAAAGGTGATATATAATTTTGTTAATATGATATATATAATTTTTTTTAATGATATTATATTATTTTGTTTTATTTTTTATTGTAGGTATATAAGTTTTATTGTATGGTATATGATTTTTGTTGTCTATAATATATTATTTATATTTAATATGATATTTAGTTTCTATTTTATTGTATATAAATTTTTTGGTATGTATTCATATTTTAATGGTGATATATATAATTTTGTTAGCATGATATATATATTTTTTGAGTATTAATTTAGTATTGTTATAATTTTTTTGTGGTATATAATTTTATTACTACGGTATATCAATTTTCTGTACTACGATATATCTAATACTGCTGTATATATTTAAATGATCTAATATATTTATTTTTGTTACAATGTAATAATATGCAATACTAAAAAAATTATGTAACTTAATTTTGTTATTATATATATATTTTTTTTTAAAAAAATATGTGATAAATCTATTTTTATAATTTTTATTAGCTAATTTATTAAGGTGCCGTTTGGTAACACTTTTGTTTTTTAATTTTTTAATCACAAAATGAAAGTAAAAATTTTGTTTTTAAAAAATTTATTTTTTAAAAACAAAAATGCGTTCTATAACCACTTTTGTTTTTCAATTTTAAAAACAGATTACAAAAGTGTGTTCTGTAAAGTTCATTTTTATTTTTATTTTTTGATTTTATTTAAGTCGGGTCTAGGTTCGGGGCCGGATTCGGGTTCAAGTCAAAAGCCGGGTTTAGCGCCAGGGCCGTAGGGAGGGGATTTGGGTCCGGGTCTGGTCGTAATCTAAAAGATTGATTAAGAAAAAAAACTGTTTAAAAAAATATTGAAAGTGATTTTTTTTGTTTTTAAAATTTTGATTTGTAATTATAAAATTGAAAAGTAAAAACAGTTTTATAGAACATGTTTTTGAAAAATATTTTTACTTTTCTACTTTTAAAAACAAAAAACTGATTAAAAAAGTGTTACCAAACGCCACCTAAATTTGGTCATTTTCTTAATTTTTTTAAAAAGTGGACATTTACTAATTTAGTTACCAAATTTATGGTCATTTTGCATCTCAACCCTATTTTTTTTTTGAAAATCATGCAAAAAAAATGAGGTGACAAGGTGTCCACTCAGCAAAAGAATTTTTTTTTTCTTTAAATACAAACATAATATTTTCTTTTTGAGAGATAAAAACAAACATAATTTTCTCTCATTAGTTTCCACTTCAAAAGCTTTTCTCCTCTCTCAGACATAATAGAAGCATTCTGAAGTAGTGATCATCAAGAAATGGAAACCTTATCAAGAAATATCACTAAGGGCAAGAATAATGTAGTTGTGGCTGCAAAGGGTGATGATGATGATCTTGATGAGGTTGAAGAAATAATGAAAAGGGTTCAAAAGAAAGAACATCCTACCATTGAAGGTAACTCTTATTGTTTCTACAATGGATTTTGGATCTCAAATAATTTATTCAAAGGAGTTATCTCATTTCAAAAACACTATGTAGCAAATGATGATGATATAGTCTTGGCTTCATGTCCAAAATCAGGTACTACATGGCTAAAAGCTCTTACCTTTACAATCATAAATCGCTCTCATTTCACACTCTCTAATACCCCTTTATTAGTTTCTAATCCACATGATCTTGTTCCTGAAATAAGCCTCATTGATCTTCATACTATTGATGATTATCATCATAAAAATTCACCAAGACTCTTTAGCACACACAATGCATACTCACTTTTGCCACTTTCCCTTAAAAATAACAACTCGAAATGCAAAATTGTCTACATTTGTAGAAACCCTTTGGATCTCTTTGTGTCCCTTTGGTATTTTTCACAAAAGTTTTCAGGAGGCGAAAAAATCAAACCCCATAGCTTGGATTTGTACTTCGACAACTTTTGTCAAGGAATCCATGCGTTCGGGCCATTTTGGAACCATGTTTTGGAGTTCTGGAAAGCAAGTCAAGAGATGTCTCACAAAATACTGTTTCTGAAATACGAAGATCTTAAGAAAGACAATGTATTTTTCGTTAAGAAATTAGCTGACTTTTTGGAGTTCCCGTTTTCTTTGGAGGAAGAGCAACAAGGGATGATTGAAGAGATTTCAAAATTTTGTAGCATTGAAAGAATGAAAAGTTTTGAGATAAACAAGGTTGGTAAGCATGATTCTTTGAGTATACCAAATAGTTCTTTCTTTAGAAAAGGTAAGGTGGGAGATTGGAGGAACATTCTCACTCCCCAAATGGTTGACAATGGGAAAAAGCTCATCCAAGAAAAATTTAGAGATTCCAATATATCTTTTGATTTTGAATAATTCTGTTTGTGTTGTAATTTTTGTGTGTAGTGTTTCAATAACACATTATTATAAATGTGGATCTCACAACTTTTTTAGTGTGCAAAGTTTAATAAGTGATTTGGAATACATATGTGTTAATGAAATTTTCTTAACTATGAGCAACTGAATAATTAACAAATTAGTTTATCTTGAACTGATTTTAAAATGTGATAGTAAAAGGTCTATTATAATGTACAAAATAGCTTTTAAGTTTTTTTTTTCCTTAAGAAAAAAATACAACTAATTAATTATTTAGAAGAATATTTGTACCAAATATAGCAATATGTATATGTTAAGTGTTATTGTTACTATATGTTCTTAATTAGGTACATTTATAATTTATTAATACTAAACAAATTTATGAGAAAACAACAAGATTATTGTTTGGTAACCTAATTATACATCATCACACACATAAATATATAATTACATAAATAAAGTTTAAATAATATAGTGTCATTGACTTTTAAATAATTGTATCATCTATCCACAATTTATATGGAGATATTATTTTTAGATTGAGTAGGAAAATATATAGATACAAACAAGGACTTCCTAACAAAAAATATTATCTATAAGTATTATCCAATAAATGATTGACCCACTAGGATCATATATGATATAACATAGTAATATTTTAATATTAATTAGTGATAATTATTTGTTTTAGTGGTACTGGTATTTGTCTCTTTATGATAAATTTCAATACTTGGTATTTGTCTTTTTAAAAGTGCTTTACGTTTAATTTTGTCATTGTAGAAATCTGATTTGGAAGCTAACAAAAAAAAAAGGAAATCCGAATTGGACAAGTACAAAAATAAGTAACAACTACTCTTATTATTTGTTAAACGGTCTACAAATAAAGCTGCTCATTGTGTCGCAAGAGAATCCTATTTTATATCAGATGGTGTCTTTAGTGAGCTGAATGCTCCTCTTAGACTTAAACATATTGTAACTACTTAATGTTATTGAATAAATAATATTTCCTTTCGCGTAAAAAAAAAATTATTTCCTTTGTTAAAAATATATATGTAATTTATATTAAAAGTAGTTATAAAATAGTAAATTATTTTTTAAGACATTACAATTTAAATTTAAACTTACTGTGGTGTTGTTTGATAACACTTTTGTTTTCTAATTTCTTAATCACAAAATGAAAGTAAAATTTTTATGTTTAAAAAATTTATTTTAGAAAAATAAAAATGCGTTATGTAACCACTTTTATTTTTCAATTTTAAAAACAAAAATAAAAGTGTATTTTGTAAAGTTTATTTTTATTTTTATATTTTAATTTTATTTAAGTCAGATCTAGGTCCAGGGTCGAATTCGGGTTAGGGTCAGAGGCCGGGTTCAGCGCGAGGGCCGTGGGGGGGATTTGAGTCCGGGTCTTGTCAGAGTCTAAAATATTGATTAAGAAAAAAAAACTGTTTAAAAAAGTATTAAAAGTGACTTTTTTTCTAAATTTTAATTCTCAACTAAAAAATTAAAAATTGAAAATAATTTTATAGAACATGTTTTTGAAAAATATTTTTATTTTTCTAATTTTAAAAATAAAAAACTGATTAAAAAAGTGTTACCAAACGCCACCTATACTTATCTATTTATTTTGTTATCTTATATTAAATGTGGCTAGCTATATAATATAATATCTTTTTAACATTGTAATTTAAATTTAAACTCATTGCACGTATCTAAAAAAATATCTCTCTATTATATTATCAATTTTTTATCCAATCCACCTGATCCAAAAAAATATCGTTCTATTATTGTGTTTTTTTTTTTAACAATAAAATAGAAAAAGTGTTTATGTATCTTAAAGAATCAATATTGTGACGTCGTTACCAATTGCAGTTACCAAAAAAATATATATTTCTATTATTATTTTCTTAAAAAAAATAGAAAAAGTGTATGATATTCCTAAAAAATATATTATAAAATTAAAAATATTATGGTTAAATAATCAACAACAAATTTTGAATATTATTATATTTTCTTTTTATAAATAGCACTGTTTACACCAAGAGTAGCCCTGATGACATGGACATCAATGTTTGACATGTGGCAAGAAAGATAACATCTTGAAGTTGAGTAGTCCCGAGTCATAGCAAGTTAACTTGGGAGGGGTCCCTAGCCCTATGCCCAGGTTAACTTCGGGAACTCCAGGATGGAAGTTTGGACTTCGGTAACTGTTGGAAATTATTTTAGCAGGATCTTAGATCTACTCACAAGTATGTTGATTAACATCCTAAATATGAACTTTCTAAAACGATGAAATAAACACATATAAAGTTTAGGAAACCTTACATTGGGTGCAGCGGAATATAATGACTCCTTCCGTTCAGATATCTAGCCCTTGATTCCTTTCAGTAGCAGAGCATTATCAATATCTGAACCTGGATCTCTTTCTCTGATTCTTTAGTGCTGAAACTCCTTCTTGCTGAAAGTCTTTCTTCACGATCCTCCTCACTATGATTGAGGTATCACTTGCTGTGTGTGGGCACTACTCTAATCATTAAGAATTTCGAAATTTCAAGGAAGAAGAAAGAGGAGAAGGTGGCGGCTAGGAATAGAGAGAGAGAAGGCTCGGGTTTTTCTCTGAAGGAAAAGTAGGAAGTTTAAGTGTAAATTTCCTGAAACCTTCACTATCTATTTATAGCATTCCACTAGGGTTAGGTTTGCATTATTTGGCATTAAAATAATAAAAATATTAGAGGTAAAACCCTACAAAAGTGGTCGGCCCTATACATGTGGATTTGGGCCTCACTTTTTGCAATTTTGCAGTTTTATCTTTTCTGCAACTGATTTTCTCAAAAATGCCAATTTTCTAATTCAACCATTTAAATGCCAATTCTAACTATTTAATAACCATAAATAATTATTAAATAATATTGTCATTTATCATATTTATTAATTGAACCATACAAAGTATCATAATTAACAAATATGCCCCTAAAACTCTTTCTTTACAATTTCGCCTTTACTTAGTGAAAAATTCACAAATAGACATAGTCTAAATTGAGAATTATAATTGATTAATCAAAACCAATTATATGAGTCTTACAAGTAATATTATCTCAACTAGTGGGGGGACCATGGGTCTATATAACCGAGCTTCCAATAAGTAGATCAAGAATTTATTACTTAAATTCACTAACTTATTAATTCTTCGTTGAATCCACGCATAGAACTTAGAATTGCACTCTCAGTATATAGAATGCTCTATATGTTCCACCATATAGACACATCATTAGTTATCCATTGTTATAATCCTAATTTGATCAATGATCCTCTATATGAATGATCTATACTGTAAAGGGATTAGATTACCGTTACACCCTACAATGTATTTAATCCTTAAAACACTTAATCCCATATAAATGATATTTCAGCTTATGTGAAATGAGATCTCCACCATTTATTTTCATTTGGTCAAGCTCGAAGGAGATCATCCTTTACTTACTATTCGCCAGATAGAAGCTACAGATTCCATGTTTATGTTAGCGCTCCCACTCAATTGCACTACCGTGTTCCCAAAATGTACGTATCACCCTGACCTAAAAGTAGGCTTAACTAACAAATCAAAGAACACGAATAGCCTCTTGAGATTGAACCTAATCATAACAGGATTAAGATCATTTGATTTAGAATCAACTAGGCGATATTGACTTGAATAGATATTACGGTAAGTTTAATAAATCTAAGTCAAAGTTCAATATCGGTCCCTTCCGATGCATACTCCATGCATCCAACCTGAGCTTTACTTTAACCAATGCTCTAGAAAGAACATAGCATTTCTCCAAATGCAAGTAAACTCTGTTGTAGATTATCATATCAGTAAAACCCTATGTCTGATAAATCTAAGAATCTTTATTCACATAGTCATGTTTACTTTCCAATGTGTTGACAGCACCATAAACAGGATCAAGTATGTGAAAAGGGTTTCACATGAATTCATACATTATATACATATAATCATGAAATAAATCATGTGAACCATGCAACATTAAATGTTATTTCTGATCTATATTAATAAGTAAATCTGATTATATTAAAATGAATTTTATTTAGGGCATAAAACCCAACAAACTCCCACTTGCACTAATATAAAATAAAAGGTGCATTTCAAATAATCTCAACACCTTGATATACAAATAAAGTGTAGTAGTAGTAAACTCCTTGTAGGATCTGAAAGGTTGAATTAACCACAACCTTTCCTCCACTATTACTCTTCCTTAATCACAAAATCATTGATAATGCGAAATTCCTCTCTATATGTCTACTCTTTTTGGGATACTGGATTCTATACCTTTGACAACTACTTTTGGTTAATCAGGAAATAACACTAGTAGTTAAGGCAATTTGGAATGGTGCCAAAGATGTATAGAACTTTCCTTAGACTGAATAAGTACCTTTCCTGCAACTTTAACATTCAGTCCCTTTCTGGTAGACCTAGAGACTTCAGATAGGTTTTTACACTTCTCCAAAATCACTATTCCACCCCAGAGTAATCACCATCTCATCAGAAAGATTTTCTAGCACAAAGGCAAATTTCGAAATCTGATGTGGTGTAGTCTAAGAGTTTTAAACACACCCTTATAGACTAACATATAGTTCCTCTTCTTTATCTTAAGATTTACTTGATTGTCTTCCAATGTTCTTCTCCTGGATTAATCTGATACCTACTCAGTACTCCCACTCAACAGCAGGTGTCTGGTCTAAGGCATACTAAAGCATATATGAGACCTCTCACTGTTGATATAAGAAATTCTTTCATGGCTTTATCTTTTCTGGAATAGTTGAGACTTTTCCTTAGATAAATAAAATCTATGCCTAGAAGTCGAGGAGCTTCTATAGATTGCCATTAGAAAGAAAATGCTTCAGCATCTTACTAAAGTAAGTTGCTTGCATTAGAGTAAGTAATTACCAGGTATACCACAAGCCATAGGTTTAGAAAAACTCAAACCTATAATACTAGGAACAGGAAGTTTTGTTAAGTCCATTGAATAGACTTATAAACGAAAATTTTCTTTTATGTCCTTGTAATAGAAAACTTTAGGTTACTCCATGTGAATGGATTAAACTATAGTTCTTTTGGCTTTCTTCTTAGTTTCTTATCTTGACAATCCATTACTTGTTTAAACTCACAATGGATTTTAATCACTAGTGTCTCCCAAGTCATAAGAAGGTGAGTTCCTAGAAACTCTCCCACTACGACAAGGTACCGTGAATTATGTCTAAGAAAACTAAATGGTATTGACCTCTTCGGTTGTGACAAGACAACAAAGGCAGTGGGATCATCATATGTCAAAGAAGATGATAGAACACTTTTGGAATGAAGAAATATATCTCATTTATTTTCTACTTTATTTTCAGACTTAGTCATTATCTTAGAAAAGTAGTATTTGTTTAAACAAACACTTTCTTATCTATTGACTATGGGATGGTCCACCCCTAATCACTTAGAATAGCTAACAAACCATGGTTAACAGTTCTAGCTTTTCTTAAGATTTTGATTAGGTCATCCATGAATCTAGTAATGATTTACATTAAGTATACAACCATTACATCATTCTAAAAAGTGTATTACCATAGAAGGATTTAGGCAACGACTAGTAACTAATCATCAATATGCAAATCGAAATCTATGGGGAGGTAAGTTTGGATATAATTCAAAAATCAATTTAATGATCTTTGAACTGCATATCTACTAACTATTTCTCCACCCCTATCAGTTCGCAAGATCTTTAACCACTTACCTTAATGGTTTTCCACCATTGCTAGAAATTAAGAAATTTTTCAAACATTTCAATTTTTTTTGCATAAGGTATAATCTAGAGTGATCGTTTTAAGAATACAACAAAAAACTCATATCCACCCCTGAATGTACATCCATCTGCGAATGAGATGAACTACTTTCAGTAGATATAGGCATATTAACTCTTTGCAGAGATTGATCTTGTCAAAACCACTATGAACAAGATACAAATGCCATAGATTAATAAAGTGTGGTAGTGTCTTTTGATGACTTAGGTTTAGTTACATCAAAGAGTTATTAGAATAGTGCAAGTGGATCCTGGTCACAGAATACTAAACTCATATTCCATACAGTTTGAATCCATTAATAGAAGATGGATATTAAACACTTGTGAAAGTGTAACTGTATTGTATCCTGGAATTAGAAATATAAGAAAATTTCTGTTTGGAATCTAAAATTAAAGTCAAAGACTTAAATTTATACCAAATATAATGAGTAATTCTATCTTGGACCACCACTACTAATTTAGACTCTAAGTCAGATTTGCCCATACAAGTAGGAGATATCTAAGATTGAGGATTGATATCATTTTGGGATAGAATTTCGGGATTATAATCACATGCGTCATTTATTTTCTAAAGAGAAAAAATAGAATGACATGAAATGATATATATAGACCATTCATCCAATGATATGTTATTGAGCTAATTCGAAATGAATAAGCTAAGAGGAATTAGGATAATTTCGTTTATAAATAACAATCCAACGATGCTTCGATTAGCGAGAGTCAAAGTAATCTTATTTATATATAATCTTCTTGTTTCATATTGTAAAAATACTAGTCTAAGGTGTCATCTATTGATGAACAGCTAGATGTCGCATATACAATATTTATCTTTCGAGATCTAACACTATTATGTATGTCTAATGGTGAAAATCCATTAGGGATTTATCTCATTAGATAAACAAACCAAGTTAGACCAACAATGAAGATTCGAAATTAAACTACAACTTAATAACAGAAAATAACATGGTTCAATATAAATTCATACACAATTCAGAAATTATTAAACATATAACAAGTAGGAATGACAAGTGAAAATACTAAAACATACAATCCTAAATAATTTCCAAGGTTTTCAACAAACTGATATCAGTGTCCCGTTTAGGCGAGAGTCAAAGCTACCATTCATTGAATAGAGTTGTCAGCTCATCTAAAATGTTAAACATTCTAGCAACCTTTTATTCGATCAAGATTGGAATTCAGCATTGTCTCGTTTAGGCGAGAGTCAAGGCAATTCTATCTTATGAGCTTCCACCATTGTTTCATAATTTGCAAGTCAAATATGGTCGCCACCATTAGGGTGATCCATACCATATAAAACACTTACAAACTACTTATCTTTCGAGATTAAACGGTGCGAAATTTCTAATGAACGTTCCTCCATTAGGGAGGATTACTCACTAAAACAAACGCGATGTAAAGCCAACAATGGAGATTGAATATCTTAATAATAATAAAGCTCATTATTTAAAGAGAGTTGGATTTTCTTTGAAACTTATTTTAATCTATTTATTTTAAATATATATTTATTTAATTAAAATTTCCAATTTAGAATGAAAAATTCTAAATATAAATTTTAATTTAATATTTATAAATTTAACTTAGATGGATATGAAAATAATATGAATTATTTCCATCTTAGTAATAATTTCCAATAAATATTTAGAAAAATATTCAATTTAAGTTGTTACAAAATTAATTTAAATTAATTTACAGCTCAAATTTAATTTTTTATAAATATATATTGCATTTCGAAAAAATAAAGTATTTAAGAATACAATTTTCGAAAATGCATGTTAAAATAAAAAATAAATCCTGAAAAAATTATTCTAATTTAATGTTGGCCCAAAATTAATTGATAAAATTAATTTACAACAAAAAATATAATTTTCCTATTTAGTTAAACATATAAGAAAAATTTCAAATATTTAAGTATGATGATGAAAATCAACTTAAATATTAATTTTTTATTTAATTAAATACACCAGAAAAATACTTCAAGCAAAAAACAGATAATATCTATCTAGATTTTCATGGACTAATTAATTCATTTTCTAATTAAATATATTTTTCTTCATTTATTTTAATTAATCATTAAATGAAAAAATTATTGATTTAAGTTGGTCCAAAATTAAAATAAATAATTTACAACTTTAATATATTTTTCAAATAAAAGTTGAAATTCCAGCATTTAAGAAATGCAATTTCGAAATTTGATTAATAAAATAAAGAAAAAATATATTTTGAAAATTATTTAAATTTAGTTGAAAAAATAAATTTCAACCAAAAAAATAATTTTCTATTTAATTAAGTGTCATGAAAAAGAAATATTTAAGTATCATGATGAAAATCAACTTAGATATTTAATTTTCAAATTAATTAAATGTATTAAATTCAAGAAATAAATAATTAAGTATAGAGAAGACTTAATTATTAATCTCTAGTTTAATACTAGGAAAAATATACTTAAAATAAATTGTACCAAAATTAATTATTTAAATAATTAATTTCACAATGTATAATATTTTCCTATTTAATATTAGAAATAATAAGTAGTCTAGAAATAACTATCTAGAAAATATCTTATTAGACTAAGTATCTTTTCCACAAAATTTGAAAAAATATCTAATTTAAGTTGTATTAGAAAAAATCTAGAACTTAAATATTTTCAAATTTAAATTTAATTAAATATCAAAAATTAAGTTGTAACCACTTAATTTGAAAATATTCTATTTTAAGTTAATATTCGAAAAGATATCAACTTAAAAAATATCTAAAGAATCTTAATAACCAATTCCTAAAATTTCTCAACTTAATTTTGAAATTTTAAATCCAAAAGATATTCAGATTTAAGTTGATTAGTTATAGATAACTAAATATCAACTTAAATAGGAATATTTAATGAAAAATTTAAATTAAGCTTCAGAAAGAATCTAGATGGTTATAATTCTATATTTAATTAAATACAAGAAAATACATATAGTTTAGCTTAGAATAAAAAATTCTTTAAACTATGGTTTTCTTAAATTAATTTCAAAATAAATAAAATTAATTATGTTACTAATCAATTTTATTAGGTTAAACTAATTTAATTAATCTAGTACAGTTATTCAAATCAGGCAAATGGGCCTTCACAATTGGGGTGGTTTATGTGAGGGGGTGCTGGGTTCAGTATGTCGTACCCACTACTATGGCTCCCAACTCTCACACAAGGCCCAAAAGAGAGGAATTTAACCTTAAAATGAACAACTGTTATTAATTGAATAGGCCCAAAAACTAAATGGGCCTAAATAAAGTCTATCAAAAACTATGATATTTTATTTAGCAATAACAACCTATATGCATCTATAACAAAATTAAACATATAGGCTCACACAGGCACACAATTTGGATGGATCCTATCATGTTGCTAGGTCATACACAGATGAAAGAAGATTGTAAAATTTACCTGTTACAAATTATTTACTTGACCAATGGAACCATGAGTTAAAATCAGATCATTGGATCTGTCAACAAGTTAACCATGGCTATTTGTAATCAAGCAATAATAGGTTTTAAAAACTTACAAACAAGCTAAAACACATACTCCTGCAACAAGGTTAGCTGGATAGTTGGATGTAAGATTTATTTAATTTTAAATAAATAATTTCGAAAAATTAATTAAATAAAAAAAATTTATTTTTGAAAATTATAAAATAAAATAAAATTTAAAATTTCGAAATTAATAAAATAAAAAAAATATTTAAAATTAAACCTACAATTTTGAAAAATTAAGTTTCAACCAACCTAAATATCATTTCAAAATTTTCTAACTACTTTTAAAAATTTAATGTTATTTTATAAATAAAAATTAAATAAAAAATTAAAAAAGATAAATAAATATCTTTTTCAGATTTTAAATGTAATTTAAATAAATAAAATAACAAAATTTAAAAGTTAGCAAAATATCTTACATCTATTTAAAATTACATGATTATAGTTATCTTATTTTAAATTTAAATAAGGTCAAATTATTTTAAAAAAAAAATTAATTTAAAAATTTTAATATCTGACCTTAAATTTAAAAATAAGATAAGATATAATAAAATTTAAAAATAAGATAGATAATTAAGCAAAAAGATAGATATTTACTATTTTTCAAATTCAAATTACACTAATATCATGAATTAAATTTAAAAAATATTAATTAATTTAATTATGATAATTAGAATTGAATTAGGAATAGTAAATGTATAAATACAGAACTACACAAAAAATCAGAAGTTAAATCCATGAAAAAACATGAAAAATCGAAGAAAAACGAAAAAAAAAATCGAGCTGTATGGACGGTATGCTGTGCATACTCGTCACCAGCATGATTTCCGCGCGCGGATGCTGGTTGCCCGATTCCTGATTTTTTTCAAAACTTCAAAAAATCATAACTAATTCAAATTAAATCGAAATTGAGTTCTGTAAAAAGGTAACTTGCTTAATTTTTTTCCATACTATCCAATAAAATTAATTCCAGAAACAGATATTCAATTATTTTTCACGAAAATTTACAAACATCAATCAATCATCAAATAACACTCAATACAACATGATACCATCCAAAACATCAAACAATCGTTTTAAAGTCCAAATTTCTTGCAAGCAAATCAATTACCATGGCTCTGATACCAGTTGTTGGAAATTATTTTAGCAGGATCTTAGATCTACTCACAAGTATGTTGATTAACATCCTAAATATGAACTTTCTAAAACGATGAAATAAACACATATAAAGTTTAGGAAACCTTACATTGGGTGCAGCGGAATATAATAACTCCTTCCGTTCAGATATCTAGCCCTTGATTCCTTTCTGTAGCAGAGCATTATCAATATCTGAACCTGGATCTCTTTCTCTGATTCTTTAGTGCTGAAACTGTTGGGTTTTATGCCCTAAATAAAACTCTTTACAATCTGATTAGTTATCAATATAAGAAATTTGAAGTGATTGATGTTTGCATGAATTTTACATGCTAATGGCTTAATATGTTTAATATGTTTATTACATTCATACACAGAAAATCAGTTAAATTCAGATCATATGTTTATTCACAATTACAGTATCGTCAACACAGTGGAATGTGATTGTGATCATATGAATCAAAAGTTTTGGTCCCTGTTTCATCAGTGTTATTGGATTTACACTAATGTGATAATCAGCGATGATGTGTACTTACACTTGGAGTAAGTGTTATGTTCTTTCCAGGACATTAGTAAAGTATACTAGTTTCGAATGTATGGAGTATACATTGGACTGGACCGATATTGCAACTAAGTTAAGATATTACAAACTTACCGTTATACATATCTTTCTAAGTCAATATCAGTAGTTGATCTTAAGATTAAAAGAATCTAAATCCTGATATGCTTAGGCTCAACTCAGGAGTGCTATTCATGTTCTTAGATTTATTAGTTAAGCCTACTTTCGGGTCAGGGTGATACGTATATTTCGAGAACATGATAGTATGATTGAGTGGGAGTGCTGAACATAAATATGGAATCTATAGCTTCTACTGGTGTATAGAAGTTAAGTGATGATTCCCTTCGAGCTTAGCAAATAGAAGTAAATGGATGAGCTCTTGTTTAACTGACTAATTATTAGATCACTAAACACCATTTATAGGTAGCTAAGTGTTTTAAGGGGCAAAATACATTGAGGGGTGAGAACGGTAAAGAAATCCCATCTCGATGTAGATCATCTATATAGAGGATCTTTAAATCACAATAAGATTATAACAATGGTTAAATGAGATAGTATATTGGTATCGTGAAACATACAATATGCTCTATATAAGTCTGAGAGTGCAATTCTAAGTTCTAAGAGTGGATTCAACGAAGAATTAATAAGTAGGAATTTACTTGGTAAATTTGGTTCACTTATTGGAAGCTCAGCATATAGATCCATGGTCCCCATTCTAGTTGAGAACATTCTGCTTGTAAGACTCATTAATTGATTCGTGATTGATCAATTATAATTCTAAAGTTAGACTATGTCTAATTTTATGAATTTTCACTAAGCAGGGGTGAAATTGTAAAGAAAAGAGTTTTCTAGGTTTATTTATTTATTAATGGACTTTATATGTCTAATTAATAATTAAATTAAATGACAATATTATTTAATAATCTATTTTAGTTATTAAATAATTAGTTTTGGCATTTAAAAGGTTAGAATTGGAAAATTGGCATTTTTGAGAAAATAGAGATAAAATTTGATAAAATTGCAAAATTAAGTGAGGCCCATTACAACACCTAGGCCGGCCACTTAATGTTGATTTTTAAAATTAATATTTTCATTATTTTAATGCCAAATAATTCTAAACCTAGACCTAGTAGTTGCCTATAAATAGAAAGTGATGGCTCAGTCAAACAACAAGTTTTCAACAAGCCTTTCTGACAGAAATTTCTCTCTTCAGAAAACTGAGCCTTCCCACTTTCTATCCTTGGCCGAAATACCTCTCTCTCTTTTCCCTTCATCTTTTTCGTGACCCTAGTGAAAGAGTAAGTGCCCACACACAGCAAGCAGTAAATCAATCGTAGATTGGAAGACTGTGAAGGATCAAACTTGAAGAAGAAGGACATTTGGGCTCAGATCTTGATTATACTCTGCTACATAAAGGAATCAAGGGTTAGAGATCTGAGTGGAAGGAGACATTAATTCCGCTGCATCAATGTAAGGTTTTCTTAACTTTATATGTGTTTATTTTATCGTTTTAGAAAGTTCTTATTTAGGATGTTTAAACAACATACTTGTGAGTAGATCTAAGATCCTGGTAAAATAATTCCTAACAGAAACTCCTTCTTGCTGAAAGTCTTTCTTCACGATCTTCCTCACTATGATTGAGGTATCACTTGTTGTGTGTGGGCATTACTCTAATCACTAAGAATTTTGAAATTTCAAGGAAGAAGAAAGAGGAGAAGGTGGCGGCTAGGAATAGAGAGAGAAGGCTCAGGTTTTTCTCTGAAGGAAAAGTAGGAAGTTTAAGTGTAAATTTCCTGAAGCCTTCACTATCTATTTATAGCATTCCACTAGGGTTAGGTTTGAATTATTTGGCATTAAAATAATGAAAATATCAGAGGTAAAACCCTACAAAAGTGGCCGGCCCTATACATGTGGATTTGGGCCTCACTTTTTGCAATTTTGCAGTTTTATCTTTTCTGCATCTGATTTTCTCAAAAACGCCAATTTTCTAATTCAACCATTTAAATGCCAATTCTAACTATTTAATAACTATAAATAATTATTAAATAATATTGTCATTTATCATATTTATTAATTGAACCATACAAAGTATCATAATTAACAAATAGGCCCATAAAACTCTTTCTTTACAATTTCGCCCTTACTTAGTGAAAAATTCACAAATAGACATAGTCTAAATTGAGAATTATAATTGATTAATCAAAACCAATTATATGAGTCTTACAAGTAATATTATCTCAACTAGTGGGGGACCATGGGTCTATATAACCGAGCTTCCAATAAGTAGATCAAGAATTTATTACTTAAATTCACTAACTTATTAATTCTTCGTTGAATCCATGCATAGAACTTAGAATTGCACTCTCAGTATATAGAATGCTCTATATGTTCCACCATATAGACACATCATTAGTTATCCATTGTTATAATCCTAATTTGATCAATGATCCTCTATATGAATGATCTACACTGTAAAAGGATTAGATTACCGTTACACCCTACAATGTATTTAATCCTTAAAACACTTAACCCCGTATAACTGATATTTCAGCTTATGTGAAATGAGATCTCCACCATTTATTTTCGTTTGGTCAAGCTCGAAGGAGATCATCCTTTACTTACTATTCGCCAGATAGAAGCTATAGATTCCATGTTTATGTTAGCGCTCCCACTCAATTGCACTACCGTGTTCCCAAAATGTACGTATCACCCTGACCTAAAAGTAGGCTTAACTAACAAATCAAAGAACACGAATAGCCTCTTGAGATTGAACCTAATCATAACAGGATTAAGATCATTTGATCTAGGATCAACTAGGCGATATTGACTTGAATAGATATTACGGTAAGTTTAATAAATCTAAGTCAAAGTTCAATATCGGTCCCTTCCGATGCATACTCCATGCATCCAACCTGAGCTTTACTTTAACCAATGCTCTGGAAAGAACGTAGCATTTATCCAAATGCAAGTAAACTCTGTTGTAGATTATCATATCAGTAAAACCTTATGTCTGATAAATCTAGGAATCTTTATTCACATAGTCATGTTTACTTTCCAATGTGTTGACAGCACAATAAACAGGATCAAGTATGTGAAAAGGGTTTCAGATGCATTCATACATTATATACATATAATCATGAAATAAATCATGTGAACCATGCAACATTAAATGTTATTTCTGATCTATATTAATAAGTAAATATGATTATATTAAAATGAGTTTTATTTAGGGCATAAAACCCAACAGTAACTTGAATCCAACTCATTATATTTTAGTATTTTGTACCATGAAGACATGGAGCAACCTAATCCAAGCCATGGAAGCTGAGAGTACATGAACCTGTAACTTGGAAACCAACTTGGGCACTTAGGGTTTCACCCGACGCCCAAGTTGATATTCCCAACTAGGGTTTCAGTTTTCGGGACCGTCTTTGTGAAAATGGGTCAAAAATTACATTAGGACACCAACTAGACATATTACGGACATATTTGAGGCATCAAAATCAAAATTGGAGCAAGTTCATTTTTGAGCACTCGGGGCCCCGAGCACCCAACACCCAAGTTGACAATTCATCAATCTGAGCGCCTTCCAAGTACTAGATCGACGATCCGAATTTTTCATCTTCTCTATCTTTATCAAAAATGGGAAAATAAGTCCTTTCAAAGAAAACATAACACTTCTTGGGTGCTAAAAATAGGGTCCAACACCCAGGTTGACACTTGGGGCTAGCCCAGCCCCCAAGTTGACATTTTGTCAACCTGGACAATTTTAAATGGAGTTTTTCAAGAACACTTTCAAGTATCTTCTTTGTTTTCAAAAAATATTGAGATTCAACTATTTTTGGGGACCAAACAGAATTTCTGAAAGGGCAAAACTGGGACACGACGCCCAAGTTGACACCTGGAGCTGGGCCTAGCGCCCAGGTTCACAATATGTCAAACTGGGCTGTTTTCGATAAAGTTCACCAAAAAGTGTTCTGGGAACTTTTTCTATTATTAGAAATAATGAAGATTCAAGCAAACTCGGGTAGAAAACTACAAACCCAAACCCCTGGAAATGGGGCCACCTTGCCTTCAATTACTCAAATGCCAAATCTGATGCGACCATTGAATCTAAAATGGTCAAAATGGGGTAGGGGATCTTCTCCTCTTGTTCAAAAGCCTTGAAAGTATCAAAACAAGATCCTAGGAGCTCAGGAATGGGTACCTAGTGCCCACGTTGACAAATGGTCTGGTGCGCTAGGTTCTGCTTATCCGATTCTGATTCCACTTTGATCGTCCTTCTAGTTTTTCAAAATTACTAAGATCCATGAAGTCAGAAAGGTCAAATTCTCAACTTTGTATTTCTCATTTCCAACATGAGAAACTCAATCGAAAATAAAGAGTTTTGAGTCTCTCATTTCTGCAAAAGAGCAACATCTTTGAGAATTGGTGACCAGCTTCGCCAGTACATAAAAATAGACTAAGTGATGTTATAACATCACTTATAACATCACTTAGGCATCTTAAAGGACATCCCTTGGACGTTTTTACACTTACCCAACGTTCAGGTTGACGTCATTCATGAACTACCTTCAGTCAAAAAACTATAACTCACACAATATTGATTCGATTGACGCGATTCAACTTGCGTTTTGAAACTATTTCAATGCTCTATCAAGTCATGTCTCACACTCCAATTACAATTCTAAAGTTATCATTGTCAAAATTCACTCCAAGAGAGTTGCAAAAATAAGCTCCAGGTTACCCGCAGCAGGACCCCCTGAGCTCCGAAAATTGGTCGTCACCACCAAAAGCTAATTTTCACTGTCAGAGCATCATCAACGGTAGAAAACATCTAACTTTTATTTTTCTCCTATTTTTGTGGGCCTCCTTCACTTATAAAAAGAGCTCCCTTAGCTTCTTTTTTACATTCAGAAAACTACCGACAAGGTCAGAGCATCTCTCTCTAGAAATTAGAGTTTGAACATCTTACTCTGAACATGCCAGAGAGGCATCCTGCTCGGTTCCCGAGCAGATGTTCCAAGTGGAGTCCACGTGTCACCATTCCCGTGATGCCACGTCAGAGTGCAAAATTTAGGATAACAGGTATATTTAAACTATTTTATTTTTTAAAAAATAAAAATGTAATGATTTGGACCAATCAGGGATTGTCACGTGACAATTTACTTAACACTTAAACTTAGGTATTTATTTGTCGTTAAACTTAAGTATTTATGCTGCAAGTCACTAAATTTTAAATTAAAGAGGAAAATCTCACTCTAACAAAATTTAAATAACTATTAAAATAAGCTTATAATGATAATCATTCAAATTATATTATTATTTGCATACGAACTATGTTAGAAATAATTTATAAATCAAGAACAATTGAAATTAATGCAAATTAATGTTTCTAAATATAAAGACTTCGTTTTAAGCATTTGTAAAGAAGAAAAACAGAACATGAGAGAAAGAACTTTAAGAGATTGAGTTTGGGAAACACTTTCAAGAATTTTTTTTTTTTTTTTTTTTTTTTTTTGAATAAAACACTTTCAAGAATTTTAAGGGAAGTGAAGAAGAGTTTTGAATCTTGAACATGTGATGGTTCAAGAACTCTAGAGTAAAAAGAGTCTTATATATCCTTTATTTTTGCTCTTAGGTTAAAAACTCAAGCTATAAACTTAATCCGTGTTCTAAAGTTGTAATAACAAAAGTTGATGAAGATAATAGAACTCATGGAGGGAACTAGAGTAGACCATTGGTTAAGCTGAATATATAAGTATAAATTTGGGTATTGTGTTTTTGCTTTGAGAAATTATTTTCACTTTAGATTATCTTTCTTATTCTTGTTCTTGCCTATTTTTGAGTTGGTGTTGTGTGTTTCCAACATAATCTCACAACCTTCTCAATGGGTTTTAGGATTTCCACTTATTTTGGGTATTGATGAGTGCCTTCAACGACATTACATGAGTACTGTTAGTGACTGAAGAGTTGTTACTAGTGGTGGTTTTCCATCTTTGAAGCTTAGATCTAAGTTTGCTATATTATTGTTATTTGGTTTTTGTTTGTTTTTTTTTTGGTTTTATGTTCCAATTTTGGATTTTCCCTTATTAGGGAGTTTGGGTATGTTTCTTAAGTTTGTTTACTTATAGTACTTGTTAAAGACTGTCATTCCAATAGTGTTGTAAATACGGATTAGATTTTTTGACATGACACGAAATTGGTACGAGCTCAAAAGGGATGAGCACAACTAGGTACGAAAAAATACGGGCTTGAACACGACACAAGTGAAAAATATGTCCTTAAGCACGACACGACACTAAAAACATGAAAGACATGACACGTAAGCACGAATAGACTAGCTTAAAAAGCACAACACACAACAAGTCCGAAAAACACAACACGACATATTAAAAAATCTTATAATATATTAATAATAACAATAAGATATGAATTTATCAATTATAAATAAATTATAATAATAAAACATAAATAAAATATTGAATATTATAATTCTATAATTAAGACATGAAAAATTAAGATTATATATTAATTTATTTATAGAGTGTAATATAAAATTTGAGTATTTATAAATAAATATGTAAATTTTAATAGTAATAATTTTTTAATATGATTATTTGTAAAATTTTGTTCAAAAGTTATATAAATATAATTAAAATTTTAAAATATATATAATTTAATAAATGTAAAAAAAAAATATAAAAAAGTAAAGTATGAATTTAAGGCCGAATACGAAAATGAACTGGCCTGTTTAAGAAATACGAGCTGACGCAAGCAAAGCACATCACGAATCAGAGCACAACACGAAAATATCAAACCTACGGGTCGTGCTGGACCTACCCTTTAAAACTGTTAGCACGATACGACACAACCCATATTTTTCTGTAACATGGCACGACACGGTCCGTTTTTTGAAAAGTATGGATAAATACAAGCCGAGTCAGCACGATACGCACGAACTTATTACAAATAATGTTTGTGTCTTGATATGTTGGTCATTTGATCTTGTTGTTTAGCTTGCTTGCTCTTTTGGGGAATTATTCACTATTTTGACTTCATGAGTTATTGTATTAAACCCCTTCCTTTATTCTCTTCATGAAACTTTGAACTTACCCTCTAAAAACAACCTCCTCTACCAAGTGGCACATATATATAAATGTATCATTACTACTAGGTAATTTTGTTAGAGATTAATATATAAAATAAGGAGAAATAAATAGACAATAATAATATATATATTAATTAAAGAATTGAAATATAAATACAAAATAATAACATACAATATCAATAATTGAAAAAAAATCAAGGCACATTAAAAATACTTTCTTTAAAGCAAATTTACTGCTCTACTTGAATGATGTTACATTTTTTTTTTTTAATTTAAGTGTTTATATATTACAACTATATTTTACTCGAGACTCGAATCCAAAACCTTCAAGACACACACCCACCTATGGCCATTTGAGCTAGCCTCAAGTAGTTGAATGATGTTACATAATATGTAGACAATCACTTCTCACAGATACAACGATTATTAAATAGACAAATACACCACTTTCACTTCTCTACCAAACTCAAATTAATACCATTTTCACTACTCCAATAAATTCAAATTAATATTTTACTCTAACCTTAAGATTTACGAGAGGAAGACAGAGAAAATAAGACTAGAGTTTTTAAGAGTATGATACTTTGTTGGTATGTATAGAATAAAAGGAGAAGTCTTTTTTTATAGGTTTTTTTACACAAAATGACAAATTTGATAAATTATTTACATTTTTAATGTCAGGTGCCATGTTTTACTTTTATACAATTTAACTTTTTCATTTATACCTTTTTAAGTTTTGTTAATTACAATTATACGGAATCTCTTTTTCCTCTAACTTTAACTTCATCCCTATCTTCAATTGTAGAAAGCTCATCTCCAAGTCCCTTGCTATCAACCTCCTCTTCATCCCTCAATGGCTGCACAAAGTCCATCTCCCTCCCCATATTGTTCATCTCCATTCTCATTTGCTTCTATTAATTTGTAAGTTATTTTTTTTTGTTTAATTTTTCAAAAATATATTATTAATTTTGAATGTTATTTCAGTTTTTTTTTTGAGTACATTAATTGATGGTTGCAAACTTTTTTTCTGTAAATATATTATATTGGTGTTTGGATTTTTTTTTTAATGTGTATACATATATATTTAAATGTGTATAAAGATACACATGCTATGTGTTTGATGAAATGCCCAAAAGAATTGAGTTTTCACTAGCCTAAAGAAAGAAGACATATTCAACTGTATTTTTTCTTCTTTTTTAAGTTGAGCTTTTCGTAGTTCTGGCATAATTTTTTGTTCATTTTGGTTTTATGATTTAGTCAATTTATCTATAAATTTTTAATGATAGTGTTGATATAGAGTTGTGTTGGCGTTGTTTATAAGTTGTTTATATGTTATTTTGTAAATGCCTTCACTATTGATGTTGTTGTCCTGCTGCAGTTGAATGAAAAAATTTGATTTTTAGTGATGGTGAACTTCAAAGTTGATTAGAATAAGTTTGTTGTCCATTTCTATTCATTTGTAAGTTACATTTTTTTTTTCAAAATAGATTATTGATTTTGATGTCATTTCAGTTGCAAATTTTGTTCTGTAAATATATTATTATATGAGAGTTTGCATCTTTTTTTTGTGTGTGTATATATGTGCACATATATAAAAACACATATGTTATGTGTTTGATGAAATGCCTAAAAACACTAAGTTTTCACTAGCCTAAAGAAAGAAGACACATTCAATTGTACTTTTTTTCTTCTTTAGTTGAGCTTTTCGTATTGTTGTTCTGCTATTAATTTTTGTTCATTTTGATTTTATGAATTAGTTAATTTATTTATAGTTTTTTTTAATGATTATGTTGATATAGCGTTGTTTATAAGTTGCTTATATGTTGTTTATATGTTATTTTTTAAATGTATCCATTTACACATATTGAAAGTATACAAAAAAATATTCCAAATTCTTTCAAGAAGATTGAAGCTACTCTGCATGGATTAATAATTGAGAAGTGTATTTGGTTTTGACTGTATGTGCTGAAGAGCAATATCATTTAAAAAATTTTGTTTTGATATTTTTTTAAATTTTTATCTAGTGACCTTCATATGTGTTTTGTACGGGATATTGAACATTATATATATGAATTTGTTTATATTTTTAGTACATTAAGAAACAACTATTATTATATTTTTAATTTCTACATCAAGTATTGGTATAATTATATATATATTTTAAAAAAAGATAATAGTTGTTAATGGCTTTTTTAAATTGTTAACAACAATTTAGCAACGATATAAAAAATAACTGGAAATCTACAGATTTTGACCACTGAGACTCAACGTACAAACAACTCAAAGCAACATGCTCAAAAAATAACATATTTACAACTTTAAAACAACCGATAAAACAACAAATAATGTTATTACTAAATTTATGTAATTTTTATTCATATTTACAATCTCTTCCTATCAATTTTCCACTTAATTCAAAATCAACATAATTTGTGTTCTCTTATTATTTTCCATGTCTTAATATAAGAGATAATATAAATTTTTGTTTTAACATGTAAAACTCTATTTTTTTACTTATTGAACAACTAGTGTAGTGTATAACAATTCATAACAACTATAGAACAACATAAAAACAACTTGATTTTATATAATATTTTAAAGTTGAAATAAGATGTTGCAAACAACTTTAATTGATTTATATGTTATGGTTAAGTTGTTTTTTAGTTGTTTTTGTATTGTTATTTAGTTGTTTTGCTCTGAGAAAAGAAACCCTACATGTTAAAATCCACCTTGTCCGAATTCGCCACGTGGCAACGACTGCTGTGTTCTGACGCTACAGTTTGTGAGCGTCAGACAACTCTGAAGGCTTTGTCCCTCACTCGCGTGTGAGTCTCACTCGCCCACATAGCCACATGTGTGTCACACTTCTCCTTGCGCATCTAGGGGAGTTTTTCTACCGTATTTTTGTAAATAAGAAACTTTGAAAATAGTATTTTTGAAATTAATAAAAATATAAATGTTTATTTTTGCTTGTAATAGTATAAATGTTTATTTAAAGTAATATTAACCCAAAATAGAAAAAACCCCTTTTTTATAGACTTCATATGGAGTGTAAATAACAAGTGTGAAAGCAAGTGAAAATTCTACAAAATTAATGCAAATCGATTAATCACAATATTCACCATAATTTCTCATATCAATCACTATATTAACTATTATTATAGTTATTAACCAAATTTGCAATTATTAGCCCTTATCAATAGACCACAAATTTAGGCATTAATTTAGCATTCATTCACTAGTCTCAAATTAACTATTTATCATATATTTTATATGAATTTTCAACAAATTTTATAAATTGGTAAGATTTCCAATAATTAACCAATTATTTTTCTTTTCAAATAAATCAAATATAAGATATATTATTATTAAAATCCATTGTTTGATCTAACCCGAGAAGAAATAAGGGCCAGTTTGGCACAACTGTGCTGTGGGGAAAAGCAGCTGTAGCTGTGCTGTAGGAAAAAGCAACTGTAGCAGAACTGTGGAAAAAAGCTGAGCTGAGTGTTTGGTAAATTATAATTTTTAAAGTGCTGTGAGTTGTTAAGATTCTATTACAATAATGATAATATTTTAATCTAGTTCATTATAATTACAAATATGTTATAGAAATTTTTTATTTTTTTATATATTTTTAATTATTTTTTTCTATAGTATAAATTTATATGCATTTGATAAAAATAATTTTTAATATTTTTAAATTATATTTTTATCACTTGCAAAAGATAATTGTAGTTTATAAGAAACATAAATTGATATTATTTGTTAATAATAAAAATATAAATATAAAATATTTTTTAAAATAAAATAAAAAATTAGAAATTTAAAAATTTATTTATTTTTAAATATTTTTTCATTTAAAAAATATTTTTATTTTTTATAATATATAATAAATAATTAAATAAATTTTTAGTAAAAATAATTTATTATAAAGTCTTTTAATCAAAACAGCTTTTTCTAAAAGTTGGGTTGTACCAGCTTTAGCTTTTAGCTGTAGCTTTTCCATAATTTCTTCAATAAGCTATTTTTTTTTTTTTTGACGCGGTGATCAAAATCACACATGATTAAATAAAGCAGCAATCCACAATCGGCGGAGACACCTCCTCGAACCAGGATAGCTCATCGTCTAACCGAAGGGCATGCTTTGCCAAACCATGTGCTGCAGAATTCTTATCCTGAACCACATGGGACAAAACTGCTCCCGGAAATTTAGACAATCAAGCTATGTCTTCAGAACAGCACCACATCACATTGAAAACACCTTCCCATTATTAATAATTTTCTCTAGAGCTAGCGAAACTGAAAAAACAATGCAACACCAAACCAAAATACAGTTATATTAGAATGACAATTTTCAAAATAAAAAATAAAAAATTAAAAATAAATATACAAACTAAGAAAATAGCACGCAACTCATATCACTAGCTCAACAATACTAAAAAATAAAAAACAATAAAATTACTAAGAATAACTAGCCAAAGGTATTACCCTTTGGCTAGTAACAACATACTAACACCTAAATATAAATTGTTGAAAATCAAAATCAAAAAATTATATATAAAATTAAAGTTATGAGTAAATTCCCTATTCTTGTAGGCCCTCCAAAAAATAACCTGTTTAAAGTGAAAAGGTCGTTGAAGTAGAAATCATGAGCACAAAAGAAATTACTTCTCTTGCCAATTGAGCATACCACAAAACTACTCTAAACAAATAGGGACAAGCCATAAAAAGCACATAAGAAAAAGTAATGTAAATTCATATGAATTAAAGTAAAAAAATATTAACTAAATTTATTAATTGATTTATAAATAAATTGAAAAATAATTAATATAAAAATATACATAAATAAATCAATTACAAATATAATTAATTGTGTAAATGTTCTAAATACCCAAAAATCACAATTCACCTTTCAAAACTATAAACTTGTAAAAACCAAACTTAGAAAAAATTATATACTTAAATTATTGTTATTATAATTAAAATTGCTAATTGGCTGTCAATAATATAAAGAATTTTAAAAGAAATAAATAATAAAATATAAATAATAAAATTGACTTAAAATTATTTAAGATTTTAAAAAAGTGAATGAAATTAATACAATTACAAAGACATAATTGACGCACAAATCAACCTGTCAATTACTAAATATAAAAAATCTAATTGATAACAAAAGAATAATTTAATGTAAAATCATTTGAAATGAGTACAAATTTTTATAAATTAAAATATAAAAGGTAATTACTTAGCTTAATTTTCTCCACCATTTAATTCTATCACATGCTTGGTCTTAAAAATAATGGTTTTTTTTAAAATATATATATATATAAATTGATTATTTTTTCCTTATATAAAATAGAATTAATAAAACAATCCTATACGATCAACTAAAATATACTAATTAAATAAATTAAGTTTTGGGATAATAAAAAAGTTATGAATAAATAGTAATAAATTAAATTAAATATATAATTAATAAATAATTATTCCAATAAACTTACAAGTAACTCACACATATACCATAACAAAACAGATCCAACCTTCAGCTCATACATGCCATTCCAAATCCAAAATTTTCTCAACATTAAAATTAAAATTTCCTAAATTTTATTGCCTTAATTATAGTAAGAAAGTGTATATTACATAATTTAGTACCAAAATTGCAACTCAATCAATACCATTAAAATCGGATTCCATTAAGTTAAAACCAAAGAAGAAACTTTCCTATAACATTTTATTCTAATTAATCTCTAAATCACCTTTCAAAATCTACCAATATCACATATATTCCAAATTAAAGAATAACATACTCTAAAAGAAGTCAAACTTTCCACAAATAGCTTGACAAAATACCTACCTCTTCTAACGCTATACCATAAATATAAATACATACGAACATATAATTATACAATATCTAATTGGACACCAATCTAATTAAATTGTAAAAACAACTCTATAAATATATTAGGGATCTTTTAAACTTGAAAATCAAAATATTTATTCTAATTCATAACTATCGAATCCATTATTACCAAAATCATAATTACCAATTCCACAAATCTTTCCAACTAAAGCCTTAATATAATTTCCTCATAAATTCATTCTTACCAATTAATTCCATTGAAATCCCACAAATTTAGTAATATAATTAAATCATCCTACTAGATAAAGTCAAAACCACAAAATTAAAATAAAATTAAAAGGTCAAAAATCTTAATTGTAATAGATACTTGATACAAATTATTTTTACCAATTAATTCCATTGAAATCCCACAAATTTAGTAACATAATTAAATCATCCTACTAGATAAAGTCAAAACCACAAAATTAAAATAAAATTGAAAGGTCAAAAATCTTAATTGTAATAGATACTTGATACAAATTGCATCAAAATGCCTTAAAACAGAAATCCCTTTTCATATCAGTAAAGCCACCTAACATGGCACAAAGAAACCCTAACAAAGGCACAATTTAACCACAAAAGGCACAGAAATCCCACTTTCCGTGGCACTAAACTTCTCCCACCTTTCCGCATCTCAATACTCAATGTATCACCTTCCGCAGCAAATTCCATTACAATCGTAAAACTAGATCAATCAGAATCATTTAACTAATTACACTAACATACATAAATAAAATAAAACGTCCCCTAAACTAAGTCTAAAAGAAAAAAAAACACAAACACTAGAAATATAAACAGGAAATTAACACATTATAGAGAAAAATTTAAACTCTGTCATACAGAAAATGAATGACTGGAAATCTACAAACTAAGTTTTTAATAAATTGAATAAGAACCCAAATTGAATTTCATCTTAACATCAAAACAAGAGAAAATTTTGGAGAAATATGAAATGGAAAGAGATTGATAAAAATCCCTCAGTATTACGCTCAGCCAAAACTATAAACATTCTAATTAAAATAGAGTATGGGAGTAGAGAAAAACAAGATCATACATATTCCTCCTCCTTTTTCATTCTGATGCTTAATTGATCCAGAAAATCAGCTGTATTTTCAAATCCAATTTGAAAATGAGATCAGATGGAAGCTTACATTGTGGAGGATCGCCAGATCAACCTTCCTTTAATCTGTTATCTCAAAATTACAAAGAAGAAAAAAAGAAAAGAGGTTGAAGAAGAACAAGAGGACAACAACGACGGCGGCGAAAGGAGATTATTTTTTTGAGTTAAAGCTATTTTTTAACTGCTTACCAAACACCTTTTTGTCACAGCTTTTTTGAAAAGCAGCTTTTAGCTTTTCCAAAAGCTGTGCCAAACGGGCCCTAAATAATTTGTGTTTACATTTTGTTCAATCTTTAATCTTAATCCCAAATCTAATCTATGTGGGACTCACATTTTTATTTCCATTCCTAACAAATTTTAGCAAGTAACCAAGCTAATCATATCCCTTATTAAAAAATTAATAAAAAAAAAGCTAATCATAATTCATAACCATTCTTTCTATTTTTATTCTTCAATACACCCTAAAAGTTAATAAATCTATATTTTTTCCTTAAACAAATTATTCATTATAATACTATTTTTATTAAAGTAAGTGCAAAATTATCTTTTTTTTCCCTACAAAATTATAAAGAAAAAAGAAAATAATAAATAAATAAAATTTTTGCACCTTGAATTATGATTTTTGTAGAGTTTTGTCCTTGAATTTTTCACTTTTACGAAAAATTCCCCTCAAACTATGCAAATTGTTACAAATATCCCCTCTAATTACATCCTGCTCATTTTTTAAAATAATTTACTTATGTAATTATGAGTTACAAGTATAATTAATTATAGTACACGGGCTTATATAATATATTTAAGCTACCTAAAATTTAATTTATTGACATTAAACATACAAACAATAGTTCTAAGAATACACATACATACTCTCATAATTTATTATTAGATTGTAATTTGTGTATTTATTTTATGTTTGAACTCTTAACTAAGCTAGATTAATGTTAGTACTGCGTGAACAATTATTCAAATAAATGACAATTATGCAACTGCAGAGAGATATTTGTAATAATTTTTATAGTTCAAAAACGAAAAATTAAGGGGTCAAAAATTTACATGGGGATAAATCATATTGGATAATTCTAAAACTACATCCCTTAAAAGGAGTCTATCAGTGCATTCTTTCTCTATTTTGTCATCTGAAAGAATTTTATAGTCTAATATTTTTCACAGTCGTCTGTGTTGTACTTATTTAAGTCATTTTGTAAAATTTGAAAGATTCAAAAAAATATAACACGCCGAAAATATGATTCAAACAGTTTGTTGTACGCGAGACTCTTTTATCCTATACCGATGTGAAATAGACTGAACCTTATTTTTAGCGTTTTCAAAATTTTATAAAATATCTTAAATAACAACTTAAACGACCACGAAAAAATTAAACTACAAAATTTTCTTAAATAAAAAATACATCAGTATAACCGAGACGGGTACATTATAAAATTTTTCAATCTAATTTATTAAAAAAAAAAAGGGCCCATGGCTATCATTTGAGAGACTATCCCTATCTGTTTTTTCCTTTTAAATAATTGGAACCATATGTAAGCTCACCTTTTCTTTTTCTTATTTTTTATTTTATTTTATTTCGTAATTTTTGATTTTCCAGTTCTCTCTCTCTCTTTCTTTCTCTATCTCAATTCCTCGGTCGGCGACTTTTTCATTTTTCGGGTCCATTGGGGTCGCGATCGGAGAACCTCTAACCGCCGTTTGGATCATTCCGCCGCCGATTAAATATCCGGCTGATCTCCTTCTTCAACTTCTAGCTTTTGGTTTGCTTTCAGGTAGGTACGATGTAATTCTCTTTCTTTGATCTGATTTTGGTTTCTTGTTTGGGTTGGTTCTCCAAAAGAGAAGAAAAAGTTGAACTATGGACTGTGGTTGTTTGTTTTCTGAACTATATGACTCAGCTCAGTTATATGAGCTAGTTGCATTGTTTGTATGTTATGTGAGAAATATTGAGATTCAGATATTGAATGTGTTTCACTAAATATATATATTGTTTTGGTTAGTGATGGCTTATATAGTAAAATAATAATTAATTGTATGATTTTAGTAGGAGTTTAAATGCTTTGGATTTTAGCTATTTTTTTCCCTATGTGGAGTGGAGTAGTAAAAAGAGCATGATTATTAATTCTTACTTATTGATGGAGCTCTCTGAAGATGTATTTAGTTGGAAAACTTGCCATTATGTGAGTGATTTTTATACTTAATTTGGGTTTATGATTATGTGTGGAAGTTTTATATTGTATGAACAAATGAGGCATACTTGGAAATGTTGGGGCTGTCTTGAATATTTGGTTGTGTCATGTTACTTAACTATAATGACATTTTTAATGCCTTAACATTTCGAGGATATGATCCAACACTAAATTTTTTTTAATGTTATCTTAACAATCTTCTGCGCAATGTCAAAAGGTAGATTATTGGCTGGTTCTTGTTGTGGAGGACAACTGTAAAGAAGCAACCTTTGATGTACAGATGAGCAGAACCAATGTTATTGGCAGTAGAAGGAGGAGGATTCTTCTCATCTTCGGCTTCTGGGTATAGCAAAGGTCTGGCCCTTCTTCTCTTGGGTCAGAAGAACAAGGACAAACCCATGAGAGTTGCGCCGTGGAATCAGTACCAGTTGGTGGACCAAGAATCTGACCCTGACCTCCAGCTGGCTTCTACGAAGAACCGACTCGCCCGCGGGTGTGCTTCCTTTGTCTGCTTTCGTCGCACTTCCGCTGGGCTTGACACTAAATCTCCTCTTAAAGTAGGTCCTGCCCAACATCAGGATGTCTTGCCAGATTCTCTTGCTTCTGATAGTGATAAGAACAAAGATCATGCAGCCAATACAGTTGACAGTGACGATGCAAGTAAAGTTTATCTTAAAAGTAGCTTGAAGAAGTCATCAAACACTACTTCAGTTTCTGTTGAGACTGGAAATGACAGTGTAAGGCTCAGTGAAGCAGGCAGTGATATACCTGGCACAGAAAGAAGAAAAGTGCAATGGACAGATACTTGTGGGAGTGAGCTTGCTGAAATCAAGGAATTCGAGCCCAGGTATGGCATTCTTATAATTTGTTCAAGGTTTTGATGCTTTCCCTTTATTAATTTATGCTTTAATTGTCCTTTTTTTGTTTTTTTTTTCTTTCTTTCTTTAGCCTTTTCTTTCTTTCTTTCTTTCTTTTCTTTTTTACCTGTTTGATTTTGTCCTTTTGTTAGTTGATTGGACTTATAATAAATTAATAATGTATGATTCATGAATGTATGTGTGATTTGTCATTGATCATCTGAGTTTCATTGGACTGTTTGCCTTTACCAAACTGGTGATTGTCTATTTATAATTAAGCATGTTGTGTATGATTCATGCAAATAAAAAGAAGGCTTTTCTGTAGGCTTTGTTTTATTGTTCACCATAGGTAGGAAGAGAAGAACAAAGATAGATAAAGGAACTGATAAAATAAAGGGAATGAGAACTTTGGACTGAAAGATAATTTCATCTTATATATCATGGTTGTTATGTTATGTGTTGTCATATGTGAGACAGATATAGAAGTTCACAAGTGTTTTTTTTACACAAAATTTTATGTTTTGTTTGGGGAAAATTGATTGTAGTTATGATAGGTGTCTGTCGTTCCATGTCAAGGTTTTAGTGTTATTGGTAGTTAAGTTTTAAGAAAACAAGTTATTATAAATACTGAAAACCTGACAAAAGTAAGCTCAGAAAATCAATAATTGGTCTGTCTGTGTTGGAGATAAATGCACCAAGGTTTTTGTTGGAATTGCTCATTTTGAGAATTTTGTTTGCCACCGTTGTGAAGAAATTTTTGAAGGTACAAAATCAATGATTATAGTGATAGAAAATGTGGAAGGTCTACAAGAGAAGTATGATAATAATGTTGATTAAAGTAAACAAAGAGTTTAAATGTGAGATTCCTTGCTACAGGAAGAGGTTGTATAGATTTATGAGAAAAAGCCAAGAACACAAAAATCAACGTGGGTATACTGTATATTGCGGAAGTGAAGAAGTTAAGCTGTGTTGGAGAATATGGGTAATATACATTCCATAAATCATGATATGCAATTAGGTGTGTGGCTAACGACAATGACAAAAAGTTCTTAATAGCCTTATGGTTTCAGAGTTATTAGTTTTGAACATTTTGAAATTGAGGTAAAGTTAAAAGTACCAACTCTTGGAGTTCTTATTTGAACCTAGTATTCCCAACCAAAGTAATGAAAACTAGGAGATATGCATATCCATGCTCTTTTCTTTATCATTCAACGTTTCTTATTGGAGTTGTTTCAGATATGGAACCATACATGGCATGATTGAAAATTAGTCTCTAGCTATTAAGGTAATACACTCAGGAATCTAAACCTAATTCATATTTAAAAGGTGATTATGTGTTCAAGATAATAATATTCTTCTTTTCACAAGCCTTTTTTTTAAAAAAAAAAAAAAAATCTATATCCTATTTGGTCATATTGGAGTTTTGTTATTTTAGAAGTTGGAGAAGAGCTCCATTAAAGGAATGAGTTTGTACATATATTGAGAGCATGATACTATTGGTGATCCACCTCCTATTTGTTTTAGCATTTGGAATGGATTGGTATTTTAAATACTAGCATAATAGCCTGTTGGGGGCATGAACTTGAGTTTGAATCATTGCAATTTGCATCTCAAACTAAGTTCTTCATATGTTTTATCAAAAAAAAAGTTCTTCATATGTTGGTCCAATTGTTTGTTTGTATTTATTTCTTATGAAATGAATTGATCATGTAAACAGTACTGCATTTCCCTTTTGTTTCATCATCCTAAGAAACACCAACATATTTCGATGAAGAAAGTCATTTAGTGTGTTTTTGCGTGTTCTCATTTTGTTTAGTGTTTATACCTTATTATCATTCCAAAAGATCTGTTGTATTGACATAATCCCCCAAGTTCATGATGCTGTTTCTCTACCATATATCCCTTCACAACATGTCATTTAGAAATTAATAACTCGTGATCAGAAAACCATGCTCACTGGCCTTTGTTCAATTCTTGTTCGATATTATTTTTGTACACATCAATTTCTGTAGTCTTTGTTTTAATCTTTGCTGACATGCAAAAACATTGATCACTTGGCAGTGAAGTGGACCTATCAGACGATGAATATGATAACGGGACTGAAAGAAGTTGTTCGTGTGCAATCATGTAGTTTGGTTTTAGTTGAGGTGACATGGGGATATGCCTCGGTTTTCATTGCAACGATGAAAAAAGTGAAATTACACAGCTGAAGGAGCTTGTTCATCGTTCCTCTGAGCTAGTCAGATTGATTGATTTCTGGATGAAGAAACGGGGAAACCAAACGAGTTTTTGATCCGATAGAGCAAGGAAATTTGCTTCCTATTTGTCTATATTCAGTTGCTGAGGGTTTTCAATATTTTTTTTCCTCTTGTGGGCATATTAGCCATTTATGGTTTTGTTTATTTTCTTAAGCTCATGTATGTGTGACTGTCTTGTTTATTTCCTTTGTCGTATTTATTGTGTTATTCTTTTTTTGGTTTCTTTCTTTTCTTTCTACTTATGTTTTAGACCAAAGTTTCAGTCATTCCCCTCTTCTGTTTTTGGTTCTCTTCTCTTCTTATATATAAATGAAAAAAAAAAAAAAAACAAAACAAAGCTGCTATGGAGTGTTGTTTTATTACTTATATTAAAAGTTCAAACTAAGAAATCGTACGGTCAAAAGAAAAACTTAGCTATGTAGCTCTTGCTGCTTATTGAATTTTGTAATAAAATTTTAGAAAATTCGAAATATTTTCTAACTCAAAAATTATATAAATAATTTGTTACACGTTTAATTGCATTTTTTAAGTTTATATTTTGTAGTGTTTCGAAAGCTATTATGTAATTAAAATTTAGTATAATTCTGAGTAATTATAAAATTTGATGTTTTTGTTCAGTTAGGTATTTATATAGTAAGTTTCAATGATATTCTTTAATTTTGGTCCCTTATGAAAATTAGGTATAATTACACATTATTATTATTTTTAGATTATTATTAAAATATGTAATACAGTAGAATTTCTCTATTTAAAAATACTCTATCCAAGAATAATCTCTAATTTGTTATGAAAAAAAATCAAGTCTCGATTTGGGCCAGTTATAAATAAGAATAACCTTTAAATTGTAATTAATTATACATTTTTTAAGTCCCGTATTAACAAAGTATACTTCTATATAAGAATAATTACATCTTAATAAAATATATACATGTATTTTGTAAATTTATTTATGTAAAATTAATAATTTTATTTTAAATTATAATACATGTATGAAATTATATTTACTCTAAAATATTTCTATTATGATATAGCATTAATGATTATTTATTGTTATTATTGTTACATTGATATTTTTTAGTTTTTTAAATTTTTTTTCTAGTGTAACTTTATTTAGTTATAACCTCCCAATTAGAATATAATTTACTTGTCTCAAGTGTATTCTTGAATAGAGGCTAACTTATTGCGAAACATAAAAATATGTAATTATTACTTGACATTCAAACACACATTATGAGTGTGTTAACTGTATAATTACTACCTAGTAATTACACTATATGATGTGTATTTGACAAAATAGTTTGTAATTATATAAGAAAATAATAACTTATAGTACTTAATATATAAAATGATTTTTTTTTTATTTATATAATGTAATTAGACTCAATTCTCATAAGAATATGAGAATTGGAGAATATAATTTAACATTTTCAATTACCTCTAATTACATAAAAACACGTAAAATTATATAATTACTTCTAATTAAACTTAATTTTAATTTTCTCTTCACTTTTGAAATGCGTTCAATACTTTAAAATAAAATATAATTTGTAATTGAACAATCAACATTTAACTAGAATAATTTTTACACGTTACCTTAGATAAAAATTGGTGACAGATATCTTCTTCTCAGCACCGGAGGTAAGGTTCATTCTGGCATTCTTTTATCTTGTTCTCTCTTTAATAAGATTAGAGTTAAGTTCTCTTTAGTCTTTTTGTCATTTTTTCATCAATGAAATCGTGTAGGTTTGTTCTGTTCTAATCAATGTCAAAATATATGAAGAAAATCTTTAAAGTTATATATGGTGTTGTTTTCTTATAAGATCTACCATCAATTTTTTTCTTTTGCATTTTAAATTTTGTATATTCTGTTTTTATTTTTATTTTTTTCTTGTATAATCTTGTTTTGATAGTTGTAAGAGGAAAGAGTACGGAGGAAACTATGAAGTTTTCTTCAAAGAATTTGTTGTCCGAAAATTTCTTGTTTCTGAAAAGTTGAATTGTTATAATGGGATATATTGTAATCTTTTGTTATTGGTTTGTTCTATATTTGCGCCATTTTTATGGCTTTGGCGCCTTACAAGGCTATAGCGTCTATTATATGGCTCGCCCCTAATTATTTAGGGTAGTTTGTTTAAAATTTTCACGACTTCTTGTATTGAAAATATAATAAAATATTGGCACAATAAAATTGCAAAATAAACAAGTTATGCACTTGACAAATTTTACTAGTTGGAATATAAGGGTTATTTAAGTTAAGGTATGATGTAAAGAAAATTTTAAAATGATATTTTAAAAATATTTTCAAGTGAAATAAGGTTTAAGGAGGATTAAGTTTAAATGATAATAGCTTTTAGCTATGGTTGGTTCATATTTTTAGGAATTATTAGCAAAAAGGGAAAGTGGTGGAATTTAGTATTCAGATTCTAATATCATTATTTAAAATTAATCAAGTCATTTAAAGAATAATAAATACGAAGATATTGTAATAAAAGGGGGTGGGAATACTAATTGTCAAATGCGAATTTATTGTGTTCAGATATATTTGGGAAGTCAAATTTTATGGAATTTGGTTTGTAATCTATGTCGTATAGGAAGGTATCATTATAAATGTTTTTATGGTAACTTAAAAGGATACAATTTTTAGAAGTTTTACAACTTGTCTTTTGGAAATTAAAATAGGAATAATTATGTCATAATAACTAAATTGGATTATTTTAAGTAATTTCAATTCAATATAGATTGATTTGATTATAATAAAGTTTTACCATAAATAAAAATGTATAAAAATTACTTTTTTGGGATAAGTACAATAAAGTAATTTGTAATATTTTAGAAATGGGAACATTAATAATGAATTAATATAGTTGATTTTGTCTATTTTGAGAAGGATTATGGAATTAATGGGTCATTAATGCTTAATAATCAAGGTTATTTTGCTTCATTGTATTGAATTACACTAATCATTGATAATCAAGGTTATTGAAGTACATTATTCGTTGCATACTTTATTATTGCGATAATTTTCAAAGTAAACTTTTGATATCCTATGGATGGGAGCATGGATCTTAGTAAGGGATAGTAATCCTAAGATGATGATGAAGTAAAATACAAGAGTTAAGTTGCTACTAGCCAAAAGATTTCCCTTTGGCTAGTTATAGTATTTTATATGGGGATCTAGTTTTTCAATTTTTGAGTTTTGAGTGTTTTGATCGGATTGATTATTTTGTAATAAAATATTTTTGTTTTTTCATTTGTTTTCAGTTTATTCATATTTGTTAGTTTTGGTGACGACTATCAACAATGGGGAGATGTATTTCAACAAGTTAGGAGCGTTGTTTGAAGATGTTATAGCTTTATTGTCTAAATTTCCGGGAGCAGTTTTGTCCCATGTGTCTCGCTTAGAGAATTTAGCGGCCCATGGCTTGGCAAAGCATGCTCTGCGGTTAGACGATGAGCTATCCTGGTTCGAGGAGGTTCCAGCGCCGGTGGCAGACGTGTGCGTCGTAAATTCATGAGTGATTCTAATCACTTTGTCGAGAAAAAATATATAATTTGTAATTTGTAATTACACAGATAAACTGACTTTTTTTTTTCAAACTATTTTGCATGGCAAATATACTATAAGAAAAATAATAATAATAATTAAAGATAGCACGTGTGTATCAAACGCTTGTGTGTTAGAAGCTAAAGAGAAACAAAATACAAAAGAAACTAGTTGTAGTGTTGTTGAAAACTTGGCCACACCTTATCCACAAACACAACTTCCATTCTCTCTCCCTCTCATTCTGATAACACAAACACAAACACTTGCAAAATCCTAAATCCATCATAACCAAACAAAACAAACAAACTGTTCGGAAGAAAAGAAAAAGAAAATGTCAGTGGCAACTTCATTCCCTTACATCAAAATCCCATCTCCCTCTTCTTCCTCTTCATTACAATCTTCTTCTTCATCTTCTTCATCATCATCATCTTCTTCTTCTTGCTCTTCTCATTCTTCAATCATTACCAACAAGTCTTTTCCAAGAAGAGCTTTGATCATAAGGAATTCTCAAACTGAAGGTCCTATAAGAAGACCTGTTGCTCCTTCTATTAGGGAGCCTTCTCCACCTTCTTCAACTCCCCTTAAGCCCACCACTCCTCCTCCCTCTCCGGTGGTCGCCGGTGGAGGAATTGGGGTGGAGGATAAGAATGCTGTGACTTTGGAGTTTCAGAGACAGAAGGCCAAGGAGCTTCAGGAGTATTTTAAGAAGAAGAAGCTTGAGGAGGCTAGTCAAGGCCCTTTCTTTGGCTTTGTTGGAAAGAATGAAATCAACAATGGAAGGTAAAAGTTACAGAAATATATAATAAAGATTTCTTTTTTGACTTAGAAAATTCTTGATTTTGATGTTTCTTTTTCTGGGTTTTCTTTCTTTTTCCTTGTTGATTTGTTAATCATTTGCAAATTTATGAAAATCAATGGTTTGAGTAGGTTTTTGATACTGTGTTATAAGCTTTTTAGATAATAGAACCAAATTGGTAAGCTTTTTATATATAGGTGAGTTTGGAAAACATTGAAAGTAATTATGTCTATAATTTAAGGGAATTGAAAATTTCTAACTAAATTCTCCAATTCTCATGAAAATTTGAGTGTAATTACTAAAAATTTTTTATTTAAATATTAACAACTGAAAAATATAGGGGTTTTATTGAATTTTACACTTTAAAATAGTTTTGTTTTGCATTTTTACGGAAATTTACATAGAAATTTATGCAAATTCATGCAGTACCTAATGGAGCAATCTAAATCGCAACTAAAATCCACATAGCAATTTACATAAAAAGTATCAGAACAATTAAAACCGTAAAATAAAAAAAAAATTAAAAAATAATATATAGAGTAATTTTTTAAAAATATATATTTTTTATAATTACTAACTATTTTACTAAACCAAACAATAAGCATTCATATGTAATCTTTTTATATTATATCTGTATAGTATAATTATAATTACTATTCTTTTAATTGTAATTAAAGGGAACATACTCATTTACTAGCTAATATTATAGCTTTGGTTTGGTATATGTTCTTGATAATAATTATTGGAGTATACTAAATCAGTATAGTATCTTGTTACTTATAAGAATATATTCATTTAACAGTCTGTTATTTGTGACCAAATTTGAGCTGAAGGTATCATTTTATACCAATTTGTAAATTTCAAACTAGCCTATGATCATTATTGACCAATTCATGATCTATTTTTTTGGCTTGAGAAGTTGTTTCCCAATATTTGGAATGTGAATGCAGATGGGCAATGTTTGGTTTTGCCGTGGGACTACTAACAGAGTATGCAACTGGCTCTGATCTTGTTGATCAAGTAAAGATCCTTCTCTCAAATTTTGGGATACTTGATCTAGATTGATGTAGTTGGGAGGGCTTGGTCTTCTTCAAACTACAATTTCTATTCTCATACTTTAAACAATGCTAAATATCACCAATGGTGATCATTGCTTAGTTTTCAACCAGTCAAAGTTGGTTTCTATGTAAAAACTATGAAGCTGCAGATTCATAAGAGAGATGTTCCAAATATGATTGGTTAAAATTCAGTGATGGTCAGCAATAGTGATGCCTTAGTATTTTATTGTCATGTTTAAAATTTTATTACTTCATTGTGTTTACTTTGGTAACTTTGTGAGTTTTTTATCTCTTCAATTTTCAATCTCTTTCTCTTGTCTGCTATGTTATTATCATAAAAGCCTTGTATCTTCTTCACTGTACTTTTGCCAAAGTTACACAAATACAAGAATTCAGTTTTAATTTTCTTTTTTCGATTGATATTTCTATAACGAGGAGTGCTAATTACATCTTTCTCAATTTCTGTGTTCGAAAATACATGTCAATTGTTATAGTTACAAATTTTTTTACAGTATTGACAATAGAATTATGATATTTCAGTTTATCACGAGTGTTCAAAAAACTTTAAATTTATTTTCGACACTGTAAAATATTTAAAATATTTCAAAAATTTACATTACTGCCATAAAATAATTGAAAAAAAGTAATCTGATATGTGTTTTTGGACGCAAAAATTAAGAACGAGTTTATAATTAAAGATTGTAATTAAGACTCCTCGTTTATAATTGGTTTGGTAAGACATGTGAGTGTGCTCCTCTTTAGAAATGAAGCTCATTTCTCTTATTGTAACTCTGATATTATCATTCAATCAATTTGGTAATGCCAGTGATTAAGACCATAACATTCTTCAGGTTCCATGGAGAGTTGAGTTCCAAAATTCCAAACTTTATGGAGCAAATCATTGGCCAAACAAAAAGGCAATCTTTAGATTCTTAAGAAAAGGAAAAAAATGTCACGAGGGAGAAAAAGTGACACTTTAAAAGGCATTCAAAATACTTTCTGTTATCAGATTTTGTTGAGAGAATCCACATTGTAATTAATACCAGTACCATGAAGGACTCATTCGATTTGAAGCAGATCAATATAAACGGAAGAAGTGAACTTTGGATCTGAACTTACTAGGATAAATTTTCTATCTTGTTTTTTGAGTTTTTGATTGTATGAGTTTCATTTTAGTTTCTGGTTTCATTAGTGAAGAAATTCTCTGCTACATAATTAGCAATTTAGAAAGATTCTCTAAGATGATCATTTGAATATGTAAAACTCACTCAAAAAGACAAAATGAGATTGCCATATTTTCTTTCTTCACCTAAAGCTTTCTACTTTATGGGGGTTTCAAGATTTCCTACAAAATCCT
Source organism: Cannabis sativa (assembly GCF_029168945.1). Taxonomy (NCBI): domain Eukaryota; kingdom Viridiplantae; phylum Streptophyta; class Magnoliopsida; order Rosales; family Cannabaceae; genus Cannabis; species Cannabis sativa. Next base: position 45,798,870 of record NC_083610.1, on the reverse strand, counting down.
GCTCTCAATCAACACTCTTAAAAAAAGAGAAGGCTTTCTTTTTCTTGGTGATGATGGAGAGAGAGAGAGAGAGACAAATGGGTATCGGACAATGCCGGCTGATACCACAGCTTTACTCGTCTAGAATCTCCGCCGTCATGGGTATTACACCACGTGTTTTGTTCATGGTTCTTCCTCTCATGGAGTGTCATGGTGAATTTGGATTTGGGTATTTTTCTTTCAGCGGAGAAAACCAAGAAAATGAAGAAAAGTTCTCTCTTTTATCCCATATCTTTACATACTGCCAAAAATTGCCGGCCAAATGGCCGGCCAAGCTTCTTATTATTCTCTTTCTTTTTCATGCTTTTTTGCTATTTTCCCAAGCAGAGACCCTTTGTCTAGTTTTTTTACAGAATGGGTTGTATTCAGGCCAAGTCTTTGACACAATCTTCACCTGGGAGCTTAGAGAAGTTGAAAATGGAAAATGGGTATGTGGGAAAAGGTGGGATTGTTGGACCTAGAAGATCAACAGGTCAGACTTATCCAGAAAGAGAGTTTGGTACTAAGCAACACAGAGCTAGAACTGTGACCATTGATGATGATGATGATGGTGGTGGTGGTGATAAGCTTGGTAGCAGCAATGGGAGTGGATTTGAAGATGGGAGGTTGATTGGTAATGAGGAAAAAGGTGAAAGAAATGTTGGGAATGTATCAAAGAGAATTTCGATAGAGGATGAGAATTTGGCTGATGGATGGCCTCAATGGCTTCTTGATAATGTTCCCAAAGAGGTTTTAGTTGGGTTGGTTCCAAAGAGTGCTGAGTCTTATGATAAGCTTGATAAGGTGTGTATTATATAATATGCTGTTCTTTATTGTGACTTTGATCTTTCATGGATAACCATTTTTAGTCCTTAAGGTGTGTATTATATAATATGCTGTTCTTTATTGTGACTTTAATCTGTTATTGCTTTTTAGTTAATGACTTAGTCCTATCTTACCAGAGTTCAGTTAAAATTTGTGTGTTAAAGAAAGTGAAGTACTTTCCGGGGACATACCAAGCTGTCTCGAAAAGTTTGGAACTTAATAACTCTTTCTTTGATATCAATAAGATTACTATGTTGTAAGTTTCTTGGGACTATTGATTGGCTCTTATATTGAATTACGTACACATAAGAGAATTTTGTTTGAGAATATAGATTCCTACTTGATTGAGAATATTGTAAGTTGATCAAATGAACAGTTTTTTGAGAAAGATCATCATTTGAACAAAAGAGCTTGGTTTGGTTGAATGTGCTTTGTTGATCGAAATGGATGATGTTGTTGATTGTTACAGGTAGGTCAAGGAACCTACAGCAATGTGTACAAAGCAAGGGACAGGGATACAGGACAAATTGTTGCATTAAAGAAAGTTCGGTTCGAAACATCAGAACCCGAGAGTGTTAAGTTCATGGCAAGGGAGATAACAATTTTGCGAAAATTGGATCATCCAAATGTATTGAAGCTTGAAGGCTTGGCCACCTCAAGAATGCAATACAGTCTTTATCTTGTGTTTGAGTTCATGCACTCAGATTTGTCGAGAATAATTTCTAGTCCCGAAAGGCTTACTGAGCCACAGGTTTTATTTATAATTCTCTGTTTGTTTTGTTTGTGGTGATTCATGTCAGTTGCTAATCTTGTGGTTTAAATGCAGATCAAGTGCTATATGCACCAACTACTTTCAGGCTTGCAGCATTGTCATTCGAGGGGAATTTTACATCGAGACATCAAAGGCTCTAACTTATTGATCGATCGAAATGGGATGTTAAAGATTGGGGATTTCGGTCTTGCAAACAATTATAATCAGAACCACAAGCGCCCTCTCACAAACCGAGTTGTGACACTTTGGTACAGAGCTCCTGAGCTACTACTCGGTGCTACAAATTATGGAGTAGGTGTTGATCTTTGGAGTGTTGGATGCCTATTAGCCGAGATGTTTACAGGACAAGCAATCATGGCCGGTAGGACAGAGGTAATTAAACTATAGTAGCAAGATTTAAGTTAGTACAATAATTATAAAGAAACTTAAGGAAATCATAGAACTAAGACTAAGAAAAACACTTTAGCATAGAACACATTACACATTTCTCATAACATGAATTTGTTGAGATTCAGGTTGAGCAAATTCACATGATATTCAAGCTATGTGGCGCACCAACAGAGGAATACTGGAAAAAATTGAAGCTGCCATCTTCTATCAGATCTCCACAACCATACAAATCCCGTCTAACAGAAACTTTCAGTGATCTTCCTATATCGTCTTTGGGCCTATTGAGAACTCTTCTTTCTTTGGATCCTACAAGTCGTGGCTCGGCAGCATCAGCTCTTCAACTTGAAGTAAGTGTAAACTCAATGGCCCATGTTTAATTCATAACTATAGGTTAAAACACATGTTTTGCTGCTGTACTTCTATGTTTGCTAATTTTATGTTTGGAATCGGTTGCAACCACTTATGTAGAACTCACTCGTAAAAGAGAGGAGATTGGTCAAGTAGTTATAAACCACCAAATGATCACACACTTAGTCAATGTGGGATCCTAACAGTACATGTCCAGGAAGGCTTACTCTTCATGGCTCTCATACCATTTGTCACAACCACTTATGTAGATCTCACTCGTAAAAGAGAAGAGAGAGGCCTACTCTTCATGGCTCTGATACCATTTGTTACAACCACTTAGGTAGAAGCTACGTTTTAGGGTGGTAATTGGTTGCTTGGTCGAGCAGCTGCCTTTGGCATGAAAGGAAAAGGTGTCCATAGTCACTTTCAAAAGAGTAGCCTAAACAAAGAGGGTATCCAGGTAGTTATGTGGGATCCTATGAGAATCTCCAAGACCTTTAGCTGTATTGAAGTGATTTGATATGATTTGGTTCTCATATGTATATTAACAAGTTGTTTTGTCTACAGTTCTTTTCCACCAACCCCTTGGCATGTGACCTTTCTGGTTTGCCTGTTATCCACAATGATGATGACAACATGGATCAAGCCATTGATGAAAAAAAGTGAGTTTTCATCATGCTAACAACATTAAGATGTTGATGAATTGTAATGAACTTATTTTCTATGTCATTAATGCGAAACACACAATTATTTTTCTCAATTTTCCAGAATCAGGAACTCTAGAATTAGAAGATCTCGAACACATCGAGAGCGCAGGAAAAAAGGCTTATCTTCTGAGAAACCTGAAGATCCTACGGCTCCCAAAGAAGTAAAAGTAAGCACATTATCTCTTGGTTTATGATAATGACACCCTTTTTAATACCTTTTACTTGAAACAAATACAAAAATTTGGTTTCAATTTGCAATGAGTACAAACAAGGCCGACCCTAAGATTAAGTGAGTTTTAAGAAAAAAGAAAAATTATTTGACCATTTCTTACACAAACATATTGTATTTTCCAAAACGAAAGGAAAATATACTTTTTGGACACCTTTGGTTCGGGTGGGCCTAGGTGCAGGCCTAGCCCGACTTAACTTGACTCAGCTCTGGTAACAGAGTTGAGTGATTTGCATTAGTACTTATATTGGTATGTGTTGGTTTAGGATGCAGAGAAGACTGCTGAGCAGCGTAACACTCGAATCGAAGAACCATTTAGTACCACGACGACTACAAGTAGTAGTTCCTCCGGTGCATACTTGCATGGACAGAAAGAGACTAGTAGCACTACTACTACTACTACTACTAGTACCTCTTCTAGTTTATACTTGCCTGTACAGAAGGAAAATCTACTGTTTTCGCCCTCACCCGTTAGGCCCTCTAATCTAAAGGTGTCGGTAAGTTCACACAGACATTCTGATGCGAAACAGACCGATAAGAACCTTCCTCCTTTGCCAAAGCCGAAAATACGCATCACTAATTACAGCAATGACAATAAAATCAACAGGTCTGTATCTACAAGAGAATTTAGAAACTTAAACCAAAGGGAGCATTTAAAACGTTATGTGGTTGATGATTAAAGTATGCTAATTAAGAGTTTGGTATTATAGTTCTTGAGCATTTGGTTTGGTTGGTTACTTCTTTCAATTTTTGGTATTATTTGTTTGAAACATATGTAATTCTAAACATACCTTTTGGGCTTAATTTTTCTTCTTCTTAAATGCTGGTTTTATGTAAGAACCAGCTAATGGAAAGCAAAGGGAAAAAGGATTATTATAATTGTAATTTGTACATACTCTTTTATTAAAAAGAAAGAAAGAAATTGTTCTTACTCTTGATCATATTATTATTATTATTATAACAGCAATTATTAAATCTGAAAAAATTGTATGATTTAATTTAAGTTTGTGGCAGAAAGAGTACCGTGCTTGTATTTAGACTTCTTTAACTTGTTATTTTTGGAATGTGAGAGAATGATTTTTTATTAAAAATAAATAAAGTAAAATATATGATTATACAAAATAAAATAATAAAATGGATTGTTTTCTTAGAAAAAACAAAGAAATTAAGTGTAAATAAAACTCCGCATGTACAATTCATGTCCATGCAAGAGTGCTCAACTTTTCTTTTTTGTTCATTTAATCCATCTCCCTTTAAAAATATAGTAACACGACCCATATATATATATCTATTCTATATAAAGTGTGGCTATATAACAGAATTCTTAGTTTATGAGAAATTCATGGGTGATTTTTTATTTATATTAAAAATAAAATGATTTATGAGAAATTCATGAGTCACTTTTTATTTATATATAATAAAATAAATCCCATTAAATAAAAAAAAAATACGATTGGGTTTTTTCTGTTGTACATCTACGACTGGCTTTTCTAAATATACTTATGTTATTTAATTGAATTTTATTCTAAATAAGAATTTACTACTATTTATATATTATATATATTTTGCTAAAGAATTTTTCTATTTGTTTTTTTTTTGGCTCGATCAGGTTATAATTATTTGCATCCACATCTGAATATATAAAATGTAGTGAATTATTTGTTTATGAGAAATTATTGGGTGACTTTTTTTAAAAATATTTTTCTTATATAAAATGTGGCTATATAACAGAATTCTTAGTTTAATGTTATTATTTATTTTTCAATCAAAATGTTAACAGAATATTCTGATTAGAAAACGTTAATTATAATTGATTAATTTTAGCTAAATAATCCTACCAAAATTTAATCTAACAAATTTCTCTCTCTAGAGCAAAAACCCTAGCCTCCAACACAATCTTTACCAGTTTATAACCTCGGTTATAATTTCTTAAGCTATATTTTATAATTTTAATTTTCATTTTAAAAATTAAAAAATACTAATGAAGACAACATGCTACATGCTATTATACAAAAGTATTGCATTTATATATCCCACAATGTTTCAAAAATACTTTGGAAAGTTCATATTGAATTAATTATTAATATGTAATAAAAGATATTAGTTATTATACTATTACTTCAAATAAAGGAAAGTTCTAGCGGTGCTTCTACTTTCTAATCATAAACCTCAATTTTGGCTTCTTTAACCAGCTGCCACACACAAGTTACTTACTCTGAATTTATAACCATTTACAATTTTTTAACACTAAAAAAGTTACCGAGTTTGTTTTCTATAACTCTACTTATTAAGGAAGAAAAATATTTTTAGATTGACTCCATTCTGTTTATTAAATGAATTATTTTCAAGTTGACACATTAGCTTAAAAATGACACAATAATGACCTACTACAAAGTATACACTTATATTCATTCTATTTATTGAGAATCGAAATTTCAATCTTCTTCACTAGATTAGCCAGACACACACACAATATTTGGACATAAACACATGACACAATATTATAACTCAAACTCAGAAACACTTAGTCGAAACTTGAATGAATAATGCCACTCTTTTAAGTTTTAAAATTGTATATGACTAGGTAATTTTGGTTATTGTATTATCATTCCTGCTACATAGTTGATCATTTTCAGATTTTTGATGTGAAATTTTGTATTGTGAGCTTTTTAGAGTTTCTAATAGACTTCAATGAGTAATAGATTTATATAATTATACTTGGAATAAATTTTGATAATGTTGTTTGGTAGATTCCTATTTTGTTATTAGGTAACATAATATTATTATTCGTTAGGTCTGTCAGAATTATTAAGTGAGAATGAATCAATTTAAACACCTTTCACTATATTAAAAGGTGAGATTGATTTTAATATGAGCTTAATTATATTTTTTATTTTGTATATCTATTGTTTTTTTTTTAAAACAGGTGAATAAATGACTACACTATATACAACAATTAAGGACATCACTCCAACTACAGAAAGTTGGAAGAATAAAATGAGAGTGTTAGAAAAATTTGAAAAGCGGACAAATAAGAGTTCACCGCTCAAATATCAAAAGCTTAATGTTAGCAGACAAAAAAGTATACAATCAGTTAATTCACTGTTGAAATTGTCAATACTCTACTAATAAATGCTATATTTTCTGAATTTTGCCTGTACTCGCATTGCAACAAATTATTATTTCATAAATATATTTTTTTTTTCCTTAAAAATGAACACAGGATAATGATGTTGAACCTAATAACTAATAATATTTTTTTTAATTTTTAATTGTATCAGTTTTTAATAACGTAGAAAAAAACTAGCATAAAATTTAGTATACGTGCCTCGCACGTAACTCTTTGCTAGTATATATATGGGTATGCTCTTAATGGGTATTACCCATCTATGGGTATTTTATTCTTGACCATTAGATCAAATACCTAATGGTTGATATTTATAGTCATTAATTAAATATTAAAAAATTAATATTTTCTATTTTGTTATTCTCTATATTCATAAAATACATAAAACTATTAATAGAAATAAAAAATTTATACATAGAATTGTTATTTAAAAAATAAAACACTAAAAAAATTAACAAACTATTTTTTTTAATAAAAATCATTTTAAAGATTAAAAAGAAAAAAAAATGTATATTTATCTTTTATAAAATTTATTCAAACTAGAATTCTAAATTGCGTTACTGAGAACAAAAAAAAAATATTTAAGCTTTAAGCTTTAATACATATAAAATGTATAAGATTTTTTCTAAACCTAAAATCTTTAATTTCATAATAATTAACAATCATTTATATGTTTTTATTTTTTTTAAAATACTCGAGCTTACCAAAATCTATAAGAACAAAATCAATGAAGAAAATTTTAACAAAAAAAATTGATGAAGAAAAAAAGTGGCATAAACATTATTGAATACAAACACAAGAATTTCAGCACAAAAAATTATACTTGACCCCTAGACAAGATTATCATCTTCCAAACCTAAGAATATAAATAATGAACAACACCTCATTAGTTATTCTAGGAGAATGATACATGGTAACGTCAAAAAAATCATTAGATTATAGTAATATTTCTCTAACAATGATACCCTAAGTAAGAACTAAGAAGTATTGTAGCGTTTTATTATTTAAAAGCATGAATAATATTAAGACAATTGGATTCCACAATCAAGCTTCTTATTCTCCTAATAAAAAAAACACATTAATATACATGTAAATGATTCTTAGTTTTACAATAATAAATTATTAATAAACTCACAATTTCATAAAATAATAAAGTAGTAATTTCAATTAATTTTTAAAAATAATTTATAATTTTTTCAAACTATTGGTTGTAATTATTATTTCTAATTTTATAAAAAATAAATATAATTTTTTTTAAAAAATAATTGTATGAAACTTACCATAAAAGGTTATTAGATTGTTACCTTATTAATTTTTTTTAGTGCCCATCAATAGGTATTACCCATTAATAAGTATCATATTAGTATTAATATAATTAAATTAAATAGAAATTTTTACACCAAAAATACAAATTACACACTTTATTACATATAAACCTACACACGGTTAAAGCAACTTTTTTACCTTTTCTCTATATTTTATTACACATATACCACATACACATCCCATCCATGCACCAGTCACGTCAACTCCCCTATCAACCATCATGCATCCCTCAATCACTTCCCTCTCTCTTTTTCTTTTGTTTTCCTTTGATTTTTTATTTCATTTTCAGTTTTTTTTTTTTTTGAAATAACAAATAACCTCCATTGTTGAACTTTAACTCCCCACGATTCCTCAACCATTTTTCCTCTCATTTTTGTTCTTCAAAATTTTTTCAACTCCCACTAAACCATCCCATAACCATTTTCTCTCTTTCTTTTTGTTTGCCAATCTTTATATAAAATGGATGTGACCCGTTCTTCTTCATCTCCTTCCCCTGATCAAAAAAAAAAATCCAAAATGGTTTGAAATCACTAGCTAATAAAGCTAAGGGAAAACGTCCTATTATTGAGGAGGAAGACTCTGATTTTGCTCCTCCATTAACGAAGCGTGGGAGAGCTCCTCCTAAGAAGAAAACAAAGGTCGGTGTGCGAGGAAAAATGGCTGAAGATGTTTATGGGAAAAACGATAATGTTGGTGCTGCTGTTCGAACTGAGGTTTGTTTTCGGTTTCATTTTCGTTTCCCCCCATTTTAAACATTTTTTTTCTATTTTTGTTTTTCGAGATGTTTTATTGTTTTTCATTTCAGTTTCTTCATTTGATTATTTCTCATTTTGTAATAGTTTTTTCATAGTTTTTTAATAGTGTAAACACTTTCTGTATGTATTTTTTTTTAATATGTTTTTTATCTAGTTGTTTCCTGTCTATTTTTATATCATCAATGGGTAACAACGAGATTTATCATGGATGTTGATGTTCAAAGAGTTTTTCCTGTATTTTCGTTTGTATACAGTTGTTTTGTAGTTTTATTATAGTTTTGCTACTTGCATATGTTATTTCATTATAAAACTAATATGCAACTATTTTGCACAAAACTTACTATGTATAACTACTATTTCTTAGTCCCCGTCAAATTAAATTCCTGCATAATATATAAACTAACATAAAATGATAATGCAACTATAAGGCAACCAAAACAAAAAATAAACTGACTTATACGTAACTGGTTGTACCTTAATTCGAATTTACTCTTCTTATTGTGTTTCTAAAAATATATATATATTTGAAACCAGTAATCAATCAAAATGCAACTGTATATAACGTAGATGTATTATTCATGAGGTTTTTTTTTAAATTTTTCACATCATACATTATTTTGGATTTGGTGGGAGCTCCAGATCTGTTTGTTACAGATCTACATTTCATGAATATAGATTTCGATATTAGGGGGAGTTATTTTAATAGTTGTATTTTTATCGTTTTGGTTTCATTTTGGTTGTTTTGCAGTTTTGAAACGATCGCGGTATTTTCACTTTTATGGTTCGCTCTGTACAGCTGAAGGCTTAGTGAATGTGGTATTTTTGTAAATATTTGTATGTGGACTATATAAATGTTTAATGGGCCGGCCCAAAGTATTTTTGTAATTTTTTTTCTTTTTTTTTTGTATTTTTCTGTTTTTTTCCCAATTAAATATAGGGTCTCAACTTTAGATTTCATTTCTTTTTCACTTTGATAATTAAAAAGAAAAATGAAAAAAAAAAAAAGCCAAATGTCTTCCTCCATTATTCATTCATAATAGTAGTGCAATTAATTAATTATCACTAAAACACATCTAACCTTTTTTTATACATAAATTTTATCAAAGTACCTTGTTTTTAGTACTAAAATATGATTATTAGTACTACTCTAATCCTCTCAACCTATTTACATCATAATAATAATAATAATAATAATAATAATAATAATAATAATCTCTATAAGCAAAAATAAACAAAAAAAAAAAAAAAAGAGAAAGAAAAATCAACAAATTTGCATTAACAAGTGGACCACATCTTTCATTGCAGGCCTTTCTCTTGGATACTCATGAGTACACAAGCAAGCAATCCTAAAATACTCCTTTACATCACACTCAACCAATCCTTCTCTCGAAATATTTACATCTACCATTTCCATTTCTCTGTTTTGGGCCACCATTTTCCTGGCCCATTCCACAAAGCCCATTTCCACACCATCAAACGCCATTGGTAAATTCGGCCTCTTACCCATTGCACTTTCCAACATCAATGTCCCAAAACTGTACACGTCAGCTTTCACCGTCGCCAATGTGAACCCCGCCTTGTACTCCGGCGGCATGTACCCCATCGTCCCGGCCACTTGAGTTGACACGTGCGAATGCGACGAGTCTATCGTTCTTGCAAGCCCAAAATCAGCTATACGGGCCTCGAATTCTGAGTCCAATAAAACATTGCTGGCTTTTATGTCTCTATGGATAATGGGCTTTTCTAGCCCATGTAAATAGTCCAGCCCATTAGCCACTCCCTTAACGATTTTCTTCCTTGTGGCCCACGATAACGGTAACGATAGAGTCTGTTCCGTTGAAGAAGACGAGTCGTGAAGCCAAATGTCCAAATTACCCCTCTCGATGAACTCGTAGATCAGAATCCTATCCGGGCCGGCAATACAGTAACCGAGAATTTTCACCAAATTCCGGTGACGGAGCTGTCCTAGAGTCTCCATCTCAGCTCGAAACTCACGAAAACCTTGGAAAGCATCCGGATCAAGCTTCTTGATCGCGACGGTAAGACCGTTGTTGAGCTTAGCCTTGTAAACGAGTCCGAAGCTGCCGTCGCCGACGATCAAATCAGTCGAGAAATTCTTAGTTGCGACGACGATCTCGGCCATGGAGACCTGGAGAGAAGGATCGAAGGAAGCGCTCTCGTCAACGCCGGCGGCAATCGAAGTCAACCGAGAACTGGCGGTGATGCTGCGATGGCGATTCCGATCGGGTGAGTGTTTTGCCTTCCTGGACTGACAGATTATGATTATGGCGGCTAATATTAGGGTTATCATCAAGAAACTGCCCATGGCGGCGAGGACAGCTTGGAAAGTGGAATCTATGGCCATGAAGATAGATAGATGAGAGAGTTGGAATATATTTTTGTGAGATTGAAATTAGGGGAAAGAGAGGGAGAAGTGAAATTGATGAGGAATGTGATAAGGTGGAGATGAAGATGAAGATGAGGAATAGTGGTGGTGATGGTGATGGAATGAGAAGTTTGACTGAGAAATGAGAACCAGCAGAGCCGCCATTAACGGGAATTGGGTGAGTTTCGTGGAAGATGGTTTCCTCTTATATTATTATTTATTACAATATTTTACTCAGAAACATATATTATAATTATTTTCTAAAAAATACTTCAACAGTATAAAAATTAAAATAAAAAAATAAATAATATTTGAAGGGTCAAAGTCGTCTGGACAAGAATGGCTTACTCAGTACGAGTCAACTTCATTTCATTATTATTATTGTTATTATTATTCTTCTCAGGACTCAATCATAAGAGCGGAACGGCCACCTTACGACCATTTTCCAAAAAATTTATGGGTTTTTGTGATTTTAAAAATATAATAGAATAATTTTTAATTTATTATAAAATATAAATTCTTTACTAATTATAAAATAAAAATAATTTCTAAATTATAATTAGTTATAAATTATTTAAGTCCATATTAATATAACATATTTTTAAAATAATTATATATTAATAAAACATATATTTAAACAAGAAAAACACCTTTTCAAAAAAAATAAAATAAAATAAAATAAATAAAACAAGAAAAACACCATATCTTTAGTAAAATTGTGTACACTTTTATGATAAGGTATCATTAACTAACTCTTTAAGAAAGAAAAAACATAGCAATTAAGAATAAGTTATTTGCAATTGCAAAGAAAAGATATACTAAAAATCTATACACCATTTTTTTTTTTAAAAAGAAAATCTATACACCAATATGTATATATTTTTTAAAATTTTAAAATAGAATATTTTTTTTAATAAAAATCATAAGATCTATTAATTAATAAATTCATTCAAAATAATAGAACGCACTTCAGAGGAACAGTCCTCCAACTGAAGCACACGACCTGTAGAAAAACATATCGTTTTACAAAACACAAATTATGAAGGCATAATCAAATACCCCTCTGAATCGCTTGGACACACACTAAGCTATCTATTTCTAACATGACTCTATCCCACGAATGAGTTGCAATCCAACTCAATGCTTCTTTAATGTATATTATCTCAGCAATTTCGGGTTGAATACATCCAATCTTTTCCTTCTTGAATGCTTCTACCATAACACCATGATGATTCTGAGCTACCCAACCCATGCCAAAAGACAAGACTCGAACCAGAAAAAACTAAAAGGAATTAACTAAAAAAACCATGTCAAAAGACAAGACTAAAGAATCATGTCAAAAGACAAGACTAATGGAAAAACTAATTAGTTTCAATACATAAACACGATCACAGGATTAAAATTAATTAAGGAATGATCTCCTTATAATTCTAACCCCATAAAAACATTAATTGGAATTAAACTAATAATAGTAAATTAATAAATGAAAACAAAAATCTGAAACGGAGGACGTCGTTGAGTCGAACCGAACCACTCTCAGACGACTGCTTTTGAACCCCTCACAGAAAAAGACGTTGATGTGAGAATGAGAAAAAAATTTCTTTCTATGCAGTTATGTCTTGGTGCGCCGCCGCTTGAACTAAATGATCGAGACTGAAGCTAATTTCTAGTCCAAGGTCTTGTAGAATAATTTTTTTTAGAAATTACAAAAATACGTCAACACATATATAAATCTTTTCTATTTTACTCTTTGTACTTTTTTATTCACAAAAATACTTATTAAGTAAATACAATAAATTGTTTTTTTTATTTTATAATTTAATTATTTATAATTGATATTATAGTTAGTATGATGTTATTTTTTTTTAATTATCTTTTGTTGTTTTATAGTTTATTTATAGTTGATTTATAGTTTTTGTGAGCTGATTATCAGTTATTTTTTAGTTGTTCTTGTTATTGACTCCCAATAATTGTTAAGTGTAATTTTCGAAGTTATTAGTGTTACACTAAAAAATTCACCAAGTATAAATTTTAAAATACACTTAAAAAGTAGATAAAGAAATGGAAGTTGACCAGGTAAATGGGCAAACCAACAGGAGGAGTCAAGGTTCGGGTTGAGCTCCCTGCTATTGCTCCACCATCCGCACGCGTCCAAGGGAGTTGGAGTTCTTTGCCCCTATCACTCCCCGCATGCACCAAAGGGAGTTCCCTGCTCCACTCACTCCATGCTCACCAAAGGAGCTCCCGGCTCCACTTGCCTCTCCCCCACTATCTTTATCTCTTTATCTCTCCTCAAGCTCATAATTTTCTCATTTCATCTCCTAACACTTAGTCAAAATACCAAGTGTTACTCCCTCTCCCTACACTTAAGCTAAATTACCAAGTGTTGCTCCCTTTCTCAACACTTAGCCAAAATACTAAGTGTTGCTCTCACTCCCAATACTTAGCCAAATTTTCTAGCGTGGCTCCCTCATTATAAGTATAGGTTGTAATAGAAAGGATACTAAAGGGATGTACGACCAAGGACGAGTTCGTTAAAACTAGCATGCCTTCGACAAAGCCTGAAGAGAGGAGATGGTTATACAATGGGTACTTATTAGCCAAATTTCCTAGCGTGGCTCCCTCATTATAAGTATAGGTTGTAATGGAAATGATACTAAAGGGATATATGACTAAGGACAAGTTTGTTAAAGCTAGCACGTCTCCGACAAAGCCTGAGGATTAGTTATACAACGGGTACAACAAGTACAAGTAGTGGAGACACCATTTGTCTCACTCTAGGTACAAGTTGACATCCGACCAATATTTCTCCACTATCCATCTGACACGCTAACCCTCATAGTACAATCAGACCTATGTCCTCTTATTTTTGAGACCACTTATATTTTAGAGCCATTAGAGTTCACGTGTAAAAGCCCTATTTAAATACTTGTAAAGGAGTTGAAAAATTATTACTTGTAAGAGAGCTCTCATATTCAATACAATAATATTTTACTCCATTAATGACTGAGTGTTCTTAATTTTTCTTAAACTTTATTCTAAGCTCTTTGTATTTGATTTTCTAATTAAAGTTTAGTTGACAGTTCTTACCGTCAACAATTATTTACTTACTTTTTGTTGATAAAAGTGTATTTTTGTAATTTTAAATCTTTAAAAAAAGTTTTTTTGTTTTTTTTTTTTTTTTGTAAATAAAATTTTTAAGTTGTAAAAATTGTAAATAAAATATATAAAAAAATAATTTTGAAAATTTCTCAGTATTTTTTGAGTTAGCAGATGAGACCATACTATAAAAATATGTTTAATGTATTTAAGAATAAATATTATTTTAGATTATATATTTTATAAAAGTTAGTACAATAAATAATGGAGGTGGGACAACCAAACTAGTATTTGAATTTGTGTGCTGAAAATGACTCCATATTGGTTATATTATATTTCTTTTGAGTGGTTTGGTTCAAAAAAAGTGCTTAAATCTTATAAAATATAATGTATATGGTGCTACATTTCTTGTTCTAATCTAAACTTCAATTTGATATGTTTAGAATGGCAATGATATGACTATTGATTTTTTTTTTTCAATTGAATTGAATGAGTTGCACAAAAGGTCATGCTGTCAATTGTCATGATTATTAGTATTTCTTTTGTAGTTAGTGGGTTTAGTGGGGTATGGTAATTGATTGTATTATATATTTTTTTCTTAATTTATAATACAATTGAATTCTTAATTTATAATACAATTGAATTTGTGGAGTAAGAGGTACTCATCCTTATTACCTTAAAACAATCAATAATTGAAGGAATGGAAATAAAATGTCATTTTTCTCTTAGATTATTATATCTCTTATATAGCTTAATTAAAAATCTACAAGGTGTAAAGCTTACAAAATGATTTTTATTAAATTTAGGCAACTGAAATTTTTGTATTTGTATTTAAAATTAGAATATGTCTGAGATCATCTTTGCATGTTCTTAAGTTTGACAATAAATTTTATTAGTTGGAGTTTATTCTTTTAATTATACCCTGTATTTTATTCATTTCAAAATGCTAATAAAATATTTCTTAATAAATAAAGATGCTAAAAGGCACCAATAATACTTATTAATTTTTAGTGATTAAATAAGAGAACAAATTAGATCAACATAATGAAGATTTCTATTTACCAGATTCTTAACATGAGATTTGATAAATTTGGAACCTTAATTTTCTTTTTTAGGGAGACTATGCAAATGAGATAGGATTTGAAAAAATATATCGTATATATATTTTTGATCTCATTCTCTCTTTATATATATAAATTAATTAATTAATTAAACTTTTTAATTGATGAGAGAATTTTTTATTTATTAAATAATAATAATATTTTAATCATATATTAAAACAAACCATTATTTAACTAGATATTTAATAAGTAAATTATTGAACCAATTTTTTTCTTTTTTTTTTTTTAAAAAAAAAACTATATGTGTACCCACAGTAATATTGAACATTGTGTTACACGCATACATATATATCGAGAGAGCATATGTGTCTTTTGATTCCTCGATTTCTTAATTAAAAATAAATTAATTCATAATTAACTATATATTCATGTATTTCAATTAATTCTTAATTAATTGAATATTCATAATTATCCAATAATTATGTTTAGTGCATATTAAAATATTTTACTTATCATATAAGTTCTTTTTGCCTATTACTTACATTTACTTTTGTCTGATTGAACTATCTTTTTTTTTTTTTTTGAAAGGGAAATCTTCATTAATAACACAATCAAACAGGATTAGACATGTCAAGATATATGTCTTGACTTGCACACGAGGGATTAACCCCAATCCACATGGCACTAACTTTGTTAACCAAAACATAATTGGCTAAAACATGAGCTACTCTATTGGCCTCACAAAATACAAACGAGATACCATCAACACTATCATACAACAAAAGAGTTCGAATTTGATCTAGCAAACAATCAACATCATGACAGCCTTCTTCCTTTTTTTGGATTAACTGAATGGCTTGTAAACAATCCGATTCTATGCTAAATCGATGGTATTTATGTTGTATTCCAACCTGTAATCCCAATAAAATAGCTTGCAACTCTAGCTGAAGTGGATCCAGCTCTCTATCAACGACAGTAGCAGAGGCATAATGAACCCGCCCCCTTGATCTCGGACAACACATCCAAGGCCCGATACCCCTCCTCCACCCTTAACTCCGACATCCACATTCACCTTCATATGTCCAAATTCAGGTGCCGCCCACTTCACACAGTCCCGCCGATCCCGACTCTCACGATCAACTCCCTCCCTCTGAAATTCAGTCAGATAAGACCTACACCAATCAACCATGTCCCCAGCTATAGGAGCCATCCCTCCATGAGCCACCGTGTTCCGTACATTCCAAACATTCCAAGTAACTACTAGAAAAAATGCAAACCTGGATTTTTCCCACTGCCGAGCCATTCTCATCAAAAAAGAAAGCAAATCCTCACCCATAATTCGCTTCATATCATCCCTCAACCCGCTCACCGCCCAAATTTCTTTACTACGTTTGCACTCCCATAGCGCATGAGCTGCCGTCTCCACCACATGCCCAGAACACCGCACACAAATGTTATCCACATCCACTCCCCTTTTAGCCAAATTAGCATTTGTTGGGATCCAATTATATACAAGTTTCCACACAAAATGTTTAATTTTTGGTGGGATTTTAAGACGCCATAGAGCTTTCCACCAGTCCACACACATTTGATCATCGGATTGGTACTGTTCAGAAGCCAATGAGGTCGCCATCTTATATCCGCTTTTGACTGTGTATTCGCCATTCTTGCTATAGTGCCACATTATCTTATCTTCTATATCCCAACCCGTGCTAGGCATAGAAAGAATGAGCTCCACATCTTCCATATTAAACACCGAGCGGACAAAGTTTTCATCCCAGCTACCATCCCCATTCTTCAAATCGGCTACATACAAATTCTCCGGAAGAGGAGGCTTATCATAAATCTTAAAAGAAACCGGTCGCGGAAGCCAAGGATCTTCAAGTACCCGCACATTCTCCCCATTCCCAACTCTCCATCTATAACCATTATTAATCACTTTCTTACCCCACATCAAACTCCTCCACACAAAGGACGCATGTGCTCCACTGTTCGCTTCCAAGATATTTCACATGGGAAAATACGAAGCTTTAAGTACTTGACTACACAGATAATCCGGATACCGAATACATCTCCACACTTGTTTGGCTAGAAATGCTTGATTAAACAACCCCAGATCACGGAAGCCCAACCCACCCTTCTCTTTCGGTTTGCACAGATGTGTCCATTTACACCAATGGATCTTGTTCTCCTTATCTGAAGAGCCCCACCAAAATCGTGCGGCCATTCTATGAATGCTTGAGATAGTCTTCTTAGATAAGCGAAAACAAGACATAGCATACGTCGGAATAGCTTGAACCACCGCTTTGATAAGAACCTCTTTACCCGCCATTGAGAACATAGAACTCTTCCACCCTTTCATCTTTGCCCACACTTTGTTCTTAATTTGATCCAGGAATTCCTTCTTATTTCTGCCAACAAATGAAGGCAGACCCAAATACTTACCATGATGTTCAACCTCATGGACCCCCAAGAAAGTAGCAAGCTGTTGCTGAACCCCCCTATCCACATTCCTCCCAAAGCACACTTCAGATTTATGAAAGTTAACCAACTGTCCAGAGGCAGCCGAATATAAATCTAGAAGTCCTTTGAACCTCTGACAACTTCCCATATCAGCATCCATAAAAATCAAACTATCGTCAGCAAAAAATAAATGGGATACCGACAAGCCATGCCTCCCAAATCGCAGCCCTCTCAACCTACCCTCTTGTTCGTCATGTTGAATCAAATTTGAGAAAGCCTCCGCACAAAACAGAAATAGAAATGGCGAAAGAGGGTCCCTTTGTCGTAATCCTCTTTCCGGAATAACCCTCCCTTGAACATCACCATTAATCAGGAAGGAAAAGCTAACCGAGGTCACACATCTCATCACCGTATCAACCCAATCTACATCATATCCCAGCCTTAACATCATTGCCCGAAGAAAATGCCATTCAACCCGATCATAAGCTTTTGTAATATCTAACTTTAAAGCCATCTTCATACCATTCCGAAATCTATTCTTCCTCATGCAATGGAGTCCTTCATACCCGATAATAGCATTATCATGTATTAACCTTTCTTGTACAAATGCACTTTGAGAGTCGGAGATGACAACACTCATAGTAGATCTCAAACGGCAGGCAAGACACTTCGAAACTATCTTATAAATAACATTACACAAACTAATCGGCCGAAATTCTTCCACTCGAACTGGTTTCTCAACTTTGGGAATAAGGGCGATAATTGTTTCATTTAAGCACTCTAGATCAGCCCCTTCGTTCAACATCTTCAAGCATACGGCAATAACTTCAGCTTGTAGTTTACCCCAAATTTTTTGATAAAATAAAGCGGGCAAACCAATGACTCCAAGAGCTTTAACCAGATTCATATGCTTAACAGCATGAATTACCTCTTCAGCTACAAACAGTCTCAATAATTCCTCATTCATGTCATTTGTAACTTTAGGCCTAACTCTCCTTAAAACCTCCTCTACCTAATCCATATGAGGAGAAGAAGCCGAAAAAAGGCTTCCATAATAATCTTCCACTAACTTCCTGATCATCCCAATATTTGTCTACCAAATACCCATACTATCCATCAATCCTTTGATCTCATTTTTCTTCCTCCTATCCCAATATTTCTCTAATGTTTTCAATTCCCCCCATACATTAGTGTCTTGCCGAGATGATAATTCCGAAATAGCCTTTTTCAGCTTGTTCGTTTTCGCTTGTAGTGTCCTCTTCTTCTTTTTATTCCAACCATGTAAAGCTGCCCCCACCTTCCTAGTCTTCAATCTAAACCCCCCGTAGAAGACACCAATGTCTCCGTAGTCCACACCCTCTCCACTATCTCCTTACATTCAAGTTCTTCACACCATGCTTCCTCAAAGTGGAAGCGACTCTTCCGTTTCACCTTACCACACCGTTCTCTTTCAGTATCAATCGGCATATCCACAACCAACGGTCTATGATCTGATTCCCACCAATCCAACACCATGACATCAGCGCCATTAAAAGCCCGTAGCCATTCCTCATTGCACAGAGCTCTATCTAACCTTTCCATAACCGGATTCATCTCATGTCCATTACACCACATAAGGTCTGTTTTAGAAGAACAAAAATCAATCAAACGACATGCATCAATCACCAATCTAAACTCCTCCATCGCCACATCTCTTCTAAGTCGACCCCCTACCTTCTCCGCTAAGCTCACTATCTCATTGAAGTCTCCTACGCACAACCACGGACCAACAACTTCTCCCCTAATGTTTCTTAATAGTTCCCACGAAAATTTTGTTGCGTAGCATCCGGATGCCCATAGAAACAAGTAAGAGTC
This sequence comes from Cannabis sativa, assembly GCF_029168945.1. Lineage (NCBI taxonomy): Eukaryota > Viridiplantae > Streptophyta > Magnoliopsida > Rosales > Cannabaceae > Cannabis > Cannabis sativa. The sequence goes on along the minus strand of NC_083610.1, from coordinate 45,779,510 downwards.
CAAGGAAAGAAATCTTGACCCGCTACCCGAACTAGCAAATGACCAGGAGAGCTTGCATCAAATCTTACACTCAATTCCTCCTTCCACAAAAGTAATAACCCCCCACTCAAACCAACTCTATCCACTGCCCAGTAATTCTGCCCAAAGTTTAAGGTTGAACATAAATTCTGAGCCTGTACTCTTGTTAACTTACTTTCAGCTAAAAAAATAAGACTCGGGTCATGATCCCGAATGTGGGACTGCAGAGCTCGCAATGTCCAAGGATTCCCAATTCCTTGAACATTCCAACTTAGCATTTTCATTGCTCTCGGCGGTCTTGCTGAGCAAGACTCGCCGCTTCGTCATTGGAAAATTGAGATGATAAATCAATACAATGAGAAATACTCACCTCAGTGGTAGTGACCACATTGTTTGTGCCATTGAGAACCCCCGAACCGAACACAAACTGCTGCCCCATTTCATTCGAATCCACTTTACCCACGGAAACAGGCACCCCACCATCATTCGCAGTAAAGACCACTGCTCTGCCTTTGCCTTGATTTCTTGCCCGATTCTTAATCGAAACCTTCTTCCGATTGCCATGAATACTTGACTTGCCAACCTTTTCTCCCTCACCATGATTATTATTCACTCCCCCAGAGAAAGAGCTGACCCCCAGATCATTGATAATTTGTTTACCCTTTAGAAGTGCCCGTCGATCCCTTTCCTCTTCAGTCTCGCCATCCTTCCCTCCATTCTTTCTCTTTTTAGCTTCACTCTCAGCTCCCTCTGTAATCCCATCAGAAGTCGATCCCCCCTGCTGCTTGTCAAACACATCAGAAGCAGCCCTATTCTCCTTTGGGTTATTATCTTTGATAAAGTGGCCCAGAGTATTGGGCTCAGTAACATTAAAATTCCCAGCCCGGCCCAATGTTTTGGGCACATTAACATTAAACATCTCAGCCTGGCTTACTTGGTCCAATGTACCAAAATGACAATTTTTCTCTCCATTGCCACCTGGCACAGTATTAGTTACTTCACCATCTCCCACGATTGATGACTCCCCGATAAAAGCTATCCCACTACTCTTGGCAGTTACATAGTTGTGGATCATCGGAGCCTCCACTCGATCCTCAGTTGCCGTCTCCGGCGCCACCATAAAGTGTCATATGGAATCATCTGTTGGAAATTATTTTACCAGGATCTTAGATCTACTCACAAGTATGTTGTTTAAACACCCTAAATATGAACTTTCTAAAACGATAAATTAAACACATATAAAGTTAAGAAAACCTTACATTGATGCAGCGGAATTAATGTCTCCTTCCACTCAGATCTCTAACCCTTGAATCCTTTCTGTAGCAGAGTATAATCAAGATCTGAGCCCGAATGTCCTTCTTCTTCAAGTTTGATCCTTCACAGTCTTCCAATCTATGATTGAGTTACTGCTTGCTGTGTGTGGGCACTTACTCTTTCACTAGGGTCGAAATTGATCAAGGAGAAAAGAAGAGAGAGGGTTTCGGCCAGGTATAGAAAGTGGGAAGGCTCAGTTTTTCTGAAGAGAGAAATTTCTGTCAGAAAGCTAATTCAAAGATATGTATTTGACTGAGCCATCACTTTCTATTTATAGGCAACTACTAGGTTTAGGTTTAGAATTATTTGGCATTAAAATAATAAAAATATTAATTTGAAAAATCAACTTAAGTGGCCGGCCATGGTGTTGTAATGGGCCTCACTTAATTTTGCAATTTTATCAAATTTTATCTCTATTTTCTCAAAAACGCCAATTTTCCAATTCTAATCTTTTAAATGCCAAAATTAATTATTTAATAACTAAAATAGATTATTAAATAATATTGTCATTTAATTTAATTATTAATTAGACATATAAAGTCCATTAATAAATAAATAAACCTAGAAAACTCTTTTCTTTACAATTTCACCCCTGCTTAGTGAAAATTCATAAAATTAGACATAGTCTAACTTTAGAATTATAATTGATCAATCACGAATCAATTAATGAGTCTTACAAGCAGAATGTTCTCAACTAGAATGGGGACCATGGATCTATATGCTGAGCTTCCAATAAGTGAACCAAATTTACCAAGTAAATTCCTACTTATTAATTCTTCGTTGAATCCACTCTTAGAACTTAGAATTGCACTCTCAGACTTATATAGAGCATATTGTATGTTCCACGATATCAATATGCTATCTCATTTAACCATTGTTATAATCTTATTGTGATTTAAAGATCTTCTATATAGATGATCTACATCGAGATGGGATTTCTTTACCGTTCTCACCCCTCAATGTATTTTGCCCCTTAAAACACTTAGCTACCTGTAAATGGTGTTTAGTGATCTAATAATTAGTCAGTTAAACAAGAGCTCATCCATTTACTTCTATTTGCTAAGCTCGAAGGGAATCATCACTTGACTTCTATACACCAGTAGAAGCTATAGATTCCGTATTTATGTTCAGCACTCCCACTCAATCATACTATCATGTTCCCAAAATATATGTATCACCCTGACCCAAAAGTAGGCTTAACTAATAAATCAAAGAACATGAATAGCACTCCTGAGTTGAGCCTAAGCATATCAGGATTTAGATTCTTTTAATCTTAAGATCAACTACTGATATTGACTTGGAAAGATATGTATAACGGTAAGTTTGTAATATCTTAACTTAGTTGCAATATCGGTCCAGTCCAATGTATACTCCATACATTCGAAACTAGTATACTTTACTAATGTCCTGGAAAGAACATAACACTTACTCCAAGTGTAAGTACACATCATCCCTGATTATCACATTAGTGTAAATCCAATAACACTGATGAAACAGGGACCAAAACTTTTGATTCATATGATCACAATCACATTCCACTGTGTTGACGATACAATAATTGTGAATAAACATATGATCTGGATTTAACTGATTCTGTGTGTAAGAATGTAATAAACATATTAAACATATTAAACCATTAGCATGTAAAATTCATGCAAACATCAATCACTTCAAATTTCTTATATTGATAACTAATCAGATTGTAAAGAGTTTTATTTAGGGCATAAAACCCAACAAACTCCCACTTGCACTAATATAAAACAAGCGTGCAAATAGGTCAATACGATGTCTTGATCTTCGAGATCAAGTGTAGTATATTTGAATCCACCCAAACTTACGGAAACTAGTTCATAAATACACTTATGAAACATCCTTTACTATATGCTTTACTTATCGAGGGATATCTTTGAAATCTTTACTGTTTTAAAAGTACATCTGAATAAACAGAAGACATATCTCTCATATTTTAAAATATGTAATTGAGATAATACAGTGTAGACTTTTCTTCAGTGATATAACTTTCTGGTATTTTCGAATAGACCAAGTTATAGTTCTTCTCTGGTAGAGCTTGAATTATTATACAATAATTCCTCCACCCCCAAAGTAAGCACCATCTTATAGAAATCGAAATTAGATGGTGAGATACAAGGACAACTGATACACAGTTCCTCAATATCTGACATATAGATCACTTTCATAAATCCTTCTTGAATATCTTCTAATGTTCCCTATTTGATTACATCTCAGATAGCTCCCACTCAATAGCAGATGTCTGGTTAAATAATACTTTTAACCTCTGATTGTTTGGAGAGTTACCTAGTTGTGACTTTTGTATTAGTCTGAAACTTTAAGTTAAGACTAAGTCATCAACATAGCAGACTAGTATTTTGAAGTGAAAAATACATGCCAGAGATAAAGTAATCAAAATTAAGATACCATCAAATTTTATGAGGATTAAGAATTCTTGGTTCAAGTCATTCGAATGGACTGAACTAGAGTTCTTTATCTTATTCTCATAATTCTGATAAGCTATACCTATCCATGTGAATGGTTAGATTTGCTTTTCAGTAGTGTTCTTAAGTACCTATCACAATTATCAACCTAATGAAGATGGGTATAGAATTTTAAAATTCTCCCACTCAATTAAGGTAGTGTGAAACTTTAACAAAGAACTTTGAAAGGTATCAAACTTTTACTTACAACAGTAAAATCGAAATGGAACATACAATCAAGATCAAGAATTTATATTGACAATAGCTGACTCATTATATTACTTCCATGTTTAAACAAGATATGTGTTTCATAGGGAATTGTGGAATGGACTCCACCCCTAAGAATATACATATAGGGTACTATGGATAACCTCCACCCCTAAGTATATAGAGATTATGATCCACCCCTAAAGGTTGTAAAGATCATGATTCTCTTAGTGTGATAGAGTTTATGTGGAGTTGAATACTATCCAGAGTTCATTAGATATAAAAGATCGTTGAACTGCATAGTTTTCTTAACTTTTCTCCACCCCTATCAGATCATAAGATCCTTTTATTAAACAAATTCTTAATAATTGTATTAGAATTAACAATTATTGATAAACATAGAAATAATTTCTAGTGTTTATTTAATATAACTCGATGAAGAGTTGTAAATATTGTAGAATTTGCATCAATAATAAAAACATTTACACATACAAACATATAAATATAATGTGGTAATAGTTGATGAAGATAAAATAAATGAAGCTCATTATCATAAATTGCAATATTGATTTCGAAAAAAAAGAAACTTTATTAATAAAAAAAAATGTATTGCAACAATATGAGAAAAACAGGGATAAATATCCCTAACTAAAATTTGAAATCCAAATTGTCTTTAAACTAAAACAATTAATTCAAAAATTGAAGAGCTTCATCTTCATCTGGACGATTTCACCCTTGATCCAGCTTTCTGATCCAACTCAATTGAGTTCAAGTAGCTTGGCCTATAAGAAGAAGAAAAAAAATAAACAAAGTTAGTCCAGAATCATAAATCCAATTGGATAATAATTCACTAAAACTTTTAAAGTTTATAAATGGAAATATCTTGTTTCTTTGCAAGAAGTTTAGGACACTGGGGTTTCCAATGACCTTTCTCATTGCAGTAGAAACACTTTCCTTTAAGTGTAGCATCACCAGAAGGAACAGCCTTTTTCATGGCTTTTGTTCGCTTCTTGGTTTTCTTCCACTTCTTCTTCGATTTGGGCTTTGAAGCAGAGGCAACATTTGCTTCAGGTTTCATCGTCCCATTACCATTACCAAAATTATGAGGTTTACTCCCTTTCTTCTTGGGTCCTCCAATCAAATTTTCATAAGTTTGAAGGTCATTGACTAATTCATGAAAGTCAATTTCCTTCTTATTCATGACATAATTTGATGTATATGGTAGAAATGCTGGAGTCAGGCTATTCAAGATAAGACTAACTTGAGTAGCACTGTCCATTTCAGCACCATGATCCTGGGCTTCTTGGAAATAACTGGACATGAGGAGAACATGGTCACGCACGTTTTGATAAGGTTCCATCCGTGCATTAATGTACTTCTTAGTCGCGTCAAAGCGTGACTGAAGTGATGCCTTACCGAATAGCTCATTTAACTTCGTCATAACTTCAGCAGCCTTCTCGGTTTTAGAAAACCGAGTTTTGAGGGTGTCAACCATGCTAGAAAGCATAAAGTATAGAGCTTTGTCATTTGCTTTCTGCCAACGCTCATACTTTTCTTTCACAGCTTTGGATGCATTGTCCCCAGGCACTTCAGGTGACGGATCAGTTAAAACAAACAAGGCACTTTCTCCTATGAGAGCAATATTAATGTTCTCATTCCATTTATTGAAGTTAGATCCATTCAGCTTATTTTCAGTCAACAGTGATAACATGGGATTCATTTTGACAAAACAGGATACTACAAAATAATAGAAATCAACAAATAGAAATTAATAATGGTTTAACACAAAATCAATTCAGAAATTATAAGCACATAGCAAATAGGAATGATGTGAGAAAATACTTAAAAAAAAAATTTAATCCTAAATAATTTCCAAGGTTTTCAACAAACTGATATCAGTGTCCCGTTTAGGCGAGAGTCAAAGCTACCATCCATTGAATAGAGTTGTCAGCTCATCTAAAATGTTAAACATTCTAGCAACCTTTTATTCGATCAAGATTGGAATCCAGCGTTGTCCCGTTTAGGCGAGAGTCAAGGCTATTCTATCTCATATGCTTCTACCATTGTTTCGCAATTTGCAAGTCAAATATGGTCGCCACCATTAGGGTGATCTATACCATATAAAACACTTACAAACCACTTATCATGCGAGATTAAACGGTGCGAAATTGCTAATGAACGTTCCTCCATTAGGGAGGATTACTCACTAAAACAAACGCGGTGTAAAACCCACAATGGAGATCGAATATCTTAATAATAATAAAGCTCATTATTTAAAATGTATTTTCTTTATTATTCTAATAAATAAATCTCATTAAATTCTAAATTAAGAATTAAAATTCAAAAATAAGAATTTAATATAATATTTATAAAATTATACTTAGATGGTGATTGAAATAAAATTAATTATTTCCATCTTAGTAATAATCTTAAATATAAATATTAAGGAAATTAATTTAAGTTGAATTAAATAAATAATTAGCAACTTAAAAATTTCCTTTGAGAATATATTTATTGGGTTCGAAAATTTAAAGTATAAAAATACAATTTTCGAAAATAATAAAATAAGAAAAGAAATACTTCAAGCAAAAATATCACCTATCTAGATATTCTTTGACTAGTTAATTCAATTTCTAATAATATATATATATATTTTTTAAATTCATTTATTTAAATTAATCAATTAAATGAAAAAATCATTGATTGAAGTTGGTCCAAGAATTAATTAAAATAAATAATTAATTTACAACTCAATCTATTTTTCAAAATAAAAAATTCAAAAATATTGCATAAATAAAATGCAAATTTCGAAATTGATTAAGAAAATAAAGGAAAATATATATATATTGAAAATTATTTAAATTTAAGTTGAAAAATTAAATTTCAACCTAAAAATAATTTTCTATTTAATTAAGTGTCATGAAAAATCAATAAATATTTAAGTATCATGATGAAAATCAACTTAGATATTTAGATTCTTCAAGTTAATTAAATGTATTAAATTCAAGAAATAATAATTAAGTGTAGAGAAGGCTTAATTATTAATTTCTATTTAATACTAGGAAAAATATACTTAATAAAATTGTACCAAAATTAATTATTTAAATAATTAATTTCACAAAGTATAATTTTTTCTATTTAAATATTAGAAATAATAAGTAGTCTAGAAATTACTATCTAGAAAATATCTTATTTGACTAAGTATCTTTTCAAAAAATTTGAAAAATATCTAATTTAAGTTATATAGAAAAAATCTAAAACTTAAATAATTTCATATTTAGATTTAATTAAATATCAAAAATTAAGTTGTAACCACTTAATTTGAAGATATCTTTTTAAAGTTAATATTTGAAAAGATATTAACCAAAAAAATATCTAAAATATTCCATTTTAAGTTAATATTTGAAAAGATATTAACTTAAAAAATATCTTAAGAATCTTTAATAACTAATGCCTAGGATTCCTCAACTTGATTTAAAATTTAAATCAAATATTCAAATTTAAGTTAGATAAGAAAAATCAGTTGTTACAACTAATTTATAACTTAAACAGGAATATTTAATTAAATAAGCTCCAGAAAGAATCTTAGTTAGTTAAAATTCTATATTTAATTAAATACAAGAAAAATACAAATAGTTTGTCTAGAATTAATATCTAAACTAAAAGTATTTTTCTTAAAATTAACTTTAAAATATTAAAATGAAAATAAATTTCATATATTTTAAAAGTTAATTATGTTGCTAATTCAATTTTATTAGGTCAAACTAATATAATTAACCTAGTACAGTTATTCAAATCAGGGAAATGGGCCTTCACAATTGGGGTAGTTCATGTGAGGGGGTGCTGGGTTCAGTATGTCGTACCCACTTCTATGGCTCCCAACTCTCACACAAGGCCCAAAAGAGAGGAATTTAACCTTAAAATGAATAACTGTTATTAATTGAATAGGTCCAATAACTAAATGGACCTAAATAAAATCTATCATGGTGTGACATTTTATTTAGCAACAACCTATATGTATCTATATTATAAAATAAAATAAACATATAGGCTCACACAGGCACACTTTGGATGGATCCTATCATGTTGCTAGGTCATACACAGATGAAAGAAGATTGTAAAATTTACCTGTTACAAATTATTAACTTGACCAAGGGAGCCATCAGATCATTAGATCTGACAAAAAGTAACCATGACTATTTGCAATCAAGTAATAATAGGTTTTGAAAACTTACACACAAGCTAAAACCACATACTCCTGCAACAAGGTTAGTTGGATAGTTGGAAGTAGGATTTATTTAATTTTAAATAAATAATTTCGAAAAATTAAAAAAAATATTTAATTAATTTCGAAAATAAAAATTAAAAAAAATATTTAATTTCGGAAATAAAAAAAATTTAAATTTCAAAATTTAAAATTAAACCTACTTTTTGAAAAATTAGGTTTCAACCAACCTAAATATCATTTCAAAAAATTTGCTAACTACTTTTAAAAATTAAATGTTATTTTAAAAATAAAAATTAAATAAAAATTAGAAAAGATAAATGAAATATCTTTTCACATTTTAAATTTAATTTAAATAAATAAAATAACAAAATTTAAAAGTTAGCAAAATATCTTACATCTATTTAAAATTACATGATTATAAATATCTTATTTTAAATTTAAATAAGGTCAAAATATCTAAAAAGATTTAATTTAAAAAAAAAAATATCTTAAAAGATAAGATATAATTAAAAATATCTTAAAAGATAAGATATCTTAAAAATATCTTAAAAGATTTTATAAATATCTTATAAAATCTGACCTTAAATTTAAAATAAAAGATATAATCAAATTTAAAAATAAGATAGATTTTTTAAGCAAGAAGATAGATACTATTTCTATTCAAATTCAAATTACACTAATATCTTGAATTAAATTTTAAAAAAAATATTAAATTAATTCAAAATTATAATTAGAATTGAATTAGGAATAGTAATAGTATATATACAAAACTATACCAAAAATCGGAAGTTAATTACATGAAAAAGCATGAAAAATCGAAGAAAAACGAAAAAATTGTGAACTGTACGGACTGTTCTGCGATCGCAGGAAAATATCAGCACAACCCCGATTTTTTTCAAATCTTCAAAAAATCATAACTAATTCAAATAAAATCCAAATTAAGTTCTATAAAAGGCTAACTTGCTTAATTTTTTCCATACTATCCAATAAAAATAATTCCAGAAACAAAATCACAATTATTTTTTACGAAAATTTAACAAACATCAATCAATCATCAAATAACCCTCAATACAACATGATACCATCCAAAGAACATACAAACAATCGTTTTAAAGTCCAAATTTCATGCAAGTAAATCAATTACCATGGCTCTGAGGCCAGTTGTTGGAAATTATTTTACCAGGATCTTAGATCTACTCACAAGTATGTTGTTTAAACACCCTAAATATGAACTTTCTAAAACGATAAATTAAACACATATAAAGTTAAGAAAACCTTACATTGATGCAGCGGAATTAATGTCTCCTTCCACTCAGATCTCTAACCCTTGAATCCTTTCTGTAGCAGAGTATAATCAAGATCTGAGCCCGAATGTCCTTCTTCTTCAAGTTTGATCCTTCACAGTCTTCCAATCTATGATTGAGTTACTGCTTGCTGTGTGTGGGCACTTACTCTTTCACTAGGGTCGAAATTGATCAAGGAGAAAAGAAGAGAGAGGGTTTCGGCCAGGTATAGAAAGTGGGAAGGCTCAGTTTTTCTGAAGAGAGAAATTTCTGTCAGAAAGCTAATTCAAAGATATGTATTTGACTGAGCCATCACTTTCTATTTATAGGCAACTACTAGGTTTAGGTTTAGAATTATTTGGCATTAAAATAATAAAAATATTAATTTGAAAAATCAACTTAAGTGGCCGGCCATGGTGTTGTAATGGGCCTCACTTAATTTTGCAATTTTATCAAATTTTATCTCTATTTTCTCAAAAACGCAAATTTTCCAATTCTAACCTTTTAAATGCCAAAACTAATTATTTAATAACTAAAATAAATTATTAAATAATATTGTCATTTAATTTAATTATTAATTAGACATATAAAGTCCATTAATAAATAAATAAACCTAGAAAACTCTTTTCTTTACAATTTCACCCCTGCTTAGTGAAAATTCATAAAATTAGACATAGTCTAACTTTAGAATTATAATTGATCAATCACGAATCAATTAATGAGTCTTACAAGCAGAATGTTCTCAACTAGAATGGGGACCATGGATCTATATGCTGAGCTTCCAATAAGTGAACCAAATTTACCAAGTAAATTCCTACTTATTAATTCTTCGTTGAATCCACTCTTAGAACTTAGAATTGCACTCTCAGACTTATATAGAGCATATTGTATGTTCCACGATATCAATATGCTATCTCATTTAACCATTGTTATAATCTTATTGTGATTTAAAGATCTTCTATATAGATGATCTACATCGAGATGGGATTTCTTTACCGTTCTCACCCCTCAATGTATTTTGCCCCTTAAAACACTTAGCTACCTGTAAATGGTGTTTAGTGATCTAATAATTAGTCAGTTAAACAAGAGCTCATCCATTTACTTCTATTTGCTAAGCTCGAAGGGAATCATCACTTGACTTCTATACACCAGTAGAAGCTATAGATTCCGTATTTATGTTCAGCACTCCCACTCAATCATACTATCATGTTCCCAAAATATACGTATCACCCTGACCCAAAAGTAGGCTTAACTAATAAATCAAAGAACATGAATAGCACTCCTGAGTTGAGCCTAAGCATATCAGGATTTAGATTCTTTTAATCTTAAGATCAACTACTGATATTGACTTGGAAAGATATGTATAACGGTAAGTTTGTAATATCTTAACTTAGTTGCAATATCGGTCCAGTCCAATGTATACTCCATACATTCGAAACTAGTATACTTTACTAATGTCCTGGAAAGAACATAACACTTACTCCAAGTGTAAGTACACATCATCCCTGATTATCACATTAGTGTAAATCCAATAACACTGATGAAACAGGGACCAAAACTTTTGATTCATATGATCACAATCACATTCCACTGTGTTGACGATACTGTAATTGTGAATAAACATATGATCTG